>NC_081152.1:16240260-16564806 GCF_958295425.1 Solea solea
AAACTGTTTTTATGAAACATTAACTAGCTTGTATAGTTGCGACTGCATTAGCACTAACTGCACCATTACCCTCCTGCAACCTTTAATGGATACTTTTTTCTTTCTTTTATTTTCTTTTTATTTTGCCTTTAGAAAGGCAGAGAGAACTAAAAGGAGTTCACATGCAGGTTCTTCAATCTGTGTTTACGGATATAATTTGCAAATAAAATTTAGATTTAAAATCAGGCAGGACAGAAGAACAATCCTTGTTTTTCCTTCCTAATTTATTTGCCCCTATTTAAGCTCCGTACCAGTGCTGATGCCTCAAAAATGACTGGTCCTCACTGAATAATCCAGTAGATCAAAGACTGTTTTTGTTGTTGTTGTTTTTTTGTACAATCCTGACTGAATTGCTGTTTTATGTGCCTTTTTTGTATCTATTGAAGTTTTGTCATTCTTTTGAAGAGTTTTAACTACAATACCATCCTTTTTAAGGAATCGTTTTAAAAAAAAAAACTGAGAAACTGAAAATCTACTGACGACTGATTTACATTTTTTTGACACTATGGGCAGACGTGACCCAAACTGATTATCCTCATTGATCCTGAATGACACTAGTGTTTTGTTTTAATGTGCACTGACCAGTACTTTACTTTTATTTCAACCATCGAGAACAAACCGTCAACCAACCGAAACTAAAAAAGAAAAGTGCACACACACACACACCTTCTCGAATCCTGTTCTGCTTCATTTTAAAATTCCTCTCCCGTCATAGACGTTTGACAGGAAAAAAATCAGCCACACTGTCATTTCACTCAGCTATACTTTATGAATGGGTTATTTTTAAGCCGCTTTTGAGATAGCGTCTATTCATGCTGCACATTTCTGGTGACATGCTGTATTTTAAGTAGAAAAAGTAGAACAAGCTACAATTAATCTGCAGAAAAGCTCGTCTTTATCAGTACTCTTTTGTTCGCGTAAACTGAAGTCAATGTTAATTTATCATATTCCTACACTTATTTCAATGTACAGTTACACATGTATGAATAAAAATCACTTACGAACATGATTGTTTTGTTTTTTTGGCAAGAAATTTAGTAACATTTTGTAAATCACGACAAGAAAAGTAAACCTTTTGTTTTGATTCTCAGACTGAAACATGTCTCATCACTGTCGGAGTGTGTTGTATTCTTATTCTAACATGTTGTTACAGTGTTCTGCTGTGAGGTGTAGGTGTGTATTAACAGTGAAAATGCACACAGATGTCACAATGTCTGTGTGTGTTTTGTGCAAGCACACAAACATTAACATTAGTGTCTGTTTAAACTTCCTCTGAGATCCAGTTTACTCCACTCAGGGAGAGAATGTGCATCTGTTTCAACAGAGAACAGCTATGAATCCATCGTGTGGAGAATGTTGACATCGTGGGGGGAAAAAAGTCAGTGTGTTAACATGAGAAATGACTCCCCCCGACCGCTTTATTAGGTACGCCTGTTCAACTTTGTGTCGCAGCTAATACCTAATCAGTCGATCACACGTCAGCAACTCATTGTATTCAGGCATGCAGGAACGGTCGAGACGACCCGCTGAAGCTCAAATCGAGAATCGCAATGATCAAGAAAGATAATTTCAGTGACTCAGAGGTTGGCAGGAGTTTTTTCAGAAACTGCTGCTTTAGTGGGATTTTCCACACAAAATTTTCTCTAGGATTTACTTTATTTTATTAGAGAAATCTCCACAGAATGTAACAATAATGGCCATTAGATCTAGCAATTGCTCAATATTACTTTTTCGTGTCCAATACCAACACTAGTATCACAAACTTAAGTATCTACTGATAACAGTATCAGTCATTTTATAATTTTATAACTTTTTAAACCACAAAGCTGATAAAAAAAAATTAAAACTGATGCATTTACCACCTAATCATTTCAAGCTATTTCAAAGACCTAAAAGAAATAAGGTCTCATCATTGTCACATTTGAACTAAATACAAGATCTTGAGCTTTGAGCATTTTGATTGAATTTCACTACATTAAGCTTGTTTACATATGTTTTAAATACCATCGCTCCTCCACCTCTCTGTAAACACATCCAGAGAAACACAGATATGCAGCAGATCCACCAGAGCAGCATCAAGTAAGTGGAAACTGTACTGTCAGATTCTGTAAAACATCTTTTAAAAGAGCTGCCAAATCCTGGCTGCATGTAGTGCATGTAGTCCTTGCATGTTCTATGACATATGTTTAAATGTCTTTTTATTGTATGTTTCATACTTTTAGACTCTGTCAATTCCTGTCATAAAAGCCCTTCTAGGGGTTTTCAAATGAGCATCTGCTACAAACACTGCGATGCATGCATTGGACAACTGCTGTGTTTGTATCTGCCTCTAAGTAAATAAATGAAGAAATTCTCCAACTGTGTAACAAATACTCTTCTCCCACGAAGAGGAAATAAGCAGCTCACAACATGATTCAGGTAATGTTCAGTTGCTGGTTTTCATTTTACATATTTACAGTCTGCACAGTGAAGCATGCAAATATATATATATGTATATATATATATACATATATATACTGTATATATGTAGATAGATATACGTCTTTTACAGCTTTCGTTTATCTTTCAGATATCCCATCCAGTGATTTTCCTGTGTACATAATAAAGTGGCTGGTGAGTGCATTAAAGCGGTTAAAGGAATTAAAATCAACTCATTTTAAACATTATGGCTCCAAGCACATGAAGCGATACTCCTGTTTGAAACTGTTGTGGACTCTCATCAGGGTTGCAGACGGATACGTTATGACTTTAACATGAAACCAGAGTAAAACTACTGGTTAAATGTATAATCCAGTATTTTTGCTGCTTGTCACAAGCTCCCACAATTAATTAAACTGCTAGTAAGTTAATTTATTACATACTTCTTTGCTGATTCATTGTTTTTCTACATTTCAAACCACTCACACTTCTTTTGTGAGACTGAATGTGTGCAATAAAAATAGGAACCGCCACTGCTGTGAAGATGTTTTTGGAAACAGACAGCATATCGGCGTACGTTATTTATAGTTTATCACACCCTAAAGACAACATCTCACACCACCACACCTATGTGATGTTTTATGAGTCAGTGAATTCTTTTGTGTTCTTGTCTTCTTTTTTAGACACAGACGTGTGAACAGAGGGCTTTGTAAATAACCTGAAATGCAGAGATCAGCATTGAACTGAACTGACTGTCACATTTCAAGATATGGTTCTTTATGTGGCTGCAGAGTCAGTGTGGAAAACACTCTTCCATCCAGGTGATGTTGAGATTATATCTGAATTTACTTTGAGAGCCAAACATAATCTGTGTCACTCCTCATTCACAACAACTTTGTCGACTTATTTTGAAAAGTGCAAGAATGACACAAAAGCAGAGCCGCAACGATTATTGATCAATAACTAAATGAAACGGCAACTGCTGTATTTCTGTTTTTGTTGATAATTGCTTATTGATCTTAGTGGTGTTGTCGTTTTTTAAATAATTAAAGTTCCCAACTTCTTTAATAATCTTTTCTGCTTCCTTTGCTCCATGCAACACAGAAATAATCATTAAAACTATATCGTCATATATTGTTTTTGACGTTTGGGAAACAACTGATCCACAGTTTTCAACTTCAATCATGGAAAAAAAGAAAAACCTTGTGATTATCAAAATATAGTTATTGCCCTTTCATTTTAATTTAGTTATTGATCAATAATGGTTGCAGCTTTTACTTTTATGCCATTTGTGCTCTTTCAAAATAAGTTGACAAAGCTTTGCGGTTGTTGTAATTAATAGCAGTGATACAGATTATGTTCTCAAAGTAAATCATGCCATAATCTCAACATTTTATAAACAAAAAAAAGTACAGTGTACATGTGTCAAATTATGCTGCAATCAGACGTTTACTGTACGTGACGTTGTTGCAGCTAGGACGCTCGAACAATGGAGATTGGAATGGATTAATAGGCTGGAATACGTTGTATTTCCATTAAATTAAACATTTGTATCTCGCACTTTATTCCCACTGGTTCCAGCTGATCCTGTCGCATGGCAGCGTCGACTCTGATTGGCTGTGGCACAAAACAAGTCCTTTTTTTTTGGTTTTGAAGGTCCAAGTTCATAAGAGGAGGAAGCAGGGTGATCACAGCGTCGCAGCCTTGTTTTATATGTAAAGCCAGTTTAAACACTGCGAGCAATGCTGTTCGACAAGTCGCTTAAAGAAACCAGCCTCTGGAACCGGTCGGGCTACATCGTGTGTATGCTTACAAGGTTAACAGAGGAGGCTGGGTGGTGTTAAAGAAAGGAAGAAAGAAAAATATCACCGCCAACACTAAGCTGTCTGTTTGAATAATGTCCATAATGACTTCTCCCCCTTTTCTGTCCTTTCTAATGTGAGAATGAACAGTGTGGTCGAGCAGAAGCCAGGACATGATGCACTTATGTTTGGATTATTTCAACTAGAACAACCTGCAGCAACATCTTCTGTCACCTCTGCTCACTCCTCTACAGCTCCTGCAGTGAAATCTTTCAAATGTTTAAAAAAAAAAGCCCAGTCATGGATTTTTTTCAGAAACACAATTTTAATTTTTAAACAGCACTTGTGTCACAGAGCAATGAGGACAGTGTGGATCGCTTCACGGTGATGGCCTTCATTGTAAAGTGCATAAGAACAACAGTATTTACAAAACAAGAATAAAACATGCATTATTTAGCCAGTGAGCACGCGAGGGAAAATATAAAGATTACAAAGAAAGTTCAGCGTCATTTTCCACAAAAAAATAAAGGACAATTGTCTTTTTTTTTTTACAAAATCCTTCCCTGTGTAGAATCTCTTTTCCGCCGTTCTAATATTTCTGCAGTGATAACAAACATCTCGATGTCAGGAACCACTTGTAAGTGCAGTCGTGGCTCCTCACTCGCTCATTTCACACCTCATCCTTTCATATTTGATCGTTTGACACCCATGATAATCAATCAATCACCAATAAGTATACTTTCTGGTATTATTCGTAACTTTTAAACGATGTAAATCCTGAGAAAATTTCCACTTTCGTTTGTTTTTTGCTCTACATTTATTATCCAGGTTTCAGATCATGTTTTAAGTTATTTAAGTATTTGTAAGTATTTTATTCCTCCTTTTTTGCTATTATATTAAGTTATTTTACCTTTTTTTGTAATCACTAGACGGCTGTTGAAAATGAAGTTAGTTATTTGATCACTTAATATCAGGATAATCAATCAAAAATGACTTTAAATGACTGGTCAGGCATTTGAATATTATAAAAAGCTACTATTTGCTGACAGTAATATAGGTTTTGAGCTGTAATCAACAGTAATTTGGTGTTTTAAAGTGTTTTTTTATTAAGCTAAATACCAGGATAATAATTTAAAAGTAACAGTAGGGAGATTTAACGTATACTTTATGGTATGTTATAAGACTTCTCAGTACAAACACCCTTTGTTTTACTGTAATGTTTTAATTTGTTGGCCTTTGTTTCCATGTCCCTGCAGGTGATTAGTCTTTACTGCTATTTAATTAAGTTGCTTGATCACTTAAAAACCAGGATTATCAATCAATAGTGGCTTTAAACTACTTAATGGTGTTTGTAAAGACTGAATATTTTATAAAGGCACACGGTTTACTGTTTACTACACTAATTTAGATTTGTGGGTGGTAAAAAAGCCATTTCTTCTCCCAGAGACTTTGTTTTCCTCTATATGTCCATGTTAAAGCTGTTTGTCCTACATCTACATATAAATAGATAGTTATTCTAGATTTGGGGTCTGTCAGGTCATTATTTAATCACCATTTCTTCTTCCAGGAACATTTGTTCATTCCTTGTTACTTTTTTTCTTTATGTCCCTGTTCAGGTTGTCTTTCTTTGGACTTGGTCTTTGTGGTGTCTGAGTTCAGATGTGGCTCCTCATAGGTCCGCGTCCCCGGGTCTGCCGCTGTATGAGGTGTTGACTGACCGGACTCCCGGACTCTTGGCTCGGGGGAAGGAGACGTCGTCGTCCAGGGAGTCTTTGGAGTAGGGCACGGTGGTGCTGGGGTTGCTCCTGCGGTCCAGGCTCGGGATGATCGTGGGTCTCGGCGGGGGCTTCTGCCTGAACTGGGTGCCCCGGGCATCCTCCACGCGCACTTCGCCGCGGTTCCTCCCGCCGCAGCAGCGGCAGATGCCGATGAACATCACGAACCCGCCGAGGATCTCGAAGATGCCGCCGATGTAGCCCAGCACGATGCAGTAGCCCACCTGCACGTCGATGACCGGGGACACCGTGGTGACGTCGTTGATTATGTGGGTATACCACGCGATGGGGATGATGGTCATGACGCCCGAGAGGAAGATCAGGAGTCCGCCCAGACCTGCCGCGATCCAGTTGGGTCTGTCCCTCCAGCAGCGGACTCCTGGTATGGCCACGGCCAAACCGATTAGAGTCACGACCAAGGAGGCGACCATTAGACCCTGCGCGACATCGATGATCTCGTTGTCGAAGTAGGTGGTGTCCTCCAGGGAGCACTCGCCCCTCGGTGAGGACGTGGTCCTCCTGCAGATGTCCCAGATGCCCTGCTCGATGTACTCACTGGTCGGTCTGTTAGGGAGGTTGTTCAGGGTCCTCCAGCTGGGGGCCACGGTAGCGGTCAGGTCCAGGACCCATCCGCAGGGGGCCATGACCATTCCGAAGATGAGAATCCCCGGTGTGCGCAGGGATAAGCGGATCCATTCCTGCGCGGTTCTCCTCGGCATGTTTGCGGCTGCGGCTGGAGATAGTGAACTGTGCCGTCGCAGACTTTTGACAACCTTTTAACAGCTGTTCAAAAGAAAACAAGTCCGACTGAAACCTGTATGTCTGGGTGTGGGCGGGGCTTCAGGTAAATAGGGACAGGTGTGGCCGTGCACGCGCAGCCAGGAGATTTTTTTTGGAAGAGTTTCGACGAGGCTTTTATTGTGCAAATATACGTGTGGAAAAAAGATAGAGAGATAAACTCTTCCAGTCACTGAGAGGTCACGTGTCAAAATAAAAGTGCTTTGGTCCAAGTATCTGCACACATTCATTGGATTAATTCCAAAATAGCCTGCATTCCGTACAGCAGTTTTCTTCAGATTAGGATTTTCACCTTAAAAGCTCTGTCAGTATTAGCACATTTTCACCTCTATCTTAACTTTGTAAACTTCTTTCAATGTCACTTTAGTGTCACAATACTTTTAAAATAACAAACTTGCAAACAAAACAACCCCACGGTCTGCAGCAGTTTTCTTCAGATAAGAATTTTCATCGTGTTCTTTAACAAAACAGAGAAGAGAATCCTCTGAAACTGCACATTTTCACCTCTTTATTCACTCACCCAAGTTGTTCCTGATCTTTCAAATTCACAATACCGTTAAAATAAATTGCATGCAAACTCATAAACAAAAATTACATAACACTTTGCAGCAGTTTTATTTGTCAGATTAGGATTTTTTTTATCTTGTTTTTGACTGAGAATGAAGTGAAAGTTCACTCATTAAATAAACACTATCCTTTTTTAAAACATAAAGATGGGAATGCATCAACAATTTACTACTAGTTCTAGTTTTATGATTATACAATAGGCTATATGTTTGTAGTAGTTTCTCCAGATTAGGATTTTCAAATTGAGTATTAAGTATTATATTCCAGCCAAGTTGTTATTTCTCTGTAAAGTTGTTAAAAAATCTTGTAACTAGGATTTTTACTCTCATAATACTGTGAAAATAATTTAGGAAAAGGAATCTGCACATATGAAGAGTAACAAATGCACAAAAACAAACAGATAAGGCAACATGTTCTGCAGAAATCTCTCCCAGATTAGGAATTTCACCTTCACAATAGATCAATATTTTCACCAAAAATTGTTCTTGTTCTGCAAACTTTTTTAAAAGTAGTGTTAAAATAACTTTGTCACACACATTACAAAGAATTTTACAGCAGTTTTTGCCTCAGATTTTCACCTTTATTTTGTTGACACCTGAATTAAAAATAACTGGAAGTTGTGTTAGCTAAAAATAAAACAGTAGATGTGAGGGTTGGGTCGGTTAATCTTTTACTAAAAGGTTTGGTCGGCCCATTAAAAGCAGAAAAATATTTTTATGGAGAGAAGATCTTTGATTAAATAGCCTCAGCTCTGAACACTGAATACTTTGTTGTTTTTGAGAGTCAGGATTGAACTGTAGACGAGATTTTAGATTTTGAAAGAGTGTGGGAAGTGTTTTTGACAAGAATGTTGTTGTGCAGGAATCTAGTCCTTCATCTTTGTCTTTGTCTCTCTGTGCTCTCTTCTTCTTTTTCTCTGACTTTATTTTGTATTTTCTTCTTCCCCTTTTCTCTCATGAGGTTTTCTTCTCTATTGAGACAGAGTGGATTATTCATGAAGTCTCTTTTCTGGGAATCCATCAATCCCATCTTTAATCTGGATTAATCTGGCCACCACTGATATTTACTGCAGTTGTTGTGATGGTGTGATGTTGCCAAAATAGTCACTTTAGGTCTTTTATCTAATTAAAGTGAAAAATGTTATCTTGCACAAGCCGTACATGGTCAACGTTAGATTTTTGGAGTGATTTGTCTTTGTAGACATCTTGTTCTTCAAGTTGTTCTTCAGGCCAAGTTTAAACTTTGTCACACAAACAGCCGTTGGAAGAACAACGTCAGGTATGTCAACCGACTGACCGGACGGAACTCTGCATAGTTATCCACTGTCATCACACACACAATCACTGCCACACACTGAGTCACTACTACAGCAGGTGACAATTAGATCAGCTGATTTACTCGTGTGCAAATGTGTGCTAACATGTAATTATATGTAATTTTAAAAAAAGACTGATTTAACAGCACCAAAGTATAACATCCAGAAAACCAATTATATACAATGACATTTTGACCTAAAATACCAACACATTTTTCAGATTATTTGACCTTTAACATCTTCTAAGGGGGAAAAAACACACACCTATTTTCAATGTTTTTTTAATTTTCTTTTACACTTTTGGAAAATCAGATGTCATTTTGTTAATGAACGGTAGTGAGAGTCATTATCTGTCTTGATCAGTACATGCTGCTTGTTATTAATCATAACGATGTTGAATTTTTCAGTCAGTCAGTCATCATCTACCGCTTTATCCTCCACCAGAGGGTCGCGGGGGGTGCTGTGCCAATCTCAGCTACATCGGGCGATAGGCGGGGTACACCCTGGACAGTTCGCCAGTCCATCGCAGGGCCACACACAGATAGAGACAAACAACCATTCACTCTCACACTCACTCCTATGGTCAATTTGGAGTGTCCAATATACCTATCCCCACATTGCATGTTTTTGGACTGTGGGAGGAAGCCGGAGTACCCGGAGAGAACCCACGCACACACGGGGAGAACATGCAAACTCCATGCAGAAAGGCCCTTGTTCCAACTGGGGCTCGAACCCGGGTCTTCTCGCTGCAAGGCAAGGCGAGAGTGCTAACCACTACACCACCGTGTAGACATTGAGAATCCTCAATGTCTGAAGAAGACTTGAATGGTTTTTTTTATTATTATTACCCATTATTTCCACTAGATGTCAGTATTGTTTGACATCAGAGCAGCTCACACCTGTAACACCAAGTGCATCATTTCGGGGTTTTAAGGATTTCTTTTCAATGTAATTTATTAAAGTAAATTAAATTACATGGAAAATGTATAGAATAATTTTTTTTAATTTTGTAACTATTATCAACTTCTTAGAATACAAAAAGCACTAATAACCCGATGGAAAATACCAAGTGAATGTATGTGTTTAGAGCAATAATAGTATAATAGTAGACATTTGGGTCCGTTACATGACATGAAAGTTATTGAACAAACGACAAATATGTAAAGAATGATTTTTATTTTTTTTAAGTATCTTTATTAATATTTAGGAAAACTGAAACAGTGCTGTTTGAAAGGTGTTATTTTGAAGTTTAATGTCAGTAAAATAAAACATTTGTTTACAGGCCTTTTTAATATACTCAAACAACCATGTTTTGGATTTATTTTAACATGAACAAAACTGATATGTGGATAAATGTGTGTTCATAGTCATCAATTCAGTTTCGTCATTTATAAATAAATCAATAAATTATATATATTTATCTGTTTCCTGAAAAACACTTTTAATGTTGGAACCATTTCATTAACAGTATTCACAAACAGATAGATAACTAACTTTTAATTAACTAAAAGCTACTATTAACTCATGTTGCAAAAAAGTGACTTGTGGTGTGGTGTAAATAAATAAATCAAAGTTAAAAAGGCACCTTTTTTTAATTTAAAATGTGGTAAACACAGGAATTTGATCGCAACGTTGCAGTACCCACTGTGGCCACAAGTGGGCCGCGGCTCTGGGGAGCAGGGCTCCCTATCGTCTTTCTAAGTTGCGTAAAAAACATGGAAAATAACGCACATGTATATAAAAAAACAATACACAAATGGAGTAATGTGAACAAATAAACTGAATAAAAAAATCAACACCGTAATTTTCAGATAATCCCTGCAAACCGGAAGTTTGTCTTTTCTCGACAGGAAGCTGTCAGCAGTGTTTTGTTGCTAGTGGGGACTGTTGTGTTGTGAAAATGGCGACGCCTCGTCGCTCCTCTCAGCAGCAACAGTCGAACACACTGCTGCCCTCCCATCCCCGCAGCTCCTCCATCCCCGGCAGCCCTTCCAGCTCTCCGCCGGCACCCGCCGACGATGCTACTCCGCTTCCCCGGAGAAGCGCGGCGGAGAACACGGCTGACGGCGAGGCAGCCCCGGCCTCTCCCACCACCACCACCTCCACCTCTCCATCTCCGGCCCTCTCCTCCGCGAGCAGCGGCAGCAGCAGTAGTGCTAGCTCCCCGACCACCACCGAGGGTAGCGGGGCAAGCCCTGGCTCTACGCCGGACTCAGGCAGTGGTAACCCGGGCAGCAGCGGTGTAGGTGCTAATGCAAACGGGGCGTTCAGGGAGCTGTTTGAAGCCTGTCGAAACGGGGATGTTTCAAGGGTGAAGAAACTCGTGGATGCGGTGAACGTGAACGCGAAAGACATGGCAGGACGTAAATCGACACCCCTGCATTTCGCAGCAGGTAACATTTACTAAATAAATCTAATTTCATACAAACTAAATTCCTATTTTTCAGGCTGTTTGTTCACTTGTGGTGATGCGTTCAGTGGTTGTGGGAGTAAACAGACAGTAGCGTTTTTTAAAAACACTGCTCACAATATCAACTACAAACTTTTATCACATTAGTGTTTAATTTTCACAATTATCACATTTGCACATTAAAACAGTCACTTTGTTAAACTCAATATCATTAAAAGCAAATTTCATGTTACTGTAAACTTAATAAATGAGATATAAATGCATAACACAGTGTGCAAGGCAGAAAATAAACACGTGAAAGTATTTAAGAGAATGATTAAGGGTTGTACACATCATTTTCAGTTTTAAAAAATATATATGAAGAGAAAACAAATAAGACAATATGCACCTGAAACTTAACAGGTTGTTACATTTTATTTATGTAAATGTTTTCACTTTTATGGCTTTTTTTTAGTTTTATGTTTTCATAAAGGGTGTAGTCGATGGTAGGTAAGTGAAAATGACAGACCTGTCTAAGATTTGTTGTGTTCAGGTAATAATAATAAGAATTGTATTCTTCTAACTGCTCCTTTTTCAATCATTTAAATATATATATATATATATATATATATAAATTTCATATTGTATTACTGGGCACTTTCATGAAAGGAACTAATAAATGATTGAATAAATACTCAAAAAAAAACAAAAAAAAAAGGATAAAGATGATTTGCATTGCATTAGTTGAAAGTTTGCTAGGGATCCCACAGCAAAAAATAACAAATGAGTCACACTCATAAATTGTACTGTCATATTTAATGTATAAATTACACTCAGGGAATCGACTTTTCTAAATACACTTAATGTTAAACAGACACTAGTACATACCTATATATGTATATATTCAATCAGATATTTTGTCTAGAACAGTCAGGTGCCGTTGTAAATGTTTACTTTTTATTCACCCAGTGAAATAAACTGAAATAAGTGCATAAACTTTGCAGAAATATCCATAACTTGTAAATGTAAACATTGCCTTTAGTTTCAGACACAGACAAGGCTTGACTCAAATCAGGAAAGTTTCCGTGGTTATTTAAGGTGATGTTCACTCTCTTCTTTCAGTTTGGGCTGCTTTTAATTCTTTCAACAGTACAGCAAAAAAACAAAAACATACACAGCTGTTTTATATCTCTGGTTTTTCTAATCCTCGGCAGCTTGAACGAGAACAGATCCTCTTAAGTCCCAGGACACGGTTGAAATGAAGAGGGGTGACATGTGACAACACTTTCCATGACAAATGTGACACATTTTTCACAAAATGAGTAGAAAGTAACGACGGAACTCGAGTAAAGTTTTCGAATTTCAACATAAAATAGGAATTAAATGAGACCTGTAAACACGCGTGGTGAATATCTAAATTATTTTAAAGGATGTTTTCTACTTTTTTTCTTCTAAATTAATCAGATCAACTTTTCTTTTTCTCGTGTCTCAGGTTTTGGGCGGAAAGATGTGGTTGACCACTTGCTCCAGACGGGCGCCAATGTGCACGCGCGGGACGACGGGGGTCTGATCCCGCTTCACAATGCCTGCTCCTTCGGTCACTCTGAGGTGAGACTTACTCACTCGACCCCATGTTATCTGTTTGTGTTGTTTACTCTGGATGGATTATTTTGTCACAGTCCCCCCTCCCCCCCCCACTGGGCAGTCCAGACAAAGTAACACACAAACTGTTTGCGTTTCCTGCTTTTGTCAACTTCCTGCTTTGTCAGGTGGTCGATCCTAAACCACAAAGTGTGCAGTCATGGGTAGAGACCACCGTGAGAAGACGTTCCTTTTCATTGCTCTGGTCATCCCCTGATCCTGATGATGATGATGTTTTGGATTATCTGTAACAGATGTGCGGTTGAGGCTTTGTTGTTCTCAGTTTCATGTGTTTGAGAGGTTTTGATTGAGAGCACTTAACGTCATCGTCAGAGAAGTGCACAGCACTAATGTTGCTTTGTGATCACACGGCAACAATTTGCATCACGATGAGAGTGAAAACACTCCGAACTGAAACCAGTCACTCGGCAACTACAAAGCTGAGGTTCTTAAAGTGCTTGTTTGTCTAGTTTTTGGGTTTTTATTTTATTTCTGCAAAGTAGATGCAGTGACCTTGTTCTCAGACAGTGGAAACACTCTGCTGGAAATCGGATAGTTAAATGGACGGTTGAGGTACTGAGCTGTGTTGTTGTTGCAGAATGTCAAGGCTAAGAACTTGCGTTCTCTTTTACGTCCAACAGAATTCTATCCACAGCTTTAAAGCTGTTAATAATAAAATACTTAAAATATGTGTAAAATAACCCTGTTCTCTGACAGTTATCATTGATCAGGCATGTTTGGTCCGTGCCATGGGTCCCTCAGTTACACGTCCACAGGAAGGACACTCACTAATGAGGTTAAGCTGTTTGTTGATGAATAAAAAACAAGAAGTTATGTATGTATTATGTTAAGTTGGGAAAAAAAAGATGGAATTTGTGAGATCTTTTGTGAATTTTTTCCGTCGTTGACTTTATTATTCTTCCTTTGTTTGCCTCATTTACCTGAAAACAGGCTCTGTCAAGCAAGACTATCAGACCTGACTGAGGGAGTGTTTGTGTGTACTGTATACAGTGGCAGCACAGCAGGGGCGGGTGGGGACAAAAAGCATTTAATAGTGATACATAATATACTATACATACATAATAATAACAATAATACAAATCAGATTTTTAAAGCACTTTTCAGGTCACGCAAGGACGCTTTAACAAGGAAACGAAAGAGAGGTGATCAGTAATAAATAGAGCTGAAACAATTACTCGATTATTAATCGATTATTAAATTAATCGTCAACTACTTTGATAATTGATGAACCGGTTTGTGTTTTTTTTTCATTATTGAGTCAAGCTTTCTGATTTTTCAGCTTCTTAAATCTGAATATTTTCTGGTTTCTTTGATCCATGTTACCAAAACATCATTAAAACTGAATAATTTTGGTTTGTGGACAAAACGAGACATTTAAAAATATCGGCATTTTCAGGTTTTAAAAATATTTTTCAACATTTTCTGCCATTTCCTGGACCAAACAAGTAGTCGAGTAATCGAGAGAATAATCAACCGATTAATCGATTATGAAAATTATCGTTAGCTGCAGCCGTAGTAATAAATAAATCAGTTCAATTAAGTAGTACATGTTAAAACTATGGAAATGCCTTGGTCTTGAGTTTGTCTGTCTTGACATAAAAATAAACGTTTTAATCAGCATGAACTCATTCCTTCGTTCGTATTGGACACACACATTGTATTTATATTTAAAAGGTGTACGTACACTACAGATTTAAGATTGGAAAGTTTTGCCTGTAATGCCCAAAATAATCAGATTAATCTTGATTCTTTAAATCAGGTTGCCACAGATTACACACGCTCATGGTTTAGCACCATTTTTGTTGGGTAAAAAGAGTTGTTTTTTTATTCCTTTATCTAAAGTAATGAAATCTCAAAAAGTCAGCTGGATTTCGTCTGTTGGTAGCTATAACCACGGGGATTCACAACATGGCTTACTGTCACTTTGAAGTATATCCAGCCTAGAGAAGAGTAAAAGAACAAGTGAGGTTTTTATAGTTTCTGGTAAATAAAAAGTAAGTTTTACTATTCTTCTTTCTTCCAGGTGGTGTCCTTGTTGCTGTGTCAGGGAGCCGACCCTAACGCTCGAGACAACTGGAACTACACGCCACTGCACGAAGCTGCCATTAAAGGCAAGATAGACGTCTGTATCGGTAGGTGCACAAAAACAATGCGCTCGGTTCATTTTGTGTTTGAAGAATTGCTGTGACGAGAACTGAAATGGAAAACTTGAGTTCTGTGTGTGCAAGGGAAGTACTTGGTTCCTCTCAGATTTGGTTAAACGTGCTTTTAAAGACATAGTATGTAACATTACATAACAATGACCAGACTTTTGTTATATCTTTCGTTTGGTGATGTACTTACATTAGCCAAAACTTTTTTGAAACACTCTTTAAACCTATATATATACATATATATATATATATATATATATATATATATATATATGTGTATATATATATATATATATATATATATATATATATATATGTATATATATATATATATATATATATATATATATATATATATGTGTATATATATATATATATATATATATATATATATATATATATGTATATATATATATATATATATATATATGTATATGTATATGTATATATATATATATATATATATATATATATATATATAACTTCTATTCAAGGTAACAGACTGTTTCACTGTGCCTTTAATTATGCTGCGTTCCATTAACATTGGAAGTCGGGGGTCACAACTGGGTGTTACATCACCTCTGAGTTGACCTTGTTCCTGATAAATTGCTGCCAAAGGTCTCCTGGCAACAATTCCCATGATCCCTTGTGGTTTTTAAAACCAAACTAGTTGTGTTACATACTGTTAATTTAATTTAGGACTTTTCCTCATGTTAAATTCTGCTTTAGTTTTGTATTCTTTTGTGGATTTTATTTAAAAGTCTTAACCCATATTTCTGTATAATCACACAGTATTTTTTTTTAGAAACAATCACAAACCACCCACTATTGTTTCTCATTAAGCTCGAAACAGCAAATAACCCAAGGCCTGCAATCACCGCGTCAGAGTGCTTAATTCTTAAACTCACACGGGGACAAGAGAGCATTGATTTCTCTGTCCTATATTATATGAGCTCCCACCAACTTGGTTTTAAATTAAATAGTGAAACGCCACCGCAGGCTCGGTTAGCAGCGGTCGCAGTTAATCTGAAGAATAGAGGGGATGCTGTGTGTTACTGATCCCCCGAAGTAAAAAAGATGCATCTTGACAGTAAACCCATGCGAGCAGCCTTTTAGGTGATAATCTTCATGATCCTAATAGAACAGCATTGCTCACTTTGACTAATAATAATAATAATAATAATAATGATAGTAGAAATACTGGAGGAAATCTTCACTGATGGTCGCTTTCATGGGGCTTTGAGTGTCGAGAGCAACAGGGAGGAAAAAGTTACATCAGTCACTTTATGTCTGCAGTACCTGCTGCATAATGTCTGGGCCCTGAAGGACCGCACGGCAGCAGGGGGCTTGTTGTTGCTCTGATTATCACCGCACACAAATTTCATCTTGTTATCAACAACTGGAGCAGGGATTGATGTATAAATCATTTTAAATGACATGGAAATTTAGGCCTTTGGTCTTTTTTTAGTTTTGGTTGGTACAATGAGCATATTTAGTGTTTTTTTGACATCCTTTTCACATTAATGGAAATGTCACATAATTATTTTGTGAATTGCGAATGTTGTGTTCCAGCTTTGCTACTAAATCGTACTCACTTGAACTTTTAAATTCACAATACATGGTTACATGTATTTCAGAAGACACCTCCACTCGTCTTCATTTGCGTAATAAGCTTCTGTTTAAAACATAAAATTAGAGGTCGACCTATGTTTATTTATTTATTTTTTTATTTTTTTATTTTTATAACATGAAATTATAACTGACAAAACAAGATTAGATTAATCAATCTAAATTATACATGTTCAAAAGGGGAGTGGGAAGAAATATGGGTTTATTTTTCTTCATCTAATGTTGGATAACTCAGGATATTCACTGGCTTTTGTTTTTGTCCACCATCTGATAACATTTAAATGTTTAATGGTAACATTAATAACTTAAGTTAATTAGTATTTGAACAACATTAATGCTCTTTCTTCCCAATCTACATTTTATTTTGCGTTATATACAGTTCATTCCAATAAAAATAATGGATAAACTGTGTTTTTAATACATGAAATAGGTCATCAAAAATAAAAAAAATAGTTTTGCATGAAAAATAAAGTTTAACCGTCAACATTTATTGGATTTCTGTGAACAAAAATGCATAATTTGTAGTAATTGGCTAATCAGCCCAACCAAATTTTTGGCCTACCTCTACACAAACCTCCATAAAGCAAGACTCTGGCCTAAAGTATGCAAAAAAGGCTTTTTATTAGGTTACAATAACCTTTATTTTAAAGCTATTTTACACGTTTGTGTACATGTGAATAGTGTATTAATTTTATGCTTATAAATCCTCCCACATGTAAACATGTTTCTATGATTGGCACATGTGCTTAAATGCCTCCAGTCAAAGTTATAAACTGCTCTGGTGTCGTAAGATGTTTTGTTTTGAAAATAGCAGGTCATTTTGAGGATGTCTCTGCTTTAAAAACGCTCTCCACAGATGGTGTCTGGGCTTTATTTGTGCTAATGCATCAGTGTTGAGGTGAAGGACGCAGACAAGCATTGACAATACCGTGGCTCTTCTTGGTCCAGTTGTGAGCACAGACCATTAAGCAACACTTTCTCCCCCCAGAAAATACTACTTGAAAACACTTTGTGAAGCAAGAAGTTGATAAATGCGTTTTTACCGTGCGGGTTCAAAAGGTAAATATTTTCAGGACACATTTCCAATTTGTGGCATAATTTGAAAAGCCTGACTCCTTCTCTGCTCCTATACTTCTTTCGCTGCCCTCTGGCACAAATAGAGACTGCAATACACATTTCCACTTATCATTTGTCCAAGTCCTGAATGTGAGCATTGACTGCAGCAATAAGGGTATTTCTCTGATTTGTGATTAGAAAAACAGACTAATATAAGGCAGGCTTTAAGTCCGTATCTTTAATGACTGGCAATTTTGGGCAAGTCTGCCTGTTTAATTTCCATTATATATAGAAAGTATCTGCAGTCATCGGCTGCCAGGAATGCTGGATGTGTCTGAAACATGCTGTTAAATGTGGGTAACAGTCTAGGAATATGTGGCAGAACTACTTGCCTGGACTATAAAATAGCACCGCATTTGAAGATACTCTTCAAAATTAAGAGCCAAAGTTCATTTAGACTTCATCAGGGCATTGACATTATTGATTTGCTGGAAATCAGTACTGGGCTGTCTTGTGCCTACACAGTATATTTAGCTTTGAAAAACTTCCAAAACTTACTTACAAAAACCTCTCAGACAACATTATAGACATCATGAACAGGAGCCTCCTCCAGAGTCAGGGTGGGAAATTCTTTAGAGCGAACTTTAGCGTTCACCCGCAAAACGTTTGAGTCCCCTCCTCAGCTCTCAGACAGCCTCATCTGGCACTTGGAGTAGGGTCATGGAGCCAAAGAGCCATGCAGGGCAGGGCAGGGCTTTCTGAAGCACTTGTGGCATGTTTCCACCAGCTCTACTTGCCTTGCCTCGGCATGGTTAAGTAGCGTTTCCACTAGCATAGTACCTTGTACTAGGGACTTTTTTTCAGCACCTACTGAGGTTCCAAACGCACTGAGAAGGTGCTATGCGTGACGTCGCCAGATTGCCGCCTACTGATTGGTCAGAGTGCCGTCACAGGAAGAAACGTCCGACACAGAAATCAAGCCAAACAGTGCCGAACTGTCGATCAGTTAAAAAGACTTAACAATCCTAAAAACGCGGGTTACTCTCCGAAAATGACCAGGAAAATGTCTAAAATCTCAATATTTAACAGAGTAGTCTGGTGTATTTAGCGACAGCACTGCTGATCGCGGCCGGCGTCACAAACCCCGCCTCTGTTTTTCAGTCCGGTGACTTTGTCAGGTCATGGAGGAAGTACTGAACAATCTTAATTAAGTGATTATAGTGATTTGATTCAGTTACACCGAAAACAACTGCTTTACTAGTCACGCGTGTAAAACGAAACAAAGTCACATGACTCCGCCCACGTAGGTACTTTTTTGTAGTGGAGATGCAACCTAAACTGTGCCGTGCCGAGGGGAGGCGAGGTGGGATCATAGTGGGAAAAGGGCCATTAGAGAACAGTGGGCGTCCCATGGCCAGGGAACTTGTAACCGGAGGGTTGTCAGTTCAAGTCTCCACCAGTTCAAATGGCTGGGGTACCCCTAAGCAAAGTAACCAACCCCAACCCCTAACCTCCTAATTCTAAAGCCTTCTAGTAGAGGATGGCTTAAATGCAGAGACTTAATTTCCCTACGGGGATTACAAAACAAGAACCAGGATGGAAGAGCACATGTTTTGCAAGTGAACTTAAAAAGTTTACGCTTTAAACTTCCGCACCCTTACCCTACGGGGTCTTTGTAGGTTTGTTATGTTTGAGTTGAAACAGAGAAGAAAAACCTGACATAAATGTTTGTCTTGCAAGGAAAACCAATGCGTGTCAGCAAAAAGTCACGTGACCCCCGGTGGCTTATTTATTGGACAGGCGTTTGGTCAACGGTTGTCCTGCCAGTTTGGAGATTTAGCAGCTGGATGAGTCTAAAATGAAGGCTGTCACGACAGCTCAGCATGATGGGATCACCAACAAAAAAAAAAAAAAGATACTTGACCTGTATCTCTTCAGGCTCAAGGTCCAGAGAAAAATCTAATCAACAAACCTTGGGAGAAGAAGATCTTGAAAAATGAGAACATCCATCATTTACAGTTCAGTTTGTAGTTAAACTGTGTTTGTTCCACTTTGTGTTAAGGGTTAGGGTTAGATGAATAAGCCTTTCATCTTCACGTGAAGCCTTCGCCTTCCTCTGTATAGCTATAGTGTTTTAGCTATACTGGCGTTCATGATGACATTCCCACACTGCAAACAGAGGGATGCATGAATTACGTCATGAACAATAAAGTCCAGGCAAAAGTACAACAGCGACATTGTGCTGGTGAAGCGAGGCGGCTGCATACGGTTTGACTACGGCTGGAAATGCCAAAGTGGATTCTACCAATAAAAATAAACATAGTAATTCAGTAGTACTTCACAGTTGTATTTTAGTGGAGATCAATATTTTTTCTTTTCTCGTTTTCTGATCGTTGGATATTGAAAGTGCATGATCCGCGAGTGGAAGACAAAGCAAATAAAGTGTTCTCTAAAGAACTGCCCGACCAGCCCACAACAATATAATTCCTTTATCTTTATTATATAAGAATGAGGTTTTACTTTTGCCGTGTCAGGATCTAAAAACTCTTTGCCCAAGTGTTAACTTGTACAAGAAGATACTACTTAAAAAAATATGAAGATATAAATTCACACCCGGCTAAAAGTAAAAACAGCCTGTTTAATTGCTGTTATGTGCCGCTCTGTGTCATCAGCAGTACTTTGTTTCCTTGATGCAATCAGTTTTTGGTTAATGCTCATTTTTTCCACAGCGAGTCATAAATTACAAATCTGACGGTGTCCTGAAAACTAATCCTGTCCAAAAAAAGGGATCTAGGTTGTCCTGGTATTTAAAGCTGACAAATGGGGGTTTGGTTAATATGAACCAAAATGTCACCATGATGACAAATTTTAGTTAAAGTTTAAGTTAAAGTTAATATTGATGTCAAGAAATTGGAGGGAGCAAAAATGAAAACAAATATTAGATCAAGTGTTTTTTTTTATTTTCATCAAAGAAATATACAGTATATTACTTTTTTGCCATGCCTTTAAATCACAAGTGACAACTGCAGATGAACAAGAAAATAATTGGTCCTTATCGTTTAGTATTTGCGATAGATTTTACTGGGAACCAGGCTTGTATCACACTGATATCTGCGTTGGTAGATTCTCAAAGTGGTATTTAGACAACCCCTTCTCAGACTTCTCGACTGGCGTATGAAAGATTGATGCAGAGCTAAATCATGTTTTTGTTGAGTGGGTGAATAACACGAGGCACAGGTACGCACACACACACACACACACACACACACACACACACACGCGGGGGCATGCATGCACAGCATCCTGAATTTTAAGAAGTGTGCCTGGCTATCTCCGCTTCTCCCGCTGTGTTTCAGCAGGATGGTTCACAGCGAGTCAGAGGGCAATGTGCGCCGAGAACTGTTCGGCAATAACAATAGTGGGGAAGTGAGACGGAGAGGGAGGCAGGTGGAGTGGTGACATTAGTGCCCTCACAAAGAGCTAATTTACAGGAAGAACTGAGCACCAGCTGAGTTTATTATTCAGCTCATACCTGTGGGGTAGTTCATCTCTCCTCTCTCCTCTCCTTTCCTCTCCTCTCCTCTCCTCTCCTCTCCTCTCCTCTGCACCCACTCTTATGTTTTGCTCTCCCTCCCCCTTTTTGCCCTCTACCTCTCCCATCCTCTCTCTGACTCCTCTCTTCTCCCCTCCTCTCCTCACTCATCTTGCTCTCCGCTGCATCGCTCAGTCAGTTGGAGAGGCGAGAGTCTCTCCGCTCGCACTGCCTGCCCGTCTTGCTGCTGCTGCCGCCGCCGCCGCTGCTGCTGCTTGGATTAGTCTCCCCCTTCCTCACTCATTTTTATTTATTTTCTCAGCTCGAGCAAAGGCTTCCCTCCCTTGTTCCGTGGAAGTGGGATGTGTTTTGTAACCGGTCACGTAGCCCTTTTGTAAGGTCCTCTGTTTCTCCGACGCTGTGGTCTCAGCGTTGCTTTTCGCAGCTCCCGTTGTGACATGTCTGTTTACATCAGCAGCATGGCTCGCAGGGCAGGGGCAGCCGGGGGCAGCCAAGGGAGCAGCGCTAGCAACAGAGGAGGAGCAGCTGGAGGAGGAGGAGAGAAATGTGAAGTAGGACTTGGAGGAGGGCTGCCAGTACAGCACGGAGTCAGAATGACCAGAGGAGGAACAGGGGGGATAGCAGAGGAGCAAGTGGGAGAGAAGGGTCCAGGGAGAGCAGTTTATGGAGCAGAATGTGGTTCAGTAGCAGCAGCAGGAGGAGAAGGAGGAGGAGGAGGAGGAGGAGGAGGACTAGGACTTGGAGGAAGTGTGTGTCGAGGAGTTTGTATGTCAGTTCAGGAGCTCAGCTACTGTCTATGTCTACCCTGTTGTTGTACAGTGTTGCTGCAGCATGGAGCCGACCCCAACATCCGCAACACTGACGGCAAGTCCGCGCTGGACCTGGCGGAACCCTCTGCAAAGGCCGTGCTCACAGGTCAGTTTACTGCCTATGTATCTGCCAATCGCTGCACTCACTCCCACGTTTCAGTCTCACAAGACTCTCTCTTTGTGTGTTGCTGTTTGTTGACTCTGTGCTGTTGCAGACTTGTTTGTCTTTGTCTTGTTTTGTTTTTGGGGATGTTGATGATTCACTGTTAGTAGGGTAATTAACAGAATGAATTAACCAACAATGTCTGTTACTTTTCATCTGTGTGTCATTTCTCTGGACCTTGCATACGGTATATTTACGACGTATACCAGCAGAGGGCACACATCAACACAGATCACTAATGTTATCGGCAGATTGGGTCAGAGGGCATGGACGTTAAGCTAGTTGTAGTGGCCTCTAAGCTTATAATTACTTACCTGCATAGCAGGTGTGAAAGTTCGGCCACTTCCTGTTACCGTCTTTGTTTTTTCAACAGATATAGTAACACGAAAGAAGAAATCCTTACCCTAATTCTAACCCCTAACACGTATCTATTTTAATAGAATAACTACTAAAACGATATAGAACCTTTATATATATATTATAGTTTTGTCAGGAAGTAGCCACATGCTGCACACACATGCATAGAACAAATCGGGTTTCAGGCACGGACGTCGTGGTGACAGAGCTGCACGGCCTGATGCTACTGCTTGTAGATCACTACTTTATTATTATTTAAAAAACAAAGAAACTCTAACTCTCCTCTGGACACAAGCGACTTTTTCAAGCAACCTCCTCATTGTTTAATCAGGATCACGTAACTGCTCATTTATGTGCTGCTAATTTGCAATATTTAAAATTTGAAATGAAAAAGACGGGATTTATTGGTACTGACAAATAAGGTTTAAGAAAATAGGCGGAACAATGTCACCGAACCCACCCACCTCAGAATGTTCACATTTCATTCCTTGTTTTTTCACCAGTCGTCCTTTCCTGTACATGTTGGTCACTACTTTTCTGTTTTTTCTCTGACTCTCTGCTTCCGGCTCTGAGTCAGCTCATTGATCAGCTACTCGATAAACGAGCCCCTTACAGTGTTGGCTTTTATGTGCATGTGTTTTATCTTGTTCCATGTTCCAAACATTGACACAGCTAACCTGTTATATTAGCTGTTAGGTTGCCCAAAACTGCAACACTGTACTTTACCATTCCATTCCCTTAGATACAGACTGTGGGAAACACTTCCATCACCATAGCCATCATCAACATTGTCATTATTGTCCCAGTTGGGTTTATCTGAAGGCCTGTTGTAGTGTTTCTGCACATTCTCACTTTCAAAGCTCGATGGATTTTTTTTCATGTCAAAATAAACCTCCTGGCGTTTTTGCTCGTGTTTAAAGAGCAAAAAACGCCAGTAAAACGCAAGAGAATCAAAAGTTCAGCTCATATAAAACTTCTTGTGACCAACACGGGACACTTAAAGTGTGCAGTGAATCTCGGACTAATTTACGGGGTATTTTATTGTTACGAGCTCTTAAAGGCAGCAGGACTCTTTACACCTGTTCATTGGCGGGAGCCACTGGGACTGCTTGTGTTTGCTGCTTTTAATTGAGGAGCTAATTTGAAACATGTCCTTTCTTAGATGAATTATTTTGTGTGTTTTAATTAGACATCTAAACGTACTGAGACAACAACCTGTTTTCTTTTTAGTCTGGTTTTGTTCTTCTTGGCAAATGAGCACTTCTCGTTTTTTATACTGTTCATACACCTCTCTGTAAATGTCTGCTTGGCAGACGACTTACTGAGGGCACCAGTGTGTGCAGTGCTGACTTTGACGTTGTTTGAGTAAGAAATGCAAGAGATACCGGTCGTATCACAACAGAAAAAACCCTGAATAATAAACAGGTGTTGCCCTAGTGTCATATTTAATGTGTATGATTCCTTTTCTGATTTGTAGGAAAAGTTGAGAGACTTGAATTTAATTTGTTTGTTTGGTTTGCATAAAAAAGAGGATTTTTCACATTTAAAAGTCTCGCTCTGTGTTCTCTGTCGTTCACTTTTCCTCTCCGGGCATCAACACTGGCTCTAAATCAGTTTCGCAGCACCACTTCTGTGTTTACACTGGGTTACATCATCAATTCTCCTTGTTTGGCCTGTGCGCTGGATGAGACAGACCTCAAGATACGACACTGCGAGACTGTGCAATGTCAAAACATGAGTGGGGAATCTCACTGCAGCCAGCCGGTGAAGAATTATTGTCCCCGGCTGCAGGAATTGAAATGAGGTTGTTCGGTGCCAGGATTATTGCACTCTGCCGCATGTGTCGCAGTTAGCCCCCCTCACCCTATTCTATCTCAGTATTAGACATGGTACACATTTTGCAGTGTAATTGTCATGGTAGTGCAATTTATGGGCGGTAAAAAATAAAAGATTTAGCTGAGGAGTACTTTAATTGCCCTCATTCTAAATGTGATAGAAAATCAACACGGTGCACTTAATCAAATGTGTGTGTGTGTGTATATATATGTAATGACTCATGGCAGCTAATAGGCGATTTATTAAGTCATATCAGTGCACACAAAACCAGGACTCTGTTAGATTGCCCACTTGAGATGTGCATTATGCCCATTAGAAGGTCACAAAACAATAATCACCGGGAGAAGATGGTGTTTTAAAATGTACAAACTGTGGCAGAAAATTAAAATTTTAATGAGAACGTGAACAATGGTACATTTACAGGAAAGCGATCTCTCTCCCCCGTTTTTAGCATCTGCTGTTTCACACACAGAGGCACCTGCCGATGCATTCGGGTGAAAATTAGCAGTTAACAGGGAAACGAGTCGATCCATAACAGGGGGCTCTCACACTCTCTGCTCTGTCATCAGTCTCTTTCTCTTGCAGTGACTCGTTCTGTTGTTCTGATCCGTGCGGCTCAGATCTGAGTGGTATGCAGATTCTTGTTAGTTTCATGAGTTATGCTTCCAATGACCGGCACTAATCACCTTAAACTATCATCCCGTTACATTGTCTGCTCACCTAGTGCCAACCTGTAATGATATAACTTTCATAAAGACACTTGCCAGTGAGGCAGTTAAATTAGTGATCTCATAAATGCCTGTGTTATTGCCCAAATGGTGCAGTTTAGATTGAAGTGGTGTAGAATTTAAACATTTCTCAGAAACTCCATAAATGCAGTGTCTGTAAAAAGTGTGACTTTGCTCTCCAGTGACACTCTGTGCTAGCTCTTTCTTCCCTGTCCTATATGTTCATTGTACATGATTTAGGGGTTCTGCTCTTTTCCTCATTTCTGCTGCATGCCAGTGCGGCTTTCAGCCTCAGTCTGTGGTGATGGAAGTTTATATTGACCTATAAATTAGCGCGGCTGCTCTGCCACGTCCAACGCACCGCGCCTAGAAACGACTCTGTTCTCCTTTAGCAGCAGATGTGACAAGGAATGGCAGATAATTTGTTTTTACTGAGCCCCAGAAGCCTGTCACGCTGCTCTAATGCGTGAATTTATTTGTTTTTAATTTTTGTTTTCCTGAACATGGTGAACACCTTACTTCCTAGATTTGCCGCTTTACATGCACAGAACCATGAAATCCTGCAGATTACTGCTCTAATTTATTGCAAACATGATACACTATTAATTGCACTACCCCAGGAGGCAGATTCATTTGCATAAATGCATGTAATCAATTGGGAATTTGATTATAAAAAGCCTTTCTAGTCTGATTTACAATGTTTTCTAGAAAAAGGTCTAGTGAAGATGGATAGATTTAATCATTTACATGTATTTTTATAATAATATTAATAATAATAACAATAACAATTATTTTCATAATTGATTGATCGATATGTTGTTTGGTCCATAAAATGATCAAAATAGTTGCCGATTAATCGTTGCTTTAAAAGATTAGGTGACTCGTTGTTCGTTGCAGTCATACTTTTATCCACACTGAACCAGTTTAACCTCCAAATCCAACTTCTGGTCCCTTCATTAATTCATGTCAATCAAACATCTAACAGATTTTTCCAAGGTTCCTGTATCAACGTGAGAGCATTATCAAAAACCCAAAGTATCCCTTAAGCGGGCTGCTAGTAAGTAATTGCAGAAAACATGCAGTAATGATGTGGAAAAAGCCCCAGAACCGCTAACTTGAGAAATGAAAAGGTTCACCACAAGGATTTTTCTTTACATCTGTCTGTCCTGTCATTGGTGATTGATCTCCCTCTGGTTGGAAACCAGTGATTAGGACACTTTCATCAAGTTGTCTATGTCCTTGACGATTATTTCTCTTCTCCCCTCATCTCTCCTTTGTCTACTCCCCTCACTCATCAATTACGCCGCTGTTTAATGAGCTTGCAAGTACAGCACATACTCTATCCGCCCCTCATCCCCTCACACACCAGCCCTGGTGTCACATCATCCGTACTCTTTGTCCTCTTGCCCCCTGCTGTCTCCAATCCATCGCAATCTCTGTAACAATCAGACTCTCCATTTTTTCCCCCTCTCTGACATTTGTGATCTATTCTCCCTCTTTCTCGCTGCTCCTCACTTGAAATGTCTCACTCTGCCTCGAGTTACCTCTTCAAGTCTGTGACAGTAACATATTTCTAGTATCATATTAGTCTGTAAAGTGGTCATGATGAATCACAGACCTTGAGTAACCCTGGAAAATGTTACTTTACCCCCCCCCCCCCCCCATATTTATATATGTAAATAACACTCAGAGCTAAGATATTATCAGCTAATAAATAACCAAGAGACTAACACAATAGATCAATCAGTAGCTCTGGCTGTTATCTCACCATGGATGGTTAGATAACATACCATATTTGCCTTCAGCACACATTGTATAATTTCCTAGCTGTAAACTAACTTTAGATGTGAAAGTCTGAAGAGTCTATAGCTTGGGGACAAATTACAAAGAAGGAAGGAAACAACTGATTATTCATTCCTGTATGCATTATTGTTGCATAATAAAAATGAGAGAGAAACACTGAAGGGAATAAATAGAGACAGATGAGAGACAGGAGTGAGGAGAGAGTCCATTAGCTCCTATTAATTACCTCTAATTGGTATTCACAGACGAGCTGCTTCTGAGCCTCGGAGAGATCAATTCTCTGCCCTGGACTCAAAACACACATGCAACACAACACAACAGCAACACACACATTCTTATTCAGATCTATGTTTTCTAAATGTGTTCCAGATTGCCTGTTTCTTTAGACACCTGTACAACGACTTATTGGTATAAAATATCTAAAGAGCCACTCGGAACAACTCACTGACTCAGTCCTGGTCCTGGGGCTAGGAAACATCTAAAACATGCAGGGCAGTGGGTCCCCAGGACCAGGATTGACAAACCCTGGAGATGGCCACCTGAAGTTCATAGCATCAGAATGGTGAATAATGGACTTGGTGGTTGGACTTTGAACATGGCATGGTTGTTGTTGCCAGATGGGCTGGTGTGAGTATTTTTAGAAACTGGTCAACTTCTGCCTGTGAAGGTTCTCATTCATCCATCACTCGGCACCTGTTAGGATGGACAGGCCACGTCATACGCATGCCAAACAACCGCCTCCCAAAACAAATGCTCTTTGGCTAGCTGACGGAAGGGCAATGCACCCAAGAAGAGCAGAAGAAGAGATACAAAGGCAACCTCAAAACCCACCAGAGAAAGTGCTGCTTCAACCTCAACAACTGGGAGGAGATTGCTCTCAATAGAGATTTGTGGAGTAGAACAGTCCATGAAGGTGTTGTGGATCACCCATACAGCCACCCAAATACTCACAAATGACCAGACCAACCAAAGGAGGACAATCTGACTTGGTTCGAGTGATCACCAATGATGATGACTCATCTTCAGTAGTTAGCTGTAGGCAACTGGACTTGTTTGAGTTAGGTTTGAAGACGTTTCACCTCTCACCTAAGAGGCTTCTTCTGTTCAGAACTGCACTGCAGCGGAACTGAAGAAGCCTCTGGAGTAAGAGGTAAAACATCTTCAAACCTAACTCAAGCAAGTCCAGTTGCCTTCAGCTATCTACTGAAGATGCTAATCTACTGGGATTTTCACACAACTGTGTATAGGGTTTACAGAGAATGGTTTGAGAAAGAGATAATACCCAGTGAGTGCCAGTTCTCTAGGTGAAAATGGTTTGCTGAGCTTGAAGGAGAACGGCCACACTGTTTCAATATGATAAAAATGCGTCAATAAATCAAACATCAACAACAATTAGTTACAACCAAGATATGCAGAAGATCTCCATATGCACAAGCTGAACCTTGAAACAGAGTTTAAGTTAGTTTGAGTGTTAATGAGTTGAAGGAGCCAAAATGGCATCCAGTAATATGAATTTGAATTTGTTGAAATGAAGCTATTAGATCATCTCCTTCGCTATTCTTGACCTTGGTAGCTATTACTCAGCTTTATTTAACATGGTTTATACCGTTGTTCTAGGAGTCCTCTTGGGTGCAGTGGAATTAGCAGAGTTGTCGCTTGAAGGACTGGATGGAAGGTGACTGGACAGAGACTCAGCTGTTGTGTCTTTGTGCTAAATCTGCCCATTCAAGCAACTGCCAGTTTTTATTGTCACATCAGTGGAGGATAATTCCAACATGAGGATACCCTTGTACAGCATTTTTTATCTAAATTGGTATTGACAAAAACTAGACTCCACTATGTTGTGTCTCTTCACCGCTGATGGCAAGAGCCAGAGGCATTATGTTTTCAGCTAGTCTGTCTCTCCAGCCCAATTCTTTTATCTCAGAAACCGCTTGATGGTATATCTTCAAATATCTTTGGCTCTGATATTTCCTTGGACTCCAAGAAGAGCTGATCTTATTTTGGCGGTCAAAGTTCGAGGTAGCCGTGACCTCATTGCTTTCCTGTTGTTGTTGAGGAATGCCTGCAGGGAATTTCATAACTCCCACGATGTCATGTTTTTTTTTTTTTTGTCGTAACTCTGACTCTCATTGGGAAGCAATTTAACAGGGATATCTGATTGCATAAAATCACGAAATGACATCTTATGTCCAAAAGTTAACTGTGATTTCATAATATTCTGTGATTTATGCATTTCTGGACGCTGTTCAGTGCCATTACTCGGGTACAGAAGAGGACATTGTGACCATATTTCTTGCAGCTAGACTCTTGGTGGAGGCTGTAATTCAGGTCGCTGTATAAATTGATTTGCTCTGAGGTCAGATATAAAATTAGGACACCTCTAATGCCACTGTAAAGATAGCCTTCGATTCTTCTGCCTTGTTTTATTCCTTTTGATGTGGTATCACCGACAGATACACATTCGTTATAGGTCAGAAAGTCCAAGGTAATATCTATGTAACCTTTTACTGTACCATTATCTGCTGGTAGACAGATGGTTAAAGGTCCAGGATTCCTCAAACAATGGGACAGTGTTAAAACAGTGGACCTCAGGATTTATGATTGAATTTGAATATAATATATCTTTTACATAAAACCATAGATAAACAGCATTAAATAAACTGGTAAATGTGTTTCATACACAAACAGATTTTTCTCCTGACCTTCTCTTGACAAACCCCGATTACTTTTGCTAAAGCAATAACTCAGATGCACAAGGAAAATCAATGGCTTCATCTTATAAATTCTTCTGAGTGCAGTTTTCACATTTTTCCTCAGCATTAGATGCTGATCAATTGCCTGAACTGAGTAAAGAAAACATTAGTCTTAACTTAATGACCTGTGCGCAGTCAACATTTGGCCACACAGATGGATTTAAACTCGGAGATTTCTGAAATCTCTGGTTTTATCCTCACAGATCGATTTGATCCCTCCACACTCGTTCTACATAAACGTGAGACACTTGCACTGAAAGAGGAGCAAAGCTAATATTGTGTCGACTTGTTTGCACTCCTTGGATTTGGTCATTTTCTGTGTCTTTGTAGATTTTTTCCATTAGTTAGTCATCTTTTTGTATCTATTGGTTGTTGTTTTGGGTCTCTGTTGACATTTAGTGTTTTTTTGTAAGCATCTTGTAATTCTTTGTCGTTTAGTGTCTCTTTGTATCTGTTTTGTGTCTATTTGTAGTTTGTTTTGACTGGGTCGGTTCGTTTTAAATCTCTTTGTAGTAGTTTTGCCTCTCTGCATTTGTTTTGAGTCTTATTGTAGTTGTTTTGAGTCTCTGCAGTTGCTGATAGTCGCCTTTATAGTTTGTTTCTTTTGTTTCTGCGTTTCGGAGTTGTTTTGACTGCCTCTGTAGTTAGTTGTGGTCTCTTTGTAGTTATGGTTGTATCTAGGTCTTAATGGGTTTTAATTCTGCTCATTTTGAATCTCCTTTCAGTCATTTTGAAACTTTTGTGTCCCCTTTCCCACTTTGTCTCTTTCAAAGTCAGTTTAATAGCTGTTTGAACAAGAAGCCTCTGAGTCCTTGGACCTAGGGTCTGTGCTCTTCAGTGAATGCCGCCAGTTCAATTTTGGAACCATTGTCCTCTCCATCGTCTAACATGAAGGCGAAGTGTGGGGAACTTGAATGACGTGCAGCAGAGTTTAACAACTCTTAACAAGCTTTATTTTCAAGAATCTCCCTTGTCGTCTTTCATCCTCAGGATGGTGACGGACAGTGGTAATACGCTGTCACCACTTAAGAAAGTGTGGCAGCAAAGACATGCTGTTATTAAAGGAACGGACAGAGGAAAAAGATACACTGAGCCACTTTTTTTTTATAGTGTCCCTGTCATCTTGTCATGTGTGGAACTGGAACTAATCTGATTTTATTTGCTGTCGGATTGGTGCCTGTGTCCAACCTGTGCCGTAGTGTTCGTGCTTGTACTTCTCAGCTAAATCTTTGAGGAGCTCTTGTTTCCTGGTTTGCTTTTGCTGTGTGACATAAAAGAAAAGTTTTGTAATAAGTGGTACTTGAATAGAAATTGTGTTTGCACGAGTGTCTCCATTTAAAATAAGTGTTCCTGTCATACGGAGTCTTTTAAAGGCATGCTCTCAGCAAGGACTTCCATTTTATTGTAAATAAAGAGGAAAAATAAGCTGTTGCTTTTTAAGAGAAGTCTGTGGTAGGTTAGCAGATTTACAAAGGCTCGCGGAACATGATGGGAGATTTAAGAGGGCGCGAGATAAAGCGAGTCGATGAATGAGAGAGAAAGCTGTTGACTAAAAGAAGCGAGGAGAAATCTAAGGTGTGATGAATGAAGAAATGCAGAGAGTGAAATGGCAGCGATGATAAAGAACTTTTAACTGTGTTGAAGAACTTATAAACTATGGGCAGGATCATTTTTTTCTCTGTGGAGGGCAGCATTGCACCTCTGTTATTATTACTAGGAGAAGACAAACAGTGGGGGAAAGAGTTTGAGAAACAGGAGTAGAAGGCAACTATGATCAGTCTGTAAAATGGCTTCATATGACAGGATCTACAATGATCTTGTACCTGATTGTGTGTGTGTGTGTGTGAGAGAGAGAGAGAGACCTTGTCAGGACCTGCAGTCCTAACAGAGGGGTTGAGTGTGAAAGAATGGAAATGAATTCTGTGTCTGCAAAGCTTAAGTGTGTAGCTTCCATCCCCTTATCAGTGACATGCTTATTGATTACCGTGATGACTACTGTTCGATTGGTTTCCAGTGATGAATGAGCCCGGACCTAATTTTCTTGCAGACACACACACTCACACACACACACTTAAAGATCACTACATGATTGTTTTGCTGTCTTGCAGTCCAAAAGAAAAAGCACAAAATGTCCTCCCACAAGAAGCAAAACAGATTTATTTATTTCCTGTGTCGATGTGTGTTTGTGTTACTGCCACAGACTGCACGATATTTAACTAAAATCTGTCATTTGGGGTCAGTTTGTCCAATTTATGGGTCAGTAGTTGACGTGTGGGTACGAGCTGGGCAACCTGTGGCTATGGTTGAGGTTAGGGTAAGTCCTCAGGAAGTGCACACGAGTATATGTGATGTCCCTAAAAGTGATTTGTGTGTGTATGAGAGCATGTGTGTGTGTGTGTTCCAAGGCTACCTCATCTCCTGAGTCGTTTTCCTGCAGCTGAAATTGCCTTGTTTTCCACATGGCTGCATAGCTCCAAAATACAAAGTTAGTGGAGACAGTTGGCCACTCTGCAAGAGGAGACTGATAGTGTCTGCTAATAGACTTGAATGTTGACTTCCCTACTCACATATGGGGAGGGAGGGAGGGAGGGAGAGAGAGAGAGAGAGAGAGAAATTCTGCTTATACACAATTCTTTGTCAATCACTGATGAAAACAAACAAAAAACAGTAATTGTCAGTTTTACAGTTGTGGAGGAAGATCATCATGACACACAGGAGATGTTGAGTAGTTAGTGTGTTTTTTGTGGACTGCTGAGTATCTGAAGTGACTGTGTTCTGTTGTGTTTCTCCTCTGCCTCTCTTATAAGAAACAGAGTGATATCATCTTTTAATTCACCGCTAACTATGTCTGTTGCTGTTGTTGATTCGTATTTGTGCTTAACAGAGGAGTGAGGGGGAGTGTGTATCATCGGTATCTCTCTATCAAGTGTTTTGTAATGTGTTGTGGCTTTTCAGGCATGCTAACTAGGTTGGCGATACCATCACCAATTAGTATTGTGGTGGTTTTTAATCGTTATCAAGGAAAGATCCTAACAGCCCTCAGGAGTAGCAGTCAGACTCACCCGGACTCTGTTCAGACCTGGTATTAACATCCCTTTATTAAATTATTAAGGTAAAAACGGTGGGTGCCAGGGCTGGGTATTGATTAAAAACAAATTGTATACCATATCAATATCGATACGTCGACTTTAGATACTGAAATCCATTAAAAAATGCAGAACACATTCAGGTAGGTAAAAATGTTTTAGTTTTGTTTTCTGTTCCATTTTTGTGTATGGAAACACACACACACACACACACACACAGACACGTGCATAAGTTGTATCGTGTTAAAGTACAAATGATTCAGCTTGTGGTTTAGAGAAGTACAAACATATAAACACGTCCACATTCTTGTGTTTACTACAAGGAGGGAGGTGGGTTTGTGGCTTGAAAACCACAATTAATCCAGTGCCGTTCTCTTTAGTGCAACCTATAAAGCAATTAATCAGAGTGTAAGTGATGAGTGTGTGTGTGTGAATTTAGCTGAGCCAGTCGGCGAAGGCTCCAATCCCTCTCTTTTTTAATTTCCTTTCACCTCCCATTTATTTGTTTTTCCGCCATTTGATTGGCCTTAGTGTGCAGAGATCCACTTACAACCTCAGCAGTTGTGACCTTGCGTAGGTTAAAAGTGGATCGCTCCGCTGCTGAAACTGTTGACTCGAAGCCAGTAGTTGTTGTTGTTGTTGTTGTTGCATAACAGCGGAAAAAAAACTGCTTCTACATTAAATGATATTTGATTCGAGAGCACAGACGCACAAAGAAACAAGTGGACAGCTGGGCACCGAGGCAACTCATGGTCCGGTCGGCGTCAGTCAACATCATCTGTGCTTGTGCACTTCATACACTCGGTATAGTGAGTGTAATGGCTTTACCAGGTCCTTGCAGAATGCTCAATTTACTTCTATATACAGTGGGTGATTTGTTGACACATGTGCGTGACCCTGGAGTCACATTGTGCAGGTGCTCACGCTACTTCATGCACACACACGCACACACACACACACATGCTCTCAAGCATAAACCATTGAAATTCAAACAGTGATTGCTGGCGTTCACTGCTCTCTGCCAAGTGAGTGACACTAAGACCTACATGCACACAAACAAACGCACGCACACACACACACACACGCGCACACACACACACACACACACACACACACACACACACACACACACACACACACACACACACACACACACACACACACACACACACACACACACACACACACACACACACACACACACACACACACACATATCATCATTCAGGAGGCAGCAAGTCTGTTCTGAGCTTTAACCTGCCCTTGTCTGCTCTGTTTGGAGTCAGCAGGATTGTCTCTGACGCACACACACACACACACACACACACACACACGCAGAAACACAGGTTTGTGAAACGATTCTTCTTAGGACACTACATTGACTTCCATCGGAACAGCTAAAACAAAGCATCCCTAACCTTAACCTACATCTAACCGCAATTCAAATATTAGCCTTAACCCTCCTTGAGGTTTTGTCTCATTTGGACCAGTTTTTTGGTCTCCATGAGGACTCCTGGTCCTGACAGGTTTATCACAAAAAAGGCCCTAAAGAGGACACACACACATTTTTGACCAGCTGTCTTACTAAGGACACTCATAGACATAATGCATCACCTAGCTCCTTACTTTACCTTAACCAGCACAACTAAGTACCCTCAACCTAACCCAAAACCAAACCTAACTCTAAATCTAACCCTGCAACCAGGTCTTAATCCATAAACAGCCTTTTAAAGGTGTGACGGACAGTGAGGCACAGCCTAAGTGTCCTCGCTTCCCCAAAATGTCCTTGCTTTTTATTGTTTGTAAGCCATAATGGTTCTCACAACGACACTGCATATGCAAGTGCGCACACACACAAACACACGTCCTTTGAACACATTCTTTGCCATGGAGGAGCAAAAAGAGCACAACATACTGTATCGCACATTAAAAAAGAAAAGGAAAAAAACAATTATTCACCACTAAAACCAATGATTCCATTAAAGAAGTGGGTGAATCATTTAGAAAATGATCAATAATCAGTTAATTGTTGCAGCCCTAATCATATATTCATTAGGTATGGAAAGGAAATGTGGATTTATGACACAGATTCTACACATGCAGTTGAAAAAGAATAGTTGCGTTTATCCTCCCATTCATTTGAATAGAAGCCTGGTCTCATTAGCCTGAAATATTGGTGATGGTGAAGTGATGAGACTTACCAATAGTTGGGACTTTGGTTATTTCTTTAAGTGTATTTCTCTACCATTATATCATTTTTGTGAAACTATAATTTTTTTGGGGTTCATCAGTTGAGCACATACTGTATGTAATTGGCTTTTATTCCTGGCCTTTAATGGAGGTGTCCTCGAGTGTTAATCAATACTCCCTTGTGCCCCCCGTTTTGCTACAGTGGTCACCGCGTTGTCACTGTGAGGACAATGAGACTGTGTCCGCAATCACTCCGTCAATTGCTCATTCACCACCACTTCCTCTGTAGGTGACAGTTTACTCAATAATGGGCAGTAAATTGAGACCTGAATGGCGTGTGGGTTTCTCGGATAGGTTTGTTTAACGCCCGCCTTCTCGTCCTAGAATGAGAAGAAACAACTTTTGACCATTTTATGTCTAGGGTTTCTGTTTAAAAACAGGGTTTCATCTATCAGCAGAGATGGTAGAAAGCCAGATGACTCATTCAGTAAATAAAATGGGGACCTCAGCGCCACTACGGCGTGACCTACGATCATTAACAATTCACTTTGTTCATTTGAGCTAATTTTATCGTCAATTTCTGTCAATAATGTTGTATCATCCCACCCTTAGTTGGGAAAACTCACACAAGCTTTAAAGGCTTATGTAGGTTGTTGTGTTTGCTTCTTTTCATACATTATATGTTGAAACTAAATACTATTTTTCACTCTTAAATCTCAGAGGTTTGAAAATTGTGAGACATTAGAAGAAAAAAAACAAAAACGTTGATATCTAGAAAACCTTGTGCGGCACAAATGCTCAATATCACTGATCGCTTCACATATTCCAGCAATAATGGATATCAGTAGTCCATGAGCCCAACATCTTGATTTATACCAACAGAGATTAAAGTGTTATGACCTGTTTAAAGTCTGAATGAACTTCAGACAGTGGTAGAAGTAGGAGAGAGTTTCTTGCAACTTTTTCTTTCCCATTTTCTCTGGCATTTTAATGAAATATTAGCTAATGAATCATTCCCAGAAGTAAGATCACAACTAAATGGAGATTAAATATGACAAATATGTTATGCTGAGCAAGCTGATTGCATTGATTAATACTATTTATGATGACACAATCCAGTAGACCACAATGCCTCCATCTGTCATGACAGTAAATGGAAAGAACGATTCTTGTCTCAACACGTGAGAACGACACCATCAAATTCACTTTCCTCATCTCCTTCTCTCTATGATTTTCTGTTTCCCTTTTTTTATCCGCGTTTTTCTTTCTCTCTCTCCGTCTCTCCTTTACTTCTCTCACTCTCTGAGTGACTTTTTCGCCTTCGCCTCCCTAACACCAATTATACTGTGTCAAATCCATGCATGTCAGTTTCCAGATCCCTAATCATCCCTTCTCTCTTTCATCTGCAAATCCTTTGTTCCTCCCTCACCCCCCCTTTCCCTTCCCTGTAACCTTTCTTCTTCGTTCCTCACCCTGCCCCAGCCCTCCGTCTGCTCTGCCCATCATTCTTATCCTACTTTCATTTATCTGTATTACATTTACCTCTCTATCTGCCTTTGATTTTTTTTTTTTTTTTTTTTTTAAATTCCCTATTTCAATTTTATACCTGCCTTCCTCTCTAGCCCCCCGTCTCATATCCAAAACTTCATTGCATAATGTGCTGGCAATTTTTCATAGTGGTTCTCATGTCTGAATTTGCCCTCAAGTCACTCGTCAGTAGAAGTCGCGGCGGTAATCCTCCCAGGACGGACCTTGTCATGCCATTTTTCTGTGAACACTGCACTTACAGCAGTAACCGCAGTAACTGTCTGTCACCCGCGACTCGACATCAAACTCTTAATATTGCAGATAATAGCGATATCATGTTGTATATGTCACTTTCTCCTTGACGAATAACTCTCAAACTTTATATAGCAACAATAGCTGCTTCACAAATGCAGCCTGAAACGAGTGGGTCTGAGGGTAAAGCAATAGCACAACATAATTCATCTAAATTATTGGTTTATTCAAAGTAGAGGCAGTATATGAATCAGTCGTTACTTCATGATAAGCTGTGAATGAAAGGTACATTAACCATTTATGGGCGGTGTTATTTTCAATTTGATTAAAGAAATCCACAGAGTGACATTTTCACCATTACGGTTTCTGATCCATTCCTGAAACTAAGCAAACGATGGCAGGCGAATGTTGTGAAATAAACACTTTGAGATTTGAAGTTGTATAGCGGGTAAAATGTCAGAAAATGTTGAAAAATGTTGATCAGTGTTTCTCAAACCTGGAAATGATGATGTTCTCAAATCTCTTGTTGTGTTTGTGTCCACAAAATATTCACATTTAAGAAGCTGAAAAATCCGAAAGCTTGTTTTAATTATTGCACTCAACACTCAAACCAAACAATAATCGATGAAACACTGCAGCCCTAGTTAGTTTAGACACAGATTACTGATATGGAGCTGAATGGTTTTATGGATGGATGTCGCCTCAGTCTTCTCATCTTGAGGTCTAATGATCGTTAAAGCCTTTTATATGTTTCCTTAATTAATCGTGTAATTGTCACAGTGGTGCTGACGCTGTTTTTAATTGTATTTTTGAATCGTTTTTGAATCTTGTCAGTCATAAGCACGATACAAACCCAGCATGACAAGGTTTTTGCTGACATCATTCGTACAAACAGTGTCGCCTGCCAATAAATGCACCAAAGGAGTCACAGTGGTGACACTATTTGTTGAAAAAATAAACACAAGCAGCCTTGAATTCTCTCTCTCCGTCAGAAAACAAGGGTATGATTAAAACATTGGCATTTTTTGAGTTTTGCCCTTTTCTTTGAAGTGATGGCTCTCTGTTGACCAATCAGCAGACCGCAGTGTGTCCAGCTCCACCCTTAAGGTGCTGGACCACTGTGCTAGGTTCCCTGACAGGAGGATGCTAGAAAACTAGGACATCGTACAATGATTTGTTGGAGACAGCGTTAAATAAATAATAAAATAAATAAATAAATTCATCATTGTTCCACGTTGCATGTCTGAAAAGGCACTTGTGTATAAAGCCACCCATGTCTTGTTTCCCAGGCGGAGAAGACACATATGGAAAGGTGTGACTGTAGTAGCGAGGGGGGCGGGCTAAGAGCGAGAGAGAGCGAGACGGGGAGGAGACAGCGAGGGAGGCAGGGGGAGGGGTTTGTTTATTTCTGTTGTGGTGTTTTTTTTTTTATGGTAACTGCGCCTCCTGAGCCCACAGGGAAAAAAGGAAGGGGGGAGAAAGAGAGAGTGAGAGAGACAAGGACAGAGATGATGGAGGATGAAGGGAGATGGTTAGCAATATGAGCTGCTGCCAAGAGAACAGGAGACCAACACGGCGAGCGAGAGAAGGGATGCACCGACACATGAACGCATAGAGGCAGAGCGCGCGTCCGTCCGCCGCCGCCGCCGCTCACCACCCAAACAATGAACATGCTGTGGTCGCTGCCGGCAACACATCGCCACGGCAACCGGAGCCAGAGGGGTGCGCACTGAGCGAGAATGGCAGAGAGAGGGTGGGGGGAGGAAAGATAGGAAGGATCCATCTACTGGGGAAGATTCCGTCTGTGTGTGTGTGTGTCTGTGTGTGTGTGTGCGCTGTAGTATGTGTGTGTGTGATTGTTCTCTCTGCTCGATGATGTGTGTCTGTGTGTGGTCGGTGTGTGTTAGCGGCCGGCTGTCTGACACTATGATCTTCTGTAACCATCTAGGTGAATACAAGAAGGATGAGCTGCTGGAGGCGGCGAGGTGAGTAACAGACTCTTTGTTTTCATTTCCTTCTTTCCTCCTTTCTTTCTTCCTGCTTTGTCACATCCCCTCATATTTTTTCACCTCTTCACTTCTGTCATCTCATTTTTCCCTGGTTATTTTCCTCTCCTCTGATCCTGTTTTTTTCTCCTTTTCCTCCTTCCCATTTCCTTGTATCTCCTTGTCTCCTTTTCTCTTGTGTCATACTCTTATTTTCCATTTCCTTCTTTCTTCTTTTCTCCCATTGTTGTCTCATATCTTTTTTTCCCATGTGTCCACTTACCTCTTGATTCCTAACTATTCCTCCTTCTTCTCTCATCCACTCACGTTTGCTCCTTGTTTCTCTTCATCTTCTCCCCTTTATTGTTGTTGTTGTTTTTGCTGCTGCTTTTCTTCCTGCTCAGCTTCTCTGGCATTCATTTCCTGTTTTGTTTTTTTTAATCACATTTGACTCCCTCTTTTCTCTTGCGTCTTGGCTTTGATTTTTCTCTTGCATTTTCTCCCTTTTTCCTTCTTACCTTCACTTATTATGCCCTTTCCTTTGCATCCATCTCCTCTTTTCTTCCCTTTTCTTCATTTCCATCTTCTTATTGCTCTTTCATGTATTGTTATTCCTTTCCTCTGTAAACTGTTTTCATGTGAATTCATTATCATGGACACAAAAACGCACATATTTACACAGGTTTATGCAGCTTTTCTTAGAATGGAAGACTCTGCATTGGCTTCCTAGCCTAAACAAAGCCCTATCCCTAACCTTAACCAGAACCACAATTCAAATGTTAGTCTTTTGCATGTATACATGTGTTTTTCTCTGTGTTTACATGCATGTGTGTGTTTTTTTGGATGGAGGTGAGGGGGTTGTTGGCTGTGGAGGCAGTGAGTGCTCAGCCACCCACACACACACACAATCCCAAATGAGAGCTATGATTTTTCCACATGCAAGAGACAGAACACACACACACACACACACACACACACAGGGAAGGAAGCAGCTGGTCCTGTATCACTGTGCTCCAGTGTGTTATGGGGTCAGGAAACTGTTAAAGTGTGAACTGTGAACCCAGTGTGCTGTTCTCACAGCTGAGCCACTGATGGGCTCATCACCAGTGTCATTTATGTCGCATTTGGTCAAATAACTCCCACTCACAGCTTGTGGGATATCGTTATTCCTCTGCTTTATTTGAGGCCCAGATCACTTCCCTGGTATGGCAGGAAAAAAATCAGAGAGCAGAGCTGGTGTAATGCTTTTTCTGCAGGGGCCTTTACACAACAATTTATTATTTACACTTCCCACAGGCATGGGGCATGACAGTAACATTACTGCTCAACGCTCCACTGTATTCTGCAACCAGTCAATGATTAGGTTTTACTCTGAGAGTTGTGTGAATAAGCCAGACTGGTTAAGTAATGGTTATTGTTCAGAGTGATTCAAAAAGACAATTTGAAATCTGATTTAAAGAGCCAGAGTAAAGCCTTCAGACTGATACACATCTGTATTTCAAACCACCTTCAAATGGGGTTTGAATCAGATAGGATTTTTTTTTGCTGCCCAGACTTTCACAAGCATTTTGGTTAAAAACTAACTCAGCAATCTAAATAAATACAGTACTGTGCAAAAGTCTCAGGACACCACCACTTTTGTTGTTTTTATGTCTGTCAAATTCTGTGATCATTGGTACATGGATTGGAATGATGTGACTGAAATTTGGTCTTATATATAAGCAAACCGCCAACTCAGACAACACGTATGTAATTCTCATGTGTTGAACAAACCTGGAGTCATAGACCTTTTTCACAGCAGATATTTCTCAGCATGGAATAGTAGGACAAACACAGGTTTGTCACGCCATTTACTTTGTAATGAGAGTAAGGGTGTGAGGGTAGTTAGAGGGTATTTAGGGTCACACTAAATACTTGACACTTTAACTTGTAGAAGCTGTTTTTTTTTGTTTTTTTGTGCATACATGTTTCCATATTTTCTGTTCCCATAAAGTGATAGAGAAAAAAATCATACCGTATGGTCATTAAAGTATTACTACAATAACAAATATAGTGGCCTAAGACTTTTGCACAACACTGTAGATTATTTCTGGTCGTCTGAACAAGGCCAATGAGTTTAAAGCTGCTAAAATGAATGCTTTGATTGATTTTTGCAGCAGTGGTTTCTGAAACCACACCTGGAAAACAACACTGTTCAGCTTCAGATCTGAACAGGTGAGCAGTTCTCATGTCCAATAAACAAAGCCGAACTAGGGCTGCAGCTTAATATTATTTCCCTTATTAATTTTCAATATGTGTTTCCATTGGTTGATAATGTGTCTGATCCAAAAAAATGTCAGAAAATTGAAAAAGAAAATGTTGATCATTACTTCCTAAAACTAAAAATAAAGACGCCTCAAAGTCGTGTTTTCTTCGCCAACAAAGATTTTCTCTTTTATTATTTCCTTGGTGAAGAAGAGCAAAACCAACCACAAGATTGTTAACATTTAAGAAGATGAAAAATGACTAAATGAGTACTCAAAAAGTTTGCGATTGTTTTAGTAAATGATTAATAATTGATTAATGGATGAGTTGTTGCAGCTCTATGTTGGAGTCCAACTCACTGAACAGAAACATTCCTTAAAAGTGGATTTCCTTGTTTCCCAAACTTCTTCTTTGTGAAATCACTTCAAACTTGCAGCACAATTCACATTATGAATTGAGACAAGAGCTAATTTTGTGTGTGACATTACATCACGCCAAAGACTATATATTGCGTTTCCAATCGATATTGGTTAGATAAAAGAATTGCAACCCCCCATGCATACATGTTTTTTGCATGAATTCTGCAAATTTATTTAGTGACCAAAACAAAACGTCTGTGGGAATGACTGATGTAAAACCAGCAATCTAAAAACCAAAATTGCTGTTGCTGTACCAAATATGTCAAAGTTCAGAAATATTTCCTTTAGGGTTTCCTTTGTGAATACCTGCAACGACTTCAGTCCTCTCAAATTCAATTTCCGTGCCAGATTCCTGCAGTTTCAGCCACTGTTTATTCTCTTTCGTTTACACATTTTCTCCCGAGAGCTCGTAGCCACTCTCCAAAGTTACTGTGTGCATAAATATGCATTCAGGGTGAAGGGATTAGAATGAAGGAGACACCATTATAAGTCAATTTGCCTTCAATAGGGTTGGGGGGGTTTCTTTTATGGTAAAGCAGTTGCGTAATATTGATTTAACACACAGCTTAAGTTATTTATTATTTGTAAAGCTTTGAGATAACATGAAAGTCTGGATTTAAGAAGCAGCTCCTTTTAAAATGATTCACAGAAATGTGTTTTTCTTTCTGTTCACATATTTAAATCCACATGTATTCAGACATGTTTGTGACTGTCTGTCCTTTCTCAACCACTGTGGATGATTTTTATGAGAAAATACCTCACTTTAGAGAAGCTAATCGCAGACGCTAAACTAGCTTCACATTTACGGCTGTTTACTGCCAGTGTTTAATATTATTACTCGTCTTACTGTGTTCACAGTTTCACAAGATTCCCATTAAACTGCATGGAAATGAATCACCTGTGTCCTGGAGTTTTGTGGGAGTGTTTGAACTGATTGGAAGCAAGTCCATGACAACTTGACCAGACATCCATCCGTCTGTTAAACAGACATGTGTGAACATGCATACAATCCCTTCACCCTGTTAAATCCTCACGATGTTTGTTTATGTCAGAAATTAGGCTCTCCTCTTCTTATTGGAAAGAGAAATTGTGAACAGTGGATGTAAAGGTGAAGAGGAGGGTAAAGGTGGACCTGTCTGGATGAGTTGAGAGCGAGAGGCAAATAAGAAAGAGCAGATAATGGTTGCAGGAGAGTTGGAGGAAAAACACAGAAGCACAGGAGGGAGAGATGGACGGCTGAAAACTGTAGAGGATGTGGATGTTATCGAGTGAAAAATCTATAAACAAAGAAAAGGAAGGAGAGGCCCAGCAGAGGAAAACAAAAGTAAAAAAAAAAAGAAAGTGAGAGGGAGCGAAGGGGAACATAGGAGAATGGAAGAATAATCCTTTTCTCTCCATGTGACAGCCTCTTCCTTTACGGCTGTCATGGCGATGATGGGTGGGATTGGATGCTGCCTTGGCAACACTTCCCAGTGGTCATCCACTGCCAGGGCAGCATGTCTGAGAACCAGGAAACACAAATCAACAACATAAACAAAATCTTAACTCCTCGTAGCTAAGCTAAGTGCTCGTGTCTCCATTGGATTCCATGTAGCTTGTTGCTGTCACGTTTAAAAGAAAGCAGACACACACACACACACACACATTTTTTTGATCCATCCCCTAAACCTTTCTTTACATCGCTCTGTTTCTGCAGATGAAATTTCTCAACCCTTCCCCTTCCAGTCTCAAGCTCCTTATCTCATTCTGCCTCATTTTCTCCCCCACACTCTCCTGCTGAGCGACAGTGCTAATCCTCTATGGTGGTGAATGTTTCCTGTGTGTAATAAGTGTGTCTCTTGTGTGTGTGCGTCATAATTTTGCAGGAGTGGGAACGAGGAGAAGTTAATGGCTTTGCTCACTCCGCTCAACGTAAATTGCCACGCGAGTGACGGTCGCAAGGTAAGAGCAGACACAAGCACGTGCACAGGCACAACAACAAGCTTAATGCTATATTTGTTTCACCCCAGGAAAGACAGTAATGTTACAAAACCATTTCTGAATGTGCTTTAAGGCTTTATTTATTTACTTCAATATAAAACAAATGCTGCTGTTGGCAGCTGCAGGCTTGAGTTGAATCAAATAATCTGACCTCTCTCTATACCAGACAGCAGTAGCAGCAGCAGCCTTTTCTGGTTGTCAGTGTCATTAAGATAAACAGCGAAAGACGCAAAGCAATTCAGTAAATGAATTTGCACTCTTGCTGAATAATAGCAAAAACAGTATGTTTCTTTGCCCAGTTACTGTAGCTCAACTATGCCAGTGACTACATTTTTTAATTCTTAATATGCAAGTTCTAGGTAGGAATAGTGTCTCTGCCTCCACTACAGTAGATGGCAATATGCCCCCTTTCACCTTGTCAATATAAAGCATTTTTGGTTGACCATGTGCATCACCTCTCTGCGTCTTTCCAAAGATTTTTCTAACATCATGTAAATGTCACACTCATGGATGGCTCTTTTCTTCTTCCTGAGACAAAAAAAAAGAGTTGAACTGCAAATAATAAGTCTGTTGTTGTTTTTTGTGCCTTTTTCAGTTGATTGGTGAATATATGAAATGGGAAGAGGCTCTGACTTGGGAGAGCTTTTACAAAATAATTAGTTTTGCATAGAGTCAGGCGCAGACAGCAGTTGTCAGAAAGCAGGTTTCTCTCAGTGATTGTTTGCACAGTTATTTTGGAAAGTGCTTTATAAATAACACTTGACAATCGCCAAGGATGGAGTACGGGTTTTTACTTTAAAAGATGACTATAATAACACTGCCCTTTGTACCAAGGCCTTCTCTTTGGGGTTACCCATGAAAAGCTTGGTTGCACACTGACAGAAAATCTAACTTTTATGTACAAGAAACATGAGAACTTGACTAGATGAAAATCAGTAAAACCCTGTCTGCTGTCCACACCCTACACTACTGTAGGCTACACTAATGTGGCTGAATTGCTGGTCATGTAACTTCACACAGACCCAGTTTCCACTATTTAAGTAACAACTTAAAAATTTAAAAGGTTGAATGATTTTTTTTCCCCGAGATTCACATTTTGGGGCAGTCGGTCTAATAGAAATTCAGTTAACTGTGTTCGGAACGAACGGTCATCTTGGAGCAGTTCTCCTGAAACAACCGTGGTGTGAAGGAAAGCCAGGCTAATTAAGAGCCATTCAAGTGTGGATTCATTTCCAGTGGCGTGATGCAAAAACAATTTGGACACTTTTGAGGGCGGTTCATTGAACATGAATGAGTTTCCTGTTGCCGGTCATGTCTTTATTGTGTCGAGTGTTTAATTACCTTTATGCCATACTTGCTCGAATAATAGTAGATCAGCGTAATGACCAGCAAACGCTGTGTTTGCAAGTTAATTCTGATTCTCATTAGGGTGCACAGTGAGACTTTAGGGCATCAGAAAAATGCTGGGCGTGCTTAATGGAATGCTAGGTAACATTAAAAAAGTATAAAAGTACATTGGCCAACAGAGGAAAGTGCTGTATTACATCGCTTTGACTTGGAAAAAAATAAATAAAAAATCTGTGAGCACAGCATCCCTTCACGCATCCTCAGGGAGAGTTGAGCCTCAGGCCGAGCTCTGCTGCTTGTGATTAATCCTTTGGATGGAAGAATAGAAGGAAAATCAAACTACTCTTCCAGGTTTGTGTTTTCCATCTTTGGTTCCTCACATCTTCCGTGCCACTGCCTCCACCTGTCAGGTAGAGAGTTGCAGATCACTGCTCTCCATGGAGGCCCCACAGCTATGGTTGCTACTGGTTAGCTGCAAGCCGAGCACAAATTATGGATCAATGGCTTCATTTGCTAATTTACAAAGGAGACCGCTGCTGGGTCTGTGCATGGAAGCCAGTGTCATTCATGCAGAGCCCACAGCATGTTGAGTTTAGAGAGACATTCAGTGAATGTTGTAAATTTCTAGGATAATTATAAAATGTTTTATAAAAAATCAAAATCACTGCAATTACTCAAGTCGCTGTAGGTGCTGTATTTTTTTAAGCCCAAATGTGTATCAAACTACTGTTTTAGATTAAATATTGTTTCAACAGACTTGGACTTCTCACAGATCTGCACAAATGCCACACAATTATTTAAAATATAAAAATTACCATTCAATCTTATATCACTAATTAGTCAAAAATAATCACAATTAGGTATTTATTCAAAACTGTTCAGCCCTATCAGTCTTTAATTCTGCAAAAACAGAAAAATTTAGGTAATTATTTTGGTCATTGGACAAGTATGGAAACACACTTAAGTTTTTCAATCAGTGCTGTCATTTATTAAACATTATTTAATTTAATATATATATTTATTCCGGGAGTGTCATGAGAGTGATTTGGTTTTTAAATGCTTTTATCACTTTTGGTCTTGCTCTTCATCTAAAGCCCAGACTTGCGACATTGTCGCAGGTTGAGACACTTCAACAAGCCACTCTGTCATGAACAGGTAGTTTAAGTTCAGTGATTGGGTAGTTTACCTGTCATAAAGAAGAGCCTACTGTTTTTTATTTGTTCCTATGACAACTGTGGGAGGCAAAGGGAGCTTTTTAATCAGCACTTTTGGTAAACGCTATGAAGAGGAGGCTCCTCCCTATAATTAAAGGTGCTTCAGTGCGGTGGCGGAAGATGCTCAGCTGCAGCTTGTATCCGTCACATCACCATCGTACCCAGAATTGTGAGGGAACAACCTTTAGGCTATTATCAGTACAGGTGTCTTGCTTGGAACATGGTGGCCCAGAGGGAAAAACGTGTAATCTGAAATTGTGTGGAGATGCTGCGCGGACAAACACGAGAGATCATTGAAAGTTGCTGAAATGTAATGGTTTAAAATGACATGAATGTATCCATGTCTAGGATATGAATAATGTGCTCAGACTATATTTTTCTCTGAAATGACCTCTTCCACACACACACACACACGGGTATATGTGATGCATTACAAATGCTCAGACTGAAAGCAGTCATGCACAGCAGATGGAATGCATTTTCACACCAGTGCCATTTCATCCTCATTATTGTCCCGGAATAATTTAATGGGGTGATGGGGATTTACTTCCCCCCTCTGCTTACAGAAAACCATTGTCACTTCTGCTTAGGAGAACATGCTTCCACATCGTCATTTTTCTTTCTTTGTCATTGTCCAAAGACAAAATCACTGGTCTGGAAAAGCTGTTTTTGTAAATCACATAAACAGATTAGAAAAAAACAGGGTTTGACCCACATATCAGTTAAATGTCCACTGTTTAATATCCATAAATAAGTGTATATTTGCTTTAAAATAAGTACAAGCCTTGTAAAGGTAAGGGGCTTACTGTTTGGAGGCCGTCATCTTAAGCCACCATGTTTCTACGGTGGCCCCTAATGAACAAAACAGCAGAAGCAGAGCTTGAGTTTCCCGTTTTGAAGCAAAAGCATGTCACGGAAATGAAGGACAGTGACATTGTTTGTGGTATGTGAAGGCAACTGTATGAAGAAGTGTTATAATCTACAGTCCCAGTAGTTGTCAGTAAATCTTACACACTGGACCTTTAGGCCACATCTACACGAAACCGGCACGAAAAGTAAACAATCTATTTCTTTGCCATTTTCAAAAACTTCCCCCGCACACATGGCATCATTTCAGGAAATGTCTCCGCCCACACTGATCCCCCCCTAAAACTCACCTGTTTCTATGTGGACAGCCCCTTAATGTAAAAAGAAAAAAAAGAAAAAGTCACAAAATCACCACAAAGACACTTCTTTCAAATATAATCACACACAAGACAGTGTGTGACTTCACTCCTCTGCCACCTCCTCCTCCTCCCCCTCTTTCTTCTTCTCTCTGAATTTAATCTAAAGTGGCACAGGCTCTCGCCTACACCCACAGCCACCCACTGCCCCCCAACCCCCAAAGTCCCGCACAGATCTGGAGCGGCGTACATTTTGATTGCAGAAGCCTTTTTGGTGAATTAAAATGCTCTGCTTGTACACAGCACACACAGGAGGACAGAGAGGGAGCAAAGAAGATGAAGAGAGAGAGGGAGAGAGAGCAAGGGAGAGCATTGAAGTTCTTGGCTGAGAAAAATATGTGGACACCCCCAACCACTTAATTTTGAACTAGAACATTTCCTTCCTTGCAGCTGATTGGAAGGTAATCCACACAACTAGGTTGCTATAATGAGGAAGGCATTTAACCAGCGGATTTGAGGGACTATTTATGTGATTAGGGCTTTGTGGGTGTAATTTTCAGGTGTCCACATACTTTTGGCAATGCAGCGGTTTCAGCTCTGTGCCAGAAAAAGGTCTTTTATTTTTCTTTCACAACCCTATTTTCGAGCTTCTTTCTTTCTTACTGCACTTCTGCGGTACGGGCAGTATGAGCTGTATTGTGTGTGTGTGTGTGTGTGAGAGAGAGAGAGAGAGATGATCAGAAAATTGAGGGCCCGTCAGAGTTGGATATTGTTAGCACATTGGAGTGGAGAACTGCCTCTATTGAAACCTACCGCTTCCTCCCACATACATTTAGCCAAGCGCGCACACACAGGTTTGTGCAGCTCTTCTTTCAGGGACACTGCATTGCCTTCCATTTATTTGGACCTCAGCCTCAACAAAGTGTCATCTCCTTCCTTAACCCTAACTTACTTACCTTTACTCTTTGACCTTGTCCCTCTCCTTTACTCTATTGGCACTATTCTACTCTATAGTTCTAGCACGACTTGACTTGGCTCTACTCCTTTTTTTGCTTTTACATTAGGGATAGGGCCACACGGTGGAGTAGTGGTTAGCACTCTCGCCTTGCAGCGAGAAGACCCGGGTTCGAGCCCCGGTTGGAACAAGGGCCTTTCTGCATGGAGTTTGCATGTTCTCCCCGTGTGTGCGTGGGTTCTCTCCGGGTACTCCGGCTTCCTCCCACAGTCCAAAAACATGCAATGTGGGGATAGGTAAATTGGACACTCCAAATTGACCATAGGAGTGAGTGTGAGAGTGAATGGTTGTTTGTCTCTATCTGTGTGTGGCCCTGCGATGGACTGGCGAACTGTCCAGGGTGTACCCCGCCTATCGCCCGATGTAGCTGAGATTGGCACAGCACCCCCCGCGACCCTCTGGTTGAGGATAAAGTGGTAGATGATGACTGACTGACTGACATTAGGGATAGTATTTGGTACCTGGTACTTCTTTAGTACCTGCTCTGGCGAGATTCCAAGTGAGCTGAGCCGAATATGACGTAGACAGACTGATGGCCCCTGATCGGTCAGAGAGTGTCGTCACAAGAGTCGTGAACACGACATCCGGCAAAGGAATCAAACCGAACAATGCCGAATAGTAGATCAGTTAAAAAGATAAGAAAAAATCCATTTCTAAAATCTCAATATTTATCAGAGGAGTCTGGTGTATTTAGCGACAGCACTGCTGAAAGCCGGCGATTGTGAGCCAAATCACAACTGTGCTCCGTTTTTCCAGGAAGTACTGAACTAGTGTTTTTAATTCACTGATTCTAATGATTCAGTACACACCGAAAAACAACTAATTTGTGTTTGTCGCATGCAAAAAACATTCAAGACATGAAAGACATTCAAGCTGGGTTTTATCGTCCACCCTCACCCTCGCAATCCAAATCTTGACCCTGAACTTAACCAGTTCCTCAGAAATGTGGTCCTGTCTCATTAGGACGAGGTGTTTATGCCAGAAAAAGGTCCAGAAGGGCCGTTCTGTGTGGGCAACACAAGTCATCCTAACTTCAAACTTGTTCCATCCATGCCACACATCTCACATCTCAAACCTTCAAATGGGCCTTTGAATGAAGAGGCAGAAAACGAGTGCAGCCAGCAAATGTCCACACTTGAAAAACCTGCACTTGTGTTCTCTCACACAAACACACCCACACTCGCGGGATGTGGACCGACATGGATGTAGAAATCCATCTTTCCTTCTTCTGTGCTTCGTCTACCCAGCGTCTGTTCTGTAAACCCAGTTTTCTGTTCATCTTTCCCAGAGAAAACATGTCGGTGTTTTTGTCTCTCTGTCGAGCTCCATCTGTTGTAAATCCGTGTTTGCATTTGTTTACGAGCGTATTTGCGAACATTGCGAGCGTTAGATCTATATTTTACCAGCGAGAATCGTGGCACCCACTCGCGTCCTAGCTGGCACGCAAATCAAAGAAAATGACAAGTGGAGAGCAAGACCGAGATTCCGATTCAGAGAGAGGGAGAGAGACACTTCCATTGAAGCCTTGTTTAAATGTTGATTAAGCGATCTTATCCTGCTGAGAGCACCAGGGCAACTGGCATCATTCCCAGCTGCTGGAAAACATGTTTCTCCTAAAGGAAGCTTTTCAGGAGTAGAACACAGAATACTTAGCTTTGAGGAAAACTTGATGTTGAACTTTTCTTTTGGCTTATGACACAGATCCATTGCTATAATAAAGGTCATGAGACAATTTGAAAATTTAACCGGATAATATGTTAGAGTCAAGCTTAGAGGTTGACCACAAACAGGATTTCCTATGGCTGATGCAGATCTTAAGAAATCAGTGCAGCTGATGGTCACCAAATGATGCAGAATTAATTTTTTTTGCTGCTATGTTTGGTTGGTTTTTTGTTTTTCCACCATCTGATAAAAATGCTTGACTTATTTATTTAAAAAGACTTATTTGTCACCCAATTGGCATGTTGTGTCTGCGCTGCAGTGCACTCTTATATTTTAAATAAAAATAATGCGAAAAAAAAACAATGAAATATTCAATACATGTGATCAAAAAACTAACTAAATCATTTTTGGACACAAAAATTTAATTGAGTGACTTGGTAACATATATCCAGTTCCTGAAAATAAAAAATGTCTAACTGACATAAATAAGTGATAATGGCTGATTAATTAAATAAATTAGCCATTTTTAAAAAAAACAAAAAAACAATGAATTACTCAGATTAAATCCATTTTCCTCTAGTAAACATACTTTTACTGTAACCTTTAAAAACATATTTTTCCTTTCACAACCATAACACTAAGGAAATTCCCTCATATTTGATTGTTATTTATGAATGTTTTAATAGCATCAAACCGACTGAACCACAGATTTCTAAGTAACTAGCACCAGCACATGAACAAAAGTGTGCACCAGTAACACAAGCGTTGACTAAAATGTGCCTGCAGCAGCTGGTGTGACCAGAGAGACAGTTGGTAAGCTGTGAAGATTTGCCCTTGGATCAACAAATGACATTCCTATAAACACTTTAAGTTGCCCACAAAATGTTTTTCTACTGTTCAGGATACGTGCTTTTAGACCCCGACCCGCCTCTGTGCTGCCGCTGTATACAGTCAGGTCCGACAGTATTGCTTGACAGTGCACATTTTCAGATGAGGCCGCAGCATATAAATGATGTTACATTGATTCTGTTCACGATGAAACAGAGGCAGCAAAAAAAAAAACAAGCACCTAAGGTTACGTAGTGCATCTTTAATCCCTCATTTGCAGGTGTCCCCAGTGACCCCCTGCTCTTAACAAATGATCCTGGTCTTAACAAAGCCGACTGTACGTGCACAAGGCCGTAAGAGTGAATGTAAATTCTGCATCATAGGGTGTTTTTTTCTTCTTCTTTGCAAATGTAACCCGATGCCCCGCCCGAGAGGCATTACACCTCTGCTCTTTTCAAACACGGAGCGAAAATATCCACAGGCATTTGTTAACCGTTCAGTTGGCAGATGACAAATAGCGTGTGGGAAAGTTTTAATAAACTTCTGTCAGTGACAAATTAAGCGTCTTGCTTCTGTGTAAGCCCACGGCATATTGTTGTCTGAGGAAGATGTATACACTTGCAGCCTGCAGGTTCGCTGCTTGTTTATCACAGGGAATCAGATGTCACAGTCTGTGGTTACCCAAATTAAAAACCTTGAATCAAGTGCTGAATTTGTGATTCATTTGTAGTGTTCTACCACAGAAGAAAGAAGGCAGTTCAGATGTAATTTAATAAATCATTAAGGATTATCTTTTAAGAAATCACATTTTTTTTTTTTAAATACAATAACCTTTCTAATTGTTACCTCTATCTAGACGGTTATGGCTTGATGGGTTTTTAAAAAAAAGGAATATTTACAGGTACATGCCACCAACTGTTATAGGCAAACCTTTAGTTTAATACAGTAAATGAACTGTTTAATTTGGTGAATGCATGTATCTGGACGTGAACCCTGGACCTAGGCTTCGAAGTGTGACTCCTTAGCAACTGAGCTAATAGGGAATGCACACTAAATTTGTTATGGTGGTAAATGTTGGCCGAAATGCCAGGGCCGATTTCCTGTCCCAGACCTTCACTGGCTGTAAGTAATACATTATAAAACTGAACTGAAGCTGCGGGCTGTATAAAATCTGACCGGGTCGGACTGCCTGTTCTATGCCATGCGTTCTCAGTCAATTAAATTCTCATCCTTGCAATAAGAGCGTCCGTCCATCCATCCTCTACTGCTTTATCGTCAACATAAGGGGAGCTGTGCTAATCTCAGTGAACATAGGGCAAAAGGTCAGGTATACCCCGGACAGATCGCCAGTTAGAGACAAACAACCATCCACACTCATAGTCAATTTACCTCATCCCCATATTGCATGTTTTTGAACTGTGGGAGGAAACCCACGCACACACAGGGAGTACATGTTCTGACCAGGTCACAAACCCAGGTCTTCTTGCTGCAAAGGCAAGAGTGCTAACTGTGTGGTCGCTAGTTAATCTTTTGTTGGAATCTTGCTTTTAAATTAAATTGAGATGTAGTAAGGCATATCAAATTACTCACAACACAATTATTTTTAACAATTATGGCTCCATAGAATTGATTAATTGTTGTTTATTTCTCATAACTATCTGGCTCAGTGAGCACTGACATTTCACATTCATATCAGAGTTGCCTCTCTCCGTAACCACACTCTTTCCAACTGTACCAAAGTGTACATTTTCTCTAAAGTCAATTTGTGCTAAAAATGATTGCTGTAGCATAAGTTAAAGCAAATAACTCTTATCAATTTATTTCTGTTGGCTGACTTGTATCCGTTGCTTCCTGGGATGCATCACAGTCTCTCCTTTGCCTCCGTGTGGGAAGCAACATTCAGTCGTAGAGAGCGACTTCACATTCGGCATCACTCTCATGATATACTAATAACAACACAGCTTGCTGCCATAACTATCTCCACCTCCTTTTGTGCTATATTTGGATTGGTGGACTCAATGCTTTACATATGTTTATAATTGGGGATTAGCTCAGCAAGAATTATCACGGCTGCTCAGTGTCACATCAAAAAGCCCACACTGTATGTTGTTCAATATGGTTTAAGGTTTTGACTTGTACACTTTGACATTTTGTATTCTTCTAAAAAGACAGTAGAACCCCTGCTATAAGGATATGGGTTATTTTTCCTGTCAGTCGATATGATATTTAAAAACAAGATGTCCGTCTGAGATAGAAAGTTGTTCCCAAGCAGTGTTTTCCCAATGTCTTGCACACACACACACACTATATATATATATATATATATATATATATATATATATATATATATATTTATTGGGTGAGCTGCTCAGCTTTAAACCTCCCATGGAGCTCTCACCTTTGCCTCTCGTCTGGAGAGCAGAGCAGGGCAGATAAACAGGTGATAGCTGAGATATCACTTCATGTCTCTGTGAGTCTGACTGTGAGTGCACACAGAGAGCTTAGGATGAGACGACTAGCTGTAGGTTATTTATCTTTCAACCTGTTGGCTGGGCTGAACTGTCAGCTGCTTGATGTGTGTGTGAGTGAGTGAGTGAGTGTGTGTTTGTTTGTTTGTGTGTGTGTGTGTGTGTATTCGTGTCTTTGTGAGTTACAGAAAATGTAAAAAATGTAGGTACACTTTCTGGGGCCGTATAAGTGCTCTTTCAGGGTTAGGCACTTTGTTGTGATGGCCAAGGTAAGGGTAAGGGGGCTAGGGGATGCATCATGTCCTCTCTAGGATATCAAAACATGTGTTTGTGTACTTCTGTGTCTCAGGCTGTGCTCACGCGTATGTTTGTCAGGCAAATAGCAGCTAGATTTGATTATTTGAAGGTTAAAGTAATTTACATTACATAAATACAAATAAAGTGTTTCAAAAAAATAAAAAGGCAAACTAAATTAACCAATAAAACCAGATTGATTCTTTTAGTTTTGTTCTGACACTAAATATCTCAGGTACAGAAATCCAAGAGAATATCATCCCTCCAAAATGTTTTATTTCTCAGTGAAAATTGGTGCTTTTCCATGCCGCCTCACATTATAACAATAAAAGTACAGTATGTAATCTCTGCCACTGGGAATATCTCAGTCAAAACAATAACAAAAGACTTGGTTTGACGATGTCGGGAAGCGGCGTAGGATCATGGGAATTGCTGTCTTGTTGTCTCGTTTGCTTCTTTCACTCATCTATTAGTGGAGAGTTCACATAATAAAATGAAAAAAATTAAAGACAACAACACACTGGCTCATTATTTATACCAAACGTTTCTGTCCTCACTCTGACATCTCATAGGGGGTTTGCCTGGAAATAATCGCCGACACGGGTGGTTGATGTCATTAACAGTTGGTTAAAATTAAATAATCTATTACTTTGAGTAGAAACTCAAGTTTCTATTAATTTAAGTAGTGTTGGAAACATTTTGGGTAAAGGTTGCGTTAACCTATCTGGGGTAACTGTTCGTCAAACTCACTATTTTTATAATCAGCCGATTGTCAGCAATGTACTGGAGCAATGAAATGGACGTGCATCTCATTTCCAGTAGATGTAGTTTGTTCTTTTGTCAGGCAGCTGATGGATTGCAAAGAAGCTCTTCACCATTTCTCACAGGTGAAGATATTTATGACCTCGGCGCTCATTCGTTTGCTGATTGATGCTCTCGCCGACGCTGCAGATCACAGTGCTGCCCCTCCAGTTTCCACACTGTGTGTGTGTGTGTGTGAAAGGTTTATATTTTTAGTTTCAGTGCAGGTAGACAGTGAGGGAGCTATTTTTTTTTTTTTTACAGGCCGGCTTGCATGATTTTGCCTGCAAAAATAAATTAAATCGTAAGTCACCGTAATGTTTGTGTTTGAGGAATTCTCCAGAATCTCTGGTGATATCTGTGGTGTTGTGATGAGGTGTCGGGAACCAAATGAAGTGCGGTGTTTTTTAAGGTTCATGTACAATTGAGGGACAACACCAATGACACTATTCCATTCTACACTTCTAGCATTACTCGGCTCGACTCTACACAGTTTGGTATCAAGCACGTTGTTTTCTATTACTATAGTACCTCCTCAACGTGGGCGTTAGCACGGCTGCACAAAACTGTTGTGACGTTATTTTAAACATGACACAAACAAACTAGTGAAGGGCAAAGCAGTTGTGTAAAACAACTGAACTGAAATACGGCTAAACGGGTTGTGATTCGGCTCAAGATCACTGGTCTTCAGCTGTGCTGTCGCTAAATACGCCAGACTAAATACACAGACCCCAGATATTGAGATTTTAGGAATTTTCCTTTGCTAAATTTTGGAGATTAACACATGTTTTCAGGATTTTTAAGTCTTTTTGTTAAACTGATCTACAGTTCGGCATTGTACGGTTTGATTCTTGTGTCGGACGTCATGCTCATGACTCTTCCAGTGACGACAATCTCTGACCAATCAGTGACCGGGAGTCTGTCAACATCACATTTTAGTATCGGCTCAGCTCGTTTGAAGCCTCGCCAGAGCGGTTACTAAAAAAAGACCAGGGACTATCCGCAGCCGAGCCGAGTTGTGCTGGTAGCTTAAAAGTGCCGTAAGCTACAGTGTGGTTCACAGGCTTAGAGGTTAGCTGCTCTGGAAACTGAGGTCATACAGTTAAAGGTCCAGTGTGTGTGATTTAGTGACATCTAATGGTAAGACTGCAGAGGGCAACAAATACTCCCCTGCTCATGCCTTCCTTTTTTAAATTTGTCAAGGAACTACGGTGGCCCTCAAATAACTATATTTCACGACTCTCTCTGCTGTTTTCTTGCATTTTCTGACTTGGTTTATGCATCGAATTATGTGCGCGGAGTCTTTCTACCATTTTTGCGTAGTTAACTTCCATTTCAAAATGTGAAAACATCAACGTAAGATGGTTGCCTCCAAAGCGCAAGCGTCTTTCCTAACATACATGCATATCAAAGCACTAAGGCAATTTATTTATTTAAAACAATGAAACACTTATTCAAAGCCAACAAACAAACCTCAGTGACATGCTTGTATGCATGCAGACACACGTGCGCGCATGAACGCTACATCCATGCCGACAGAGCTACGCAAAATGGCCCAAATTTTACCATTCACCCTCACAGATATATTATGTCTCATTGCTATAGCAACTGCTGACAGCTAGCAGTCACCGTTGTCATGGGAACAACTTGACAGGCTCCTAAGGAGGAGCGAGGGGGGGTGTTTTGGGGGGTTAGAGAAAAATGGAAACAAAAAAGGAACCAACACAGCAGATGATTAAAGACCACATGTGTTTTTAAACGATGAGTTAAAATGCGTGAATCATATTTGACTTCAGGTGACAAGTCGAGTAAACTTTATAATGTGCACCCTTTGAATTTGCAGCCACCATTTAAATGTTGTTTAAATAAAACACAAATGCTATCAAGGAAAGAAAGTATTTTCTTTTCCATCCAAACCTGAACATGCCCCTCCTCCCAGATTCTTGTGCTTCATTTGTTTTTGCTCCCACACTCCTCTCTTTCATCTCCTTCCCCTCCTCCACCTCTCAAAGACGGCTTTTAGATGATTAAAACACAACGCCGAGAGTAATAGAGTATTTTTTATTACTATTGTTCTCTTTCAGCTTGCCTCTCCAGGTGCCGATTGAATCTGTTTGAAATATAGTCCACTAGGTTTCACTTTAGGGCAACATATTTCATTGAGTCTTAGGTGACTTTAAAGAGAGGGAGGAAAAAAAACAATACAAACACAAAGCAGTTGGACAGGTGCAAAACACAAACTACATCTAGTTAATTAACTCGTAACTCCCGTGTAGTGAATGAACAGCCACTCTAAAAAATGAATGGCATTACAAAACCTTGCAGACAGAAAACAAACAAATCAAATAAAGAAAAGAGCAAACCCTCAAATTAATTATTAATTACGACACAATAAAAGCCTCTTTCACGTGAAGATTTGTGAGTATAGCCATGAATTTTAACACCAAGACCATGTGCTTTAAGAAGTGTAGGAGTTTGACCTTCACGTAATGTCTCCAAGGTCATTCTCATTCTTTGGGTCGGCACTGCAATGACACATAATTTTCCGCATATACATATATTTTACGACACTTGTAAGAGACAATACCGGTTACCAACTGTAGGGGGACCCGAGAACAAATCCTACATTGTGTGACTTTAACACCTTTTCCATTGTTTTGGTTGTTTATTTTTCACGCCTGCGTCACCTCGGAGTAAAAATATGAAGTCACAAATGTTATTTCACTTAGTTGAGTTATTTTAGTCTGTGCTATGCTCTCTATCTTATTTGTTTTAAACATGTACTATAAGGCGGGCCACGCGGTTGGTGTAGTGGTTAGAAGACCCAGGCTCGAGCCCCGGTTGGAACAAGGGTCTGTCTGCATGGAGTTTGTTTTCCCCATGTTCCTTCCTTAATATGGGAATTAGGTAAATTGGACACTCTAAATTGAGGTGTGAGTGTGAGAGTGAATGGTTGTTTGTCTATATGTGTGTGTCGCCCTGTGATGGACTGGCGAACTGTCCAGGGTGTACCCCGCCTATCGCCCTATGTCAGCTGAGATTGGCACAGCACCCCCGCGACCCTCTGGTGGAGGATAAAGCGGTAGAAGATGGATGGATGGATGTATTATAAGGCCAAAGGAGGAGTTATTTACATTTACATGACTAAAAAAAAGCCGTTTTGCTTCATAAAATGGCAGCTCAGATACTTTTGATTATTTACACAAATGGCATGTGGGTGCCGAGGTCAGAGGGTCATAATAAAAGTTTCAACTGGAGCTGTTTTTTTATGACTTGACTTTAAATAAGCTTCTGTGGGAAAATGTCAATAGTCGACACACACACACACACACACACACACACACACACACACACACATTGAAGAAAGATATTGACAGATTGAGGAGCTTAAACTACTCAGTCTGACCCTGGCAACATCATCATGGTGATGCAGCAGCGTGTGTGTGTGTAATGGAGAGGCTGAAGTGATGACTCACTGGTAGACAAGATGCACTTAAAGCTATAGTGTTGTTGTTTTTTTTTGTTCTTTTTTTTTTTTTTTTTTTAAATGTGTCACTCTTTATTTATATTCACAATGATTTGCAAGAACAAGAACGTCGACACAGAATTGACAGTGCATAATATGAAGTGAGGGTTGTGACAAACTGAGCACTGTGTACTGTTCCCTGCAACGCTGTTGTCACATTCTGTAAATACGAGTGAACCATCTGTCCTCCCAGCTCTGCCTCGCTGCCTCGCTGCTGCTGCTGCCTCGCTGCTGCTGCCTCGCTGCTGCTGCTGCTGCTGCTGCTGCTGCTGCTGCTGCTGCTGCTGCTGCTGCTGCTGCTGCTGTGATCCACAGCAGATATCGCTGTTAATTTTTCAAGATGTACTCTAAAATCTTGGCAAATGGCACATGGACCAATTATGGACCCTTCATTGCCAATAATTGCGTTTGCTCTCCTGTATAAGCTCACGTTATTTTTCACCTTTGTTCTTTTTTTGAGTGACTTATTGGTTTGTTCTCTTGTACTTTGCCAGAGAATAACCAGGCCGCGTAATTTGTGGTATAATTTTTGTCCCATTGTTGGTCAGTGATGACATTCTTTTTTTTCTTTTTTAAAAAGAACGTTTTTCCTTTCTGTATCATTTTCCTTCATTTTGTACTAAGCCGTTCCCCAATGTAATGGCTAATCCTGATCCAAATAAACTAAAAGAAGAAAATAACTCATGTTGTGAGCTTTATAAGAAAAAATTAGCAATAACACTTATGTCAAAAGTGGTCAAACCTCTGTCGTTAATTCAAACTCTATTTTTGTTGTTGTTCACGGTGACATTGGTAGCAGTTGGCATTGGCAACAATGGTGTGCCACTCTGTAGCCGTCACAACATCTTCACTCTATATTCACACTGAATATTATTTTAATAATGCATGATTCAAAGCAACTGTAGTAGGTTTTTGTGGAGGAACATTGGAGGTTCGGTGTTTTCCTGGAATACAGATTCGCTCCTGTTATGAATGCAGCTCAGCCTGACAATCAGTTCATGGACAATCACACACGTTTTCTTTTTTTCTCTCATACATACAGTTTGAAATGATCTGTACATTAAAGTGCAATTTCTCTACTTTCAGGTGAGTCGGGTTTTCCTCAGCTTAGACAGAACTGTGTGGGAGATTTGACCCTTTTAACAGGGACTGCGTTCAAAACTCTTTTGTCTCTCGGTCTGAGCAGCTGTGTCTTCCTGTGTCACTTTATACTCTGAACTTAAAGCACCGTGTTAAAAAGGGCTAAATCGCCCACACACTTCTGTCTGCGCCAGTGATGACCTGCTCGAGTCAAAGCCGAGACTTGGCACTTTGATGTGTTATCCATTATTCTATTTTAAAGCAAATGCATTAAAGCGCAGAGCCTTAAAAAAACAAAACAAGAAGGTGCAACTGTCCAAATACTGACTGTCTTGACTTTACATGACAAATGGAAATAGGGATTTAATCCTAGTCCTATTCATAATATAATTTCAGTGTCAACACCCTCACTTCATTTCTACTCCAGTATTTTCGCTGAGGTCTTTGCTGAGAGCAAATCACGAAAACAGTGCACGGAGACGTCATAAAGCATTAAGGACTGCAGCTTTTCACCGGTTTTATGGTGGACATGCAGTTCGACTTTGTGACTGTAGAAGAAAAAAAATCCCATTTCTCCTTGAGAAGTCCTGCCTTCCAGAAATATTCCTGTTGCTCAGCGGAAAAAAAAAAACCCAACCCCAAATGTCCAAATGTGTGCTTCCTCCTTGTATACATGACTAGTCATAATGAAATCATGGTGAAAAAGAACATATGGACTAAACATTTACTCTTTTCCCCCCCTCCCTTCTCTCTCTCTCTCTCTCTCTCTCCAGTCCACCCCGCTCCACCTGGCAGCAGGATACAACAGGGTGAGGATAGTTCAGCTGTTACTACAGCATGGAGCAGATGTCCACGCCAAGGACAAGGGGTATGTACGATAAAGGAAAGTGAAATAAAAATGAGATTTTAAAAGGAAGAGAAGTTAAAAAAGAGCCCAGAATTTGAATAAAAGGATGTTGTTCATTATAATTAGCGCTGCAACGAACGATTGTTTCCTGTCGATTATTTTCCTCAATTAATGGAATAATCGTCTGGTCCAGAAGGTGTTGAAAACCTGGATATGACGATGTCTTGTTTTGTCCACAAACCAAAATGAATTTCAATGATTTATTTGTTATATGGAGCAAATAATATATTCACATATAAGAAGCTGAAACATCAAAAACACTCAATCTGATTAATTGAGTAATTGATTCAGCCATAATTATAATATCAAACCAAACTAAAAGACATTTTTGATTGTGAGTGCAATGTTTTTGCCAATTATGGGATGTTTGCTATCAAATTATGTTGTATTATCAACGTCTTTATCGAGTTGAAGACATAAAAATGCGGTGGTGAGATAATGAGTTCTTTTTTTCCCCTCTTGTTTTTGACTCCTCCAGTGGTTTGGTGCCTCTACACAACGCCTGCTCGTATGGACACTATGAAGTTACAGAGCTTCTGCTTAAGGTAAACACTATAACTAAAGTAAAGAATATGAGTATATTTGTGTGATTCAGTTATTACATTAACAAAAAAAAGATAGTCTTTCATCTCAATGGGTATTTTTAGTGTTTCCTTTAAAGTTTTTTTGTTTTTGTTTTTTGAGGGGAAAAAAACAGATGCTCCTGAAAAATCTCCCTGTGCTTTTTTGTGTCCTTTCCTTCTCTACCTGCTTCACGCCGCTCTCTCTCTTCTCCTCCTCCACTGATCCCCGTTTTCTTTTTTCCTTTCAGCATGGAGCGTGCGTTAATGCCATGGATCTGTGGCAGTTCACTCCGCTCCATGAAGCGGCATCTAAAAACCGAGTGGAGGTCTGCTCCCTGCTGCTGAGCCACGGGGCCGACCCGACCCTGCTCAACTGCCACAGCAAGAGCTCCGTGGACATGGCGCCCACTCCTGAGCTGAAGGAGAGACTCACATGTGAGTGTGGCATTTACATAAACAGCAGCCGCTCCGTACGACACCTCTAAATGCGTCATGGTGCTGAATTAATGAAGAGATGATATTTTGTGGAGGGTGTGTTTGCATATGTCGTGGGGGGTGGGTGTGACGATGGGGGGGGGGGGGGGGGGAGAGGGGTTAGTGTAAACTCTCTTGTTGTTTCCTGAAGCAGAAAACAAAGAATTATGAGCGTGAAGCGAGACAGATGCCAGTATCTAATAATCAGCACATTTACATGCTCGGATAAGCTGAGCGGAGCAAATATAAATTCTTTTCCGGGTGTTTGTACAGTTGTTGTCGTGTGTAGCCATGAGTTCAAAAACACAATGGCAGAAGAGAGCAGCGGTCGGCTGGTATGGGTTTTTCTGTGGCCGATCTTTAGAAAACTGTACAATGTAGATTTTGCTGACAGTTAAATTCAAATTTAACGAAGCAACAAATATTTATTGAACGACGAACATGGTTTTTCTCTCCACTCTGCATTTTTCTGTCTGTACTTTAATCCACTTGTGTTTTTGAGAGCAGAATTATGATGTAAACATACATAAATAAGTAATTAATGGTCAATGCCGATCATTTAAAAATGACTAATCGGACGATTTATTATTTGGGTTTACCTCTAAGAATATTAAGAAATCTTATTTGGTTGAATGGTGGCACCTTTGCTTCAGAATGACAGGGTAGAGCCAGTTTTAATGAGCTTTTCGCTTTCAATACCCTTAAATAAATATCGTCTCTTGTTCTATTTTGAAATGAAGTTGATACTTTCATCTTCTTCTTCTTTGTTTCCAAAAATTGACAAAAATGTTCATAAAATCTATTCATCTTTTTCAGGCATTGAATTATTTTAAAAGTAAATGAAACAGATCATTTATGAATGCAACAGAGCAGTTTAGTGAAATGAATTTTCTGTGTTTTTCTTCAGTTAAAGCAAACGCAGTACAGCAAGTCTTTGTCTCTGCCAGGAATCTTTTCACCTGAACCTTCCAATGAGAGAAAGTGGCCTTGAATTTCAGCCTCCTCTTTGCCTTGAATTCATATTTTTTTGTTTTCCCAACAGTAAGAACTGATTTCGTTTGCATCACCTTGACAAAAGTGAAAGGTGTTGAAGGTACCAAACGTGACATTGGAGCGAGTAGAGCGTAACGGTGGCCTCTTAAAGGAATAGTGTGACATTTTAGAAGAAGCAGTTATTTGCTTTTCTGCTATGAGGTTGCCAGGCAACAGCCTTCAAGGCCAGGGCGTGCCTGCTGAGATAGTCTACTATATAGTGTATATTTCTGCAAAACCAAAACTCTACAAAACAATTTGTACACGATGAAAGAAATAGGCTTTTTGCTAAGCTGAACTAACAGTGTCATGGCTCCAACTGAGAGATAAATTAGATAAAAATGTAGGAAGTTTTAAATCTCCACAAAAATGTGAGCCAAAAAGCATGTCCATCTTCTGTTCCTTTAAACCGTGGACTTTAACCTGAAATAAAACACTGCAAATACATCCACACACAACACTCACAGACATGAAAAATACGTTCAGAATAAATTGCTAAGAGGCTTTTTCCAATACACCAACTATTTTCTATGTTGTTCAATTTGTCCCCCCCCCGTCTTAACCAAGAAGATGCGACATCTGTGGTGCCCTTTCCATTTGTCTGAATGTCTGATTATGAATGCATGAACGCCGTTGCTCCGACTCAAAGCAGAATCCTTTTATGCTGCTTAAAATGCTTCTGAAACAAAGTAGTTTGGTAATTTTTTGGTCCTCGAGGGGATAATCAGTTGTTTCCGCTCCGTGTGCTGTTATAATGCACTGGGGGGGAGAAAAAACAAAAAAAACAACAACAACTTTGAAGTAATGTAGGAAAATGTGTCTGTGTCTGTCTGTGTGCTCTCAGATGAGTTCAAGGGCCACTCGCTTCTCCAAGCTGCTCGAGAGGCTGACATGGCAAAAGCTAAGAAGACCCTGGCGCTGGAGATCATCAACTTCAAACACCCACACACACATGAGACCGCGCTGGTGAGATAAACACACAAACACTGCACCGTACTTAACAATGTCCACACACGTGACCATACAAAGACGACATTTCTGTGTCGTAGCATTGCGCAGTGGCATCGCCTCACCCCAAAAGGAAACAGGTGACAGAGCTGCTGCTGAGGAAAGGAGCCAACGTTAATGAAAAGAATAAAGAGTAAGTGTTTACTTTTACATATATGTGTACAAATAACAGTGTAAAACCATGCTTTAAATAATTGTTTATTACCTGAGAAACCAACTCAGACCTATTATCCTTCTTTTTCTTGTGCAGTTTCATGACTCCTCTTCACGTGGCTGCAGAGCGAGCTCATAACGATATTATGGAGGTGCTTCAGAAACACGGTGCAAAGGTAAACTGCCACCATTTATATTTCTTGTAGTATCAATTTATCTCTCTCTCTTTTCTTCCACCTAATCATGATTAAATACTATGATAATCTGTTTTATATATATCTATGTGTCTATATATATATATATATGTATATCTACCCATCCTTCAATTTGTACATCAATCCACTTCTCTACACATGCTTAAATCAAAAGTTTTTATTTAATATACTGTAGGTTTACTGCAGTGCACAGCTCCCATTAATTATTATAATAATTATGATAATTATTTAATTAACTGATTCAATACGCACTAGTTTATATAGAGATACAGCGCCATCTACAGAGGCGGAGTCAGATGTTGGTTTTCTCCTCCGCATGTACAGTATATCAACAGAAAGTAGGGCAGCATGCAACAACAAGAGTCACTTTTCAGTAAAAAAAAAGAAAAAAGTCACTCGTCACGTTGTCATTACCAGAAAAAATTGTGTCTTCTTGAACTTCACCGTGTGATCACTCTGGTACTGACCCGTGTATGTACGCATCATAACTGTAACATGGAGCTGAGTGTGGAACAAAATGTGATTAAATGTCCTCCAATATCCACACTCCACCTACACACTGCCATCTCTAACAATATACCTGTTTATTACACCACTGTAGGCAGTGTTGCGAATCCACTGCTTTATGACTGTATTGATATAATCATTTTTTTTGCTTTAGGTTATTTGTCGGATTAGGTTAAAAACAGACTTTTGTGTCTGTTTTTTAGTGTCTCAAATGATTTGTCCATTCGATTATTTGCATCAATATCTCAATATATGCTGGATGAACTTTAACCACAGCTGAGAAAATTATTAATGTTAAGTATTTAACAATAAACATCATATTTTTCATCAACAATGAGGTTAAATGTTGAAGGAATTCAAAGCTTAAACAAGAATATAATGGTTTTTTCTGTGATTCTCTGTACTTACGTTTAAAAAGTGCCACAGTTTAAGGACCAAAACGAGGATCGTTTCATGAATTAGCACCTAAACGTGTTTGTGTTTTGCAGGTGAACGCCTTGGACACGCTGGGTCAGACGGCGCTGCACCGCGCGGCGCTGGCCGGCCATCTTCAGACCTGCAGGCTGTTGCTAGGATACGGGGCCGACGCCTCGCTGGTATCGCTGCAGGGTTTCACTGCTGCTCAAATGGGGAATGAAGCTGTTCAGCAGATTCTCAACGGTATGCTACCTTGTGTGTGTGTGTGTGTGTGTGTTTGTGGGTGGGTGGGAGAGTGGGCGGTCTGTTGGTGGGCAGATGTACAGGTGTTGTGCTCTGGTTGCTATGCAGCAGCTGGCAGTTAGGAGATCAAACTGGATTGTTTTGTAAAGGTCAATATTGATATTTTCAGACTGGATGGGTGCATATGATTTTTTTTTTTATCACCGTGTTCTGTTGTTCAGGAAACTCAATTGTTCTGCTTACAGTCAAACACGCCATGTGTGTTTTTGAATGAGTGCTAAGTAATCTTTTTAAAAACCTGCAAAGTTTGCGTCATATCAAAACACTGAGCAGTGGCAGATGTAACTACATGTGCAAAAGGAACCTCTGTGTCTTTGTGGAGTGTTTACCTTTGGTGCTCACACGGCACGGATCTGTGCCGCAGGTGCACCCATGGTAATTTGCCATGGGGATAATACACAACTCTATATATGGACATCCTGGGCGTGTTTGTTTATAGGTCACTTATTCAGGCTTTTTTCACATTTTCTTATGTGTTGTTGAGTCAAAGTTATGAGTAATTTTAGATTGTTTTTTTAGTAGTGATATAAAGTCATTAAATTGGACCGTTTTTCTTTTCTTCATAAAACGAGCCAACTGAACTTAGAACTATGACGTGTGTCCAAATTTCACAAATTCAATCCGATTTTAAACATTTTGAGTACTTTTTTGCTCAGGTGTGTTTATATAGTTGGTGAAAATGAAAGAAATTTGATTGACTATGTCGTGCTGAAAAAAGGATATAAGACACTATATGTTGCACATTCTTATACCCTCTGTATATACTGTTCATTTAAACATAGTAATTAAAAAAAACAGCCGAAATGCTCTGTGTCCTAAGGTTTAAGTCACTTTCACATTAATTCATAACTTTTAATAACGTGTGTGCAAAGTTTTTCTAATCCATGACGTTTCTCCATGTTCGTGCGCCGCAGAGAACGTCCCGGTGAGAAACTCCGATGTGGACTACAGACTTCTGGAAGCTGCTAAAGCCGGGGACCTGGACACTGTCAAGGTAATTCACATTGAATTACTGGGGAGTTTTTAAACTTTGTGGTCATTCCTGGTGAAGATAATCCCGATAAACGACATGTTAGAGTCTACAACTGAATCACTAAATACGATTATAAAAATTTTAAAATCTAAAAGTTCAATCTTAAAACAAATCTGTTTTTGGTACAGACACGTTTAAAAGTCTAAATTAGATAGATCAGTTTGCAAGTCACAAGTCGTTCTCCCAACACTCAATGTTGCCTTAATTAAAAAGAAAGAAAATAGACATGAAAGAACAGAACATTTTCTCAGTAGCCTCCATGTGCCTGATGACACCAATCCTGTGAAATAATTAGCTCTGAAGGAGCAGAGATCTTTTTTAAATTGCCTCATTAAGGGTAAGGATTAATGTAGACTCTTATTAAGAGAAAAAACATCTATGAACGTCACCCGGGCTCTGTAATTAAACATGTCACAATGTTGTTGTTAAAAGTGTGAATACTTGTTAATTGTGATGTCAGCAGTGAAGGAGATGATGCCTTATTTTGATGATCATTGACATTGCACCTTAGAGGAGATCTGCTAACATGACTTTTATTTTGAAATTAAAGTGGAAAAAAAAATGTGCTGACCTTTTATGACGGTTCTCGCTGCTCTTATGGAGTCCGACTTTTATTGATTTGCTTTTTAAATGCTAGTCGGATATTTTTTTTTGATTTTCCGTTTGTGAGGGCACACTGGTTTCGTGAAAAAAATAGAAGTAGTCTTTTTCACTTTTTTATTTAGATTTCCACTGAGTGTCAAAAGAAATCAAGGTGTTCGTGATGTCACTGGGATATTGTCAGAACCTGGCAGTGCTAAGTTAGCAGACGTTGACAGAAGCCTTTGGATGTCGGGAGAAAATGTGCACGTCTTCACACACTGACACATCCTCTTCAGCTGGATAACCTCACCTGTCTGTGTTTGTGAGGCTTTGGCAGATCGCTGAGGGATTTCAGGAAAAACAGACAAACATCTCTGCTCTGGCTTTCTGTCAGTCTCTGTCACGGACAGAGACTGACCGTCCTTTGTTCAAATGTTTGAAAGATGGTCACTGGTGACGGCTGTACGTCTTTCTCACAGTAAGAGTTTCTGCGTCGTCAAGGGATAAAAGTCTTTTAAATAAGGACTAGTTTCAGAATCACAATCTTCATTAATCTGTTGATTATGTTCTCGTTGAAACATGACAAATGTTTCCCAAACCAAAAATGTTCAGTTTTAATGATTTCTTTGTTACCTGGAGCAAAGAAAACAGAAAATTTTCACATTTAAGAATTAAAAAACAAACAAACATACAAATCGGTTATCAAAATAGTTGACGATTGTTATTCCTCCACGGCAGCCACTATACAGAGTTTTCTGTCAGTGTTTATCACCTTTTCAAAAATCATGTTCCAACAAATATCAGTTTTTACAATCCAGATATTCCCCCTTCTACACTCACTAATCTGACATGATTTATTATTACACACTGAACAGTGTTGTGATGCCTCTTCTGCGGCTTCACTTGCTCTGGCAGGTTACGAAGCTGAGCTGACGGGCAAGTCCGCAGATTTGTCTCTTTCTTGCTGTCTCATCTACCGTGTAGGTGTTCGTAAACGATACCACTGTTTCGTGTACGATACCGATACCTTTATTAGTCAGATACAGTAATTTTAGACCATTTATGAACTATCATTTCAAAGACACAATTCTCTAACTGTGTAACAAATATTGTTCTCCCAAAAACACGCGCCAACACGACTCAGCTAAAATGCTTCTGCTGAGTTTTATTTACATTGTTAGTTATCTGTCCGATATCCGATCCAGTGATTCTTGATACTGATTCCCATTCCCACTCAGGAGGATGATTTACATTTACTTTTGTCCTCCATTTTCACAGCAAAATTTTAAGTTAAGAAGTCAACCTGCCTTATCAGCGCCCTCTGCTGGCCCACACTTTTTTTTAATTACTTCACACAGTGTGATGGCCTTCAAGGCTGTATATTTTGAACTTGAACGGGTTCTTAAGGTTTGAGTTTTCACTTTCCTCCTATGTTCAAATGGCTTCTTTTTCTAAGCCAAAGATATTCCGTTTATTAGCCTGAATAACAAAAATTCTCACTTCTTTTGTTTATTAGTTAAGCTGTCAGAGACATCGTACAGCTTCTTGGCTGCACCACAGATAGCTCTAAGCTCATTTTTATCTGTTGAACCCCCGGGAAGCAAGCAGAGAACAACATATCTGCAAGAGCAGTCAACAGAATAATAAAAACACTTTTCCTAAAGAGAACATTTTCACAATAAATGTAAAAAACCATATCACAATGTTAAAACGCGACACAGATTCAACTCAACATCCTCTCTGGCTGGAAAAGCTGGAACCAGCAAACGCTGTCATATCCATCTTCATTTCCACTCACTTTGGCACAGATGACACTTTTTAAAGTGTTTTTCTGTGGAAATCCATTTCTCTTAAATTGCAGCTGAGGTGAGAGATAATGGCTGTAGATGGAGGTATGGGTTCACTGCTGAGATATTTCTTTTTTTACTTCCTGTACAGTGGGGTCCTCCTGGTGAGTTGTAGAAAGAAAGAAACTTTAAAATAGAATCTCAACCTGTGTTTTCTTTGCCGGCCTAAATGAAGGTGAAATTGAGTCTGAAAAGTATTGGAGCCGTTATGTGGGCAGCAGGTGTCGGACTCAGTTCAGCATTTTTTTCTCCGCCCTCAGTTATTAACTTCACTATTGTTACTGTTGCTCGCTAAAACCCTTTTCCCATATATTTCATTTCGCTGATGTACTTTTTCATCATACGTCTTGGCAGGTAGTCTCTCTTCTCTTTGTTTTTGTTTCTCTTTCACCGGCTCTGACGCATGTCTTTCTCGTTTGATGTCGTTTTAATGGAAAACAAAGGAATTATTGTTACAATACATAAACATTGGCATATCAAGGACATGATGGTGTATGTAAGACAACATTTTTCGCTGCTCTTTAAAATGAATATAATATATATTGACTGATACAGAAGTGGCCGAAGCTGCATTTTCGTGTGGTGAAAGTTATTTTATCTTATTTTTATGCTAATTCTGTTCATAATTTATTATTTTTACCTCATTTTCTTACTTATTCTGATTTCTTTTTTGCATTTGTTAATTGTTTTCTGTAACAATTCCCTCGTGTTGAAGCAGTAAAGTCCCATATAATCTATTCTTATCTATTCTGATATGATACAAATTATGTTTAAGGCAGGTTCCAGTTAATGCACCTGTTAATGGCACAGCAGCACTAAGCTCAACATAGAGACAATCAAGCATCCACTCTCACTGTCAATTTAGTGTCCAATTTGTCAAATTCCCAAATCTACATGTTTTTGACTGTGAGAGAAAGCTGTCATGCACACACAAGGAGACCATTAACGACCCTAACCACTACACCAACTGTGTGGTGGTTAAATCAAATCAAAATCTTGTAACATGTCCTCGTTGCAGCTCATTAATAAAGAAGACGGAAAAAACATGTATATTAATTGCAACTCTTATCCAGAATTTTACTCTGCCACAGATTTATTTTTGTGTCTTTTTGATCGATTAGCTGTGAAAGCTGAGGCTGGATTTTGATTGATTTTTTTTTTTCATCTTTTGTTTCTCTCTCTCTGTGTCTCTCTCCAGTCGCTGTGTACGGCTCAGAATGTGAATTGCAGAGATCTGGAGGGACGACACTCCACTCCCCTTCACTTTGCTGCTGGATACAACAGAGTGTCGGTGGTCGAGTACCTCCTGCACCATGGCGCCGATGTGCACGCCAAGGACAAAGGGTGCGACAGTCGTAAATAAATGTTAGAAAAATGAGTACAAATGCTGTTTTGAGGCTTCACATTTGTGTGTGTTTTCTTTTTCACTCTTACTCTGCAGTGGTCTGGTTCCCCTCCATAACGCCTGTTCATACGGCCACTATGAGGTGGCAGAGCTGCTGGTCAGACACGGTGCCTCGGTCAACGTGGCAGACTTGTGGAAGTTCACGCCGCTCCATGAAGCTGCCGCAAAGGGCAAATACGAGATCTGCAAACTGCTGCTAAAGGTCAGACTTGCACGGGTCCTGCTCTGTCCTTTTTATTTAACGTTACTATAACTTGAGTTCAGCTGAAACAGTCACAGACGTTTCTGGCGGTCAGTCACATGTCTCTTATGTGTCACATTTGAAGACGGCATCTTGAACTGTGGCATATTTTAAGGCCTTTTCTCATTGAAATTGCCATTTGAATCCAAACAATTAGCACTTTAATTGTTCTGTTTTTGAGGATTCTGTGTCCTATGCATATTTTTTAAATAAGAAAATCCATCTTTTAATAGCTGTAAGTTCTCAACCTTAATATTAGTGTATATAGTACTGTAGTAAAAGGTACAGTTGGTAGAATTTAGGATCATCTCTCAACAGAAATCATTACCTTAAAATCAGGATCACTCATGTGCCACAAAATCCTACAGACTGGTCATTAAGTATTTAGATTTTTTGACTGTCGTGTGGTGCCTCTCCCTCATGTTTTACATCTTTTAACACAGTGAATATTAAAAATTGAAATCATACCACAAACGAAATTGCAAAACTTCACATGTAGACATTAACCTCCCTTTGCGTACACGATTCATCCCGGATCTTGGGTCTTGGGAGTCCACCGTACGGACACATTTAAAAACAATGAGCAAACTGTCTGCGGTCGCTTCTGCATAACTTTGCAGTTCACAGAAAAAACTTCAGTAAACATACACTTTGTCCTCATCTGCACACAGTTTGAGACTTTACCGAGTGTGAGGAGAAACGTGACCCGACTTTTAATGTGGAAAAACATTGACTCAGAAAATAGCAAATATCAGAATGGTTGTTATATAGTGTTAAATCATCACTTTTCTGAACTCAACTGGGGAAACAAGGTTGAAAATATCTAGTGTTTATTAACCTGATGCGCACTTCTCTTTTAGAATTCTGTGTCATGTGTTATTCTCACAGTCAAACGTGTTTGTTTATTTATTTCTAGTCATAAACACCTCCAGACACGGTTGCGTCACAACTGTGTTGTTGCCATATGGGGCTGCATAAATTAATTCAACACTGCTGAATATGCACACACACACAGTCTGGTTTCCATGACTCCAGAGGACATTACATTGACTTACATTCATTTCCTGGACACGTCCTGTAACTATGACTAGCCTTTGATCATCCTAATCATACAACATGTCTTCACCTTAAAATACAATACTTTATTTAACTTTTTGTCCCCATAAGGAAGACGAGTCCCCATAATTGTGTGTGTAATGCACAACACACACAATGTTTGGATTTCTGTCATCGTAAGGACATTTATTGACATAATACTTAACTTTAAACCATGACAAGTACAAGCTATAAACAAAATACAGTCAAACCTAGTACACGTCTGCAGCAGGGAAATTGCTGCTCTATGATGTGATTTAAACTAAATGTACTGATATTGCACAGCTATATTAACATTAAACCAATATTTAAAAGCTTACAAAAATAATAAAAAAACAATAAAAGACAAGATTAAACATTTCAGTAAAAGCAGTCTGTCCAGTGACAAGTAAGAAATGTTCCTGTTTTAGCTCGGCGTCAGTTAAACCTTGCAGTATACAGTCTTCACTGAACTGCCCTGTGAGTCCAGCGCAGCATAATAAAACAAAATGCAAAATGATGACTTGACGACGTTACGCAACCGGAGACCTCACTGAGATTAATGTGGCCTGGGTGGGAAGGTAGTGAAAACCACAGATGTGTTTGCAGTAGCACATTTGAGGCTCGCTGCGATGGGGTTCAAACAAAGCGACGACAGTAACAGTAATGACGCAGTGGGTGTGAGCGGCTGCGGTGAAAGGTGCAGTGGAGCTGCTCAGGATCAAAGTTATCGTTGAGTGAAGTGGGCAGTGTGGAGGAAAGTGGCAGCCCTGGGACACGGGGCAGCTCAGACTAGAGCTGCACAGAACTGAGGAACAAAACGTGCACTAGCTGGTGTGTGGCTGTTGATTGATTTCCCAGAGGCACACACGATTTTGTAAAGCTACAAATTGCAGTGTTTTTTTTTTTGGTACTGAATAAACTGGCAATTCTGAAAAGAAAGCATGAGAAGGAAAAGGGGGCACAACTATTTGTCAAAGTTGTCGACAAAATGTGACAAATTTAAATGTCAGTAATTGTCAGTTATGTCACTGCACGTCTTTTTCACGCTGTGGAGCTGAACGTCGTCTTTTTCACTGAGTGAGTCATCTTGGTTTTTTTTATGTTTTTTTCTTTGCAACACAGCATAATGTCACGCTTGTCTTCTTCTAGGCGGTTTATTGTGAACTCTAAAGGGTTTTAAAGGTGATGTGATTAGTCAGATAATCGTCTCTACGAAGTCTTACTTCATACACTTTGTCTTTTATTTGTTGTCCACATCAAGATGCTAACTGTACAGTATTTTCAGTGCCTTTGTAAATGGTCAGCATGTGCATTCAGTGCATAACCAGTGACACCATCTGTCTCAGCAGCTTTGTTTGTGTTCGTCTAACATAAGGTCAGCGTGACACAATTGATTCTTCATCCTCAGCTGTTCTTTGTTGTTTTCTCTTTTTTTTCCTCCCTTGTTTCATATTATGCAGGGGTTGTTAAACCTCGAGTAGGCAACATTTTTTACGTCTTTTTGAGCAAATATTCTGTAATACCCTTTCAGCATAACAATGCTAATCACGTGATCTGGCTTCTGTATCCACCTCGGGGTGCGTAAGACAGATGGCAATAGCTTCGTCGCGGGCTACATGAATATGGGTAAGGGTTTCCTCTTTCATTTAGTGGTGGGTGACTGTAACTACAACTGTGATAAAACGGCAGCATCGAGTAGTGACAGGGACATCTGTCAACAGTTTTTCTAGCAGTCCTGAATTCTGCACCTTTAACATATAATATGTAACATTAAAATATATAAAAACAAAGAGACTATGTTGAGGAGTTTCTCAAATTAGCCAGAACATTTCCAAATCTCTTTAAATCCATAGAAATCAATATTTCTACTTAATTCACTTCAATTTTGTTTGTATGGCGGCCAAATCACAACATACATTATCTCAAGGCAGAAACTTTTACAATATTATAGAGAGAAGAGAAACCCAACAATTCACACAATGAGCAAAACACTAGGCATCAGTGGAGAGAAAACACTCACAGGAAACTAACAAGGAAGAAATGTGCCTCGACGGGTTGGGGTGAAAGGAAAAAGGCGGGAGAGAAAGGGAAAGAGAGAGAGGCGAGATAGAGACTGAAGAGAGAGATGAGACTCTGGGGCAAACCTTCTTGAGTCACACTGATAGATTTTCCTCGGCAGAGGTGTTGAAGACAACAATTCCCATGGTCCCACGCTGCATCTCAACATCACCAAACTAGGTCTTTTGTCATTGTTATGATTGAGAGTCCCCTAGTGACAGAAATGACAGAAAAGTGTTTTCCTCAGTGTCTCAGTGTGAGAGGCACAGAAGCTGCTTCAGACAAGACTTTTCCCCTGATGTGATTGCTGGTTTGTCTCCTGCAGTGAGATGTCTACAGGCAGCAGTTAGAAGCGCAGACCGCTGACCGATCAGTGCAAGCAGCCACTCCGCTTAAATTGGAGTTCTCATCGTGGCAAATTTCAGCTTGATATTGAGCTCACATATGCCATTTCCTGTGTCCTCTTTTCCCCTTTCACGCATTAGAACACACACACACACACACATATATAGAGACAAAATACATCGTGTTCCTCTACGCTGGTGTTAATCTGCCTTGGCCTCGGGATCTAACTGTTCTATCTTTTTGAATAAACTATTCCAGGATCCTGCTGTAGGTTTTCCTTTGTGTGTTGTCCCTCTCTCTCTCTCTCTCTCTCTCTCTCTCTGTGTCTCTCTCTCTCCCTCTCCCTCTCTCTCTCTGTGTCTCTCCTGTCCTGTCCTGTTTTGTGTTGGCGAGTTTGTGCTGAGCATTAAACTCTTGCTGCTTCTATTCCTAGTGCTCTGATCGTGCGTGCGATATACAAAATGTCCATTAGCATTTTCTTTGCTTGGGAAGAGATAAAAGAATCGGGCTTTGGATCTTGGCTGGACGTCTGGAAGGAGTGCATTGTTGTCTTGTAAGAGACCAACTGTCAGTCGAGCAGGGAGATGTCTTGTTTGGATAATCGGTGGGTGAATTATGGACTTCACTAGAGGACCGCTTTTGTTTGGTCGGCCATGTTGGCTGCCGCTGATCACGTTCAAAACCTTCTCCTGAAAAAAATGGAATCGCAGTATACTGTATCAGACAGTTTTTATGAATGTTTCCTGCCCTAGAATTGTGCTATTTCTACAAACTTGAGGAACAAATACAGTTAAAGTATTGAAGGTTGCGTTTATCAGTGTTTTTTGACTGAAAATACTTTTGAAGCCTTTTGTTAATTTAAAGGCTCATATTTGTGCTGCATCCTGTTTTGAGAGGCTCCATTCATTTTGACCCAGCATTTTATTTATATTTGTCTTACAGCACAAGCCCAACACTTTGTTTTCTACACAGGAAGGATGTATTTATTTTATTCTAAATAGAATAATCTGTTGTACATGTTATGTACCACTGTCTTATTCAGTTTAGATAGATATCAGACTGGCTGACATGTGAAATGCATTGATTTTGTCCTAAGAAATGAATCATTCAGTTTTGGTTTAAGGGAGAGAAGGACATTACAGTTATCTGTATTATTGAATCACAATATTTATTTTCAGTGTCACAATTAAGCAACCAACTGAATCGTAATCATAACACAATAGCATTGTGACAAAAGCAAAACTTGTCTCATTCCTAATATTCTAGACCCTCTCTGATTTTATTTTGAATTGGGAATTACACAGTATGGATTTTATGCAGCAAATAATTTTAACCTGTTAAACTGAGGATTGCATTATACAGTACATTTTCAAGTTGTTCATCTGTTGATGTTGTGAAGCAATTTGTGATGAGAGTTTTTTTGCTCTATAAATAGAAATGCATGGGTGTTAATTATTATTACTGCAAATACACCAGTCAGGCCTCAGATACCTGGTTCTAATGTTGTGGCTAACTGCTTTATTTATTTAGAAGTGCAGTCACACAAATGCAAACAGCATGAGCCCAAACAAATGACACACAGCAGTGACAGACTAGGCTCATGCTCATATTTGTCCATTATTTCTGAAGAAGAAAAACAGATAAATTAAAGAAAGAGATACCATATATACATAAATACATTTTTGATGTATGTGCCGTATCCGTGCCTGTTTTTTTGAGCAGCTCCTTTAGCAAAATATCTGTCACATTTCTACCAAGATCTTTTGAATGTCTTATCCAAACAAAGTCAAAGTTGGCACCGGACACAACGGTGCACTTAGTAAGTCTCCTGCCAAGTTTGAAGCCTGTCATGTGACCTGCGACATCTATTGTTAAAGCCATGTGAGAGATGCACAGCGGAGCTTTTTTCCAGCGGTGGATATTCAGGAGAGCGGTGCCTCATCATCCACATGTTAGACCGTAACCTAGGAGACAAGTGTGCAAATATCTGCTTCCCTTTGCCCGTCTCCAGGGTGTGTGGTGTTTTCCACTTCACTGGATATCCTGTTTTCACCTCTCTCCCTTCCTTTGTCACTCCTGCTGTTCTCCTCTCTGGAGAACTACCTTCATCCTCCTCTTGTTCGTCACTTGTCATCTCGTCTTGAAACTCCCTCACTGGTAATGCACCGACCAGGGACTTTGAGCATTGGTAATTTTTATAGGATTTATGTGGATGGCAGTTTCCGCTGACATTTGGGGTTGTTTATTTCTTTCTCCTTTTTTTGCCTTGACATTTCAAAGGGAAGAACTTTAAGATGGATTAACCTCTGCATTTGTTTTGTACTCCTCCTCTCCGCCTCTCCCCTGACTTCATATTAACCTCTTCCATTCTGGCTTCTTGTTCCCTGCAGCACGGAGCGGACCCCACCAAGAAGAACCGAGATGGGAACACGCCGCTGGACCTGGTGAAGGATGGGGACACTGACATCCAGGACCTGCTCAGAGGAGACGCCGCTCTGCTCGACGCCGCCAAGAAAGGCTGTTTGGCCAGGGTGCAGAAGTTATGCAGCCCTGACAACATCAACTGTCGGGATACGCAGGGACGCAACTCCACTCCGCTGCACCTGGCAGGTAATGTGCGCGAAGAAACACAGTTTATTTTGAGTAGTAACTGGTAAATGAAGTGCAGGTTAAAATAATTGAAGGCCCAGTGTGGAAGAATGAGTGACATCTAATGGTGAGATTGCAGATTCCAGAAATTAGGTTGTTCTTCTTCATTTACTTTGTAAATTTCTGCTCCAAAATTCAAGATACACATTCAGGTTAATGTGGAAACATGGCTGACCGAGATAAAGCAAGGCCCTTAAACTATAGTACATATAAAAGGCTTATGTTAAGGTTAAAAAAAATATATAATATTTCTTAATTTTAAAGCGATTATGCACTTATACAAACATACTTATTGGTAATGTATTCAATTTCTGCCATTAAACCGTCCTAAAAGTTACACTCTTCAACTTTAATAACCACTCAACAAGCCTTCCAATATGATTCACACTCATCCATTCACATACAGCATTTTTCTATCACACATCATTCACACGTTGCCAGGAGCTCGGCCGTTAGAGGCAATTTGCGGTTCAGAGACCTTCTCCGCGAGCAGTTTGACATGCAGACTGGACAAGCCGCCCCCACACCTCCCTGATTATGTAAAGCTCACTTACTAGACACATTAAAATGAAGGATAAAGCCAGAGGCTTTTTTCCATACCGTTTGGCTGAAGTTTGCAGGATTTAAGTGACTTTGGATGTGCTATATGCGCCGGTGCCAATCACTCTGGCTCCTCTGTCTCGGTAAACGCTGGCCTCTTGGGATATTTCGGCTCAGCGCGGTGCCAAGAACAAGGCGTCGAGCAAATCCAGACAGCTAGCAAGTCACGGGGTCAAAAACACTTTGTTCAAAGGCAGACAAGCGCTGGCAATTTAACAATTCATCAGTAATTTTTTAAGACCTAATATAAGGCAATTATAGACATGAGGTTAAGCACACAGGTCACATATGCAAAGAATTGTGGAGCTAACATGCCAGTGCTGTTTTTTTTTTTTTTTTTCTTAACAATGTGACACTGAAGGGAATTCATTGTTATTTTAGGAAGAGATTGATTTTTCTCAGCGTTTGCATCGCAAGTAGATGCATCACTGAACTGCCAGACACAGCTGTGGGTCAATAACATCTCAGTATGTTCCACCGCAGCCCCAAATGTGGCTCTCGCATTCACTGCAGGACCTCACTTCTCCCACTGACATCTTAAAGTATGTGGGGAGCTGTAGTGGCAGAGGCTCACTCTCCTTGTCTTTTTCCATCTTGCGAAACAGTAAAACTCTTTTTTTTTGAACATGTGAGGCCACAGAATGGTTCATCATTTTTAGTAAAAGAGTTTATTAAATGTTGTTTATTTCAGAACCCCTGTTGTTTGGCTGGTCTGAAGCCTTTTTGCAGATATCATAGTAGAGAATCCGCTTCTTAGTTTCACCACCCCAGCCAGTTACTGGTTAACTGTTGACATGGTAACAGTGTCACACTTTTCTAAAACACGATTACAAAGTGCATCACGGTGAGAACAACAAAGTAAAAACAGAGGCACGGTAAAGTATGAGGTAACGAGGCGGGAAAAGAACAGTAATAAAATAAAATAAATGGCTTTAAAAAGATGAATCAATTAAATATGAAAACACTCGGGGGGATAGTTCACGCTGAAAAGGCCATTCATGAATTAAGACCCCTTTAAATGTTCCTGCGTCTTCTGAATCATCCACATCTGGTGGGTAAACTGATTTGATGTTGTCTCCTGAAGCACATTCTTAGCTTCTTTTTTTTATTGATAATTTCTTGAACAGACTTTTCCTTTATATCTTGATAATGTGTGTCTTAATAATAGGATGCCTTGTTCTCTCTCAATATTACCTCCTCTGTTACTGCCTGACTACATTTTTGTTTCTCCTCTTTTTCCCTCTGTGTTTACTGGTCTATCTTTCTTTCTTTATGTCCTGCAACTCAACCCACACTCCTCTCTCTAGCTGGCTACAACAACTTGGAGGTGGCAGAGTATCTGTTGGAACACGGAGCCGACGTGAATGCACAAGACAAAGGAGGGCTGATACCTTTACACAATGCTGCTTCATACGGGGTAAGAAAAGCTCTCACTCTCTCTCTCTCTCTCTCTCTCACACAGACGCACACATACAGTATATGTGTGCGTGCCTTCAGATCAACATTCTGCTTTAATTTCTTCTGATGACTGATTGAGTCAGTATTGATTTAAGCTGAAATATAGTTGATACTACAATAATCTGATCATCTGTTCATTGATGAATTAAGGCTCTGCGTCACTGTTTCTCAGATGTGAGGATTTACTGCTGCCGTTTCAGTTGATATTATAATGTGAAGTAATAAAGTAAAATTTTTCACTGTTTTCTGAATTTTAATACAATGATTAAAACTACAGACTAAATCCAAAGATGATATTAATTTGACTCTGTTTGTTTTGGTGCTAATTCGTGTCTAATCCAACTTTTGTGACTGTTGCCAAGTTTGATCGCTCGTAAATATTTATATTTTGAGATCCATTTCACATAATATTATTTTTTAACTTGTATTTCTTAGCTGATTTATTTATTATTTGTCTGATTTGGAACTAAAAAATTATCACATATTTCCACTTTTTCCCCAATGCAAATGATCACTCTTCTAAATCTCTGTCACTGGTGCTATTACACATCTCTGAAATGGAGCATGTGAACTTCTCCCTTAGTCCGTAGTTGTCTCCCAATCACACGCCACTTGAAACTAGACAGCGTTCGACTTCTAAAGGAGTCAAACGCATGTTTGACAGAAACATGCACCACATTGTGTTTGATGCTAAGACACGAGTTGACAACATACAGTGCAGGGGAAAAGGAGAAAGAAGAGAAAGAGTAAATGCTTTTGTGGGAATACTAGAATCATAATGCCGTTAATAATTCATGCTTCAGAGGATCCAACATTTATTAGCCATGTTTTAGATGTTTAATCATTTTTAAAGGCTTTTTTATCGTTGTGTTTTATCCTTTTTTTCACTCTCATCCCCTTCTTCTTCCTCCTGTCTACCTCCTCCTCACGGTCCAGCATGTGGACATAGCTGCTCTGCTGATCAAGTACAACACGTGTGTCAACGCCACAGACAAGTGGGCGTTTACTCCCCTTCATGAAGCGGCGCAGAAGGGACGGACTCAGCTCTGTGCTCTGTTGTTGGCCCATGGAGCTGATCCCACTATGAAGAACCAGGAAGTACAGACGCCCCTTGACTTAGCAACGGTACAAAAGTTTTTTGTTTTTTTTACACTATTGATGCTCATTTCTTTAGGTATAACCAGCACATGGGAAATCATTAGTTTGACTGATGTACAGTTGGTTATAGAGTTGAAGAGTGGAGACACCATTAGGATAATCTGTAGAAATGTAGATAATGATGTAGGTAGCCTCCCTAACTCCCTGCACCCTAATGAGGCAACCACATACTGGTCTTTGCTTGACAGGTGGTACTTAAGTTAAAGTCCTCCCCAGAAAACAACACATTACTATAAGTGATGGGCATAGGAAGTGAAAGGAATCTTATAATTCTCACAGTGGTGCTCATTTTGCCAACAAAAAAAAATGCTACTCAGCTTCTTTTTCCTTTGTTTTCAGTAGTAATTCATGTAATTAAACAGATAGAGATACTCTGGGGTAGAAGTGAATGGTTTGTCTTCCAACGAGAAGGTCGAATTTCAATCCCCGGCTCCGCACGTGTTCCTGCACTAGACTGATAACTGACTTAAGATTTCTCCAAATTGCTCCTGGTGGCTGTGCCGTCAGCGTGTGAACGGGTATGATACATATGTAAAATGCTCTGAGTGGTCAAGAAGAAGAGGAAAAACGGGAAATACTGTGTGGAAACATAGATCTGATAGCCACATCCGATTATCAAATCTGATCTGTGTCACTCAAGTTTGGTTGGTTTGGGTGCTAGATCAGATATATATCTGATATGCAGCCATGTGACATGAACAAGAATGGTGATATCTGAATCCTTGTGGCTTTTTGCTTATATTTACTGTATATCTTCTAGTTCCTCTAGAGTTAAATCTGACTTAGAAATCCACTGTGATACTTTCTGTTTCTGAATTTTCCCTGTGGGGGATCAGGTGTAAGGCTTCTTTTACATATCTCCTTCTCCGACCTCATCTGGTCTCACAAATATGACCTTTTCTGTCATTGTTGGTGGTGGCTGGATACATGTAAAAGGTGTCTGTTGGCACATGTGCTGTTTGAGAAGACAGTGATGCATGAATCAGATTTGAATTGGATTTGCAGAATGTGGCTGGTCAAGTGAAAGTAGCCAATGACCAAACTGTACAGCATGAAGAATGTAGAAATGCCCACTGTGATGCCTTGTTAGTAGAGGGATTGATCGGGTTATTTGATTTCCTGTCGCATATGAAGTGCAAGTATCTGTCCCTGATCATCGGGACAAAGTGCTGGCATCACAAAATGTTTTTTAGCAATCTGGGGATAAGACTCAGCATTTTTGCTACAGCTGTAAATTAGAACATTTACTCATTAACATACTGTTGTCCAAGTTATTAGCAAATTTTCAGAGCCATGCGGGATCAAAACCTATTTTATGTGGAAAAAAATAATGTTTAAATCATAGAATACATACCATAAACACCTCATCTTGTTTCTCTCATGTGTTGCAGGCTGATGACATCAGAGCATTGCTGATTGATGCCATGCCTCCAGACGCCCTGCCAAGCTGTTTGAAACCACAGGCCACTGTGGTAAGAAACTACAACACTTTAACACTAATGCAACAGAGACAGAGCGAGACAGGTCCTGTTTGACTTCACATCTCTCTCTCTCCCACTCTCAGGTGAGTGCAACTGTAGTGAGCACAGGTGCTACAGGGGGCGTGGTCATCTCTCCCTCTCCGTCCCCATCATGCCTGTCCGCAGCCAGCAGCATAGACAACCTGACCGCGCCCCTTAGTGACATCACAGTCGGGGGAGCCACTGGAATCGCAGACGGAGCATCCGGGTCAGAGAGAAAAGAAGGAGAAAGTATGTTTTCACACGTCCTAAATTAGGCCAAATAAAATGATGTTAAAGTAAACGTGTAACATCTTAACACTGCTGACATCACTGTGTCTGTGCAGCTCTGCTCGACATGACCATCAACCAGTTCTTAAAGAGCCTGGGGCTGGAGCACCTCCGAGACATCTTCCAGCGAGAACAGGTACAAAGACACACTTGTAGATGAGCCGCACCTTAATATTAACAATCACAACTGAATTTTAAGCTTTAAATTATACCATAAACAAAACTTTTTCTAATCGTAAACAGGAAAATAAATGGGGGATTCTCGTGTATGTGGTGGAGGCTAAACTACTCACTCACTTAAAATAGAAGGGCGTCAAGCGTTGCTCTTTTCACTTTGCTTGTGCTGAGAAACGGCAAGCGGCAACACAATCACCAGCTAATCAAATCCTCTTTTTTCATCTCTTGCTGTGACGTCTGCTATGACAATCAGTGCTCTGCTAAACTCTGATACCCGCCTCCACCACCAAAACATTGTCAGACAAGGCCACCGTTAGTGTGTTAAAGCAATAAGTACATGTGCGTCCCACTTAAATCAATGAAGTCGTGAGGAGCGGCCAAAATGTCCTCACAATGATGGTTTTTGAGCAGAAATGTGTCCTGTAGAAACATTTTACTCACGTGTTAAAAAAAATAAAAATACATATCTATATATAAATTACAGGCAGTTGCTAATCTTTGAAAAAGGTGACGCTCATTTCAGGCTGAAAAAAACAACAACTTAAAACTGAAATGCTAAAATAAGGTTTTTATTTACAGTGTATATGTATGAATGAAAAAGGGATATATCACCGAGCAAATAACGCACACAACGACCCTCGTAAAATCCACAGAGGACTGAGGCAGACGCTGTCAATCAGAAACTGGTTCCGCCTTTCAAACAGTAGCCTAGGGTCTGCACCCGCCCACTGCTCCATTGACTCTGAGAGAAGCCGAGCTTCTGTGGAAGTGACGTTTTTGCCGCATTTGTCCAATCACTGTCGAACTCACCGCAGTGAAAATACAAATATTAAAATCACACGAGACGATCCGTCATCCATGATAAACAGCTGATTATGAATGAACTACTGACACGTTCTAGCGCACGTTTAGTATTGAAACATAAATACAACACAGTACATTATTTGACTTCGACATTTTAGAGGAAGCTGAGCTCTTACAGCAATCACCTCTGATATAAAATTAGTTTGAGTGGGACAGAGAAGATGGTGACGCACTGTTGGGCGAGAGCAAGGAATTGATATGAAAAGAGAGGGGGGGTTTGGGGAGAGAGATGAAGAAAATGGAGGGACTCCAGGAGACAGATGGAGAGACAGAAAGAGGATAAGTCCGAGACAGAAATAGAACCTAAAAGGTGACAGCTGGTGAAAGGCTAAGCATAGACAGCAATGTGGGAGAAATGAGGGGGGAGTATCAGTGTGTCTGTGTGTTACATTTATTATTGATCCCCCTAAAGGGAAACAAGTCTTTGTGAATATTCAGATGAAGTGAGATGTAGGTGGGAGTCAGCGGGGGGTCATTGATATTGATATTAGTCATTACAAAGTCCATTTAGTTATTATTTTTATAGTGCCATTGCAAAACCAAAGTTTGGCTTATTATGTGTCTGTAACTAAAGTGAAAACTGAAACAAAAAAAACAAAACAAGTTCTTGTGTTAAATTCTAATTAATGTGACACTAAAGCTATTTCAGCTGTAATATTTAATTACATATCTGCTGTGACTCCATCTCTTCCCTCTGTAAAGCGTCAATGACGACCTCTTAAAGACGTTTACGCTTTAGTGGGGACCAAATCAGCTGAACGTATACAGAATAATAACGTAAACGTGCCACGTGTAGCGAAGCAACATCTTTACCATTTTGTTGGCAGTTAAACGACATACTGTACACAAACATAGAGTCAGTACGTGTATGCACAGTTTAATCGAACTAAGGCCGTATTCCGACTAAGACAGGCAATCGAACCACTGCAAATGTCAGGTGGTGTACGCCTGACTCTAGCAAAGCAAGCTAGCAAACCACAGGCAGTAGAGTAAGGAGTTAGTGTGCAGTTACTTACGAGTAAACGTGGTACGTAAACTGCTGATAAAACAAAACTGCAGGTTTTAATATTGTGACAGCGTTTGAGGAGGAGTCACAGTATATGCTATATATGGCTCTGGTGTGTCATCGAGCCGTATTTTTAGACACGCCTCAACAGAATTATAATTCTTTACTCATTACTTTTTCACATGTTCTCAGTCATTGTTTTGTAACAAGTATAATGTGTGAATCTCTGTGTTTCCTTTACTCAGTTTTCAACATCAAAGCTTAATCAAACAGCACGTTAGTGGAATTATCACACAACGATGGATACAGATGGATGTCTAAGTTGAGGACTATTTAGTGGGGACAGTTTTCTCTGCAGCTTTTTTTTTCTTACAGTGAAGATGAAACTGTAAGATGTCACCTTTAAATATAATGTTTCACACTGGGTTTGAAATGAAAAAGAAATATAAATATATATATATATATAGAGCTTTGTTCCTCAGTATTTAGGACGTGATAATGATTCACACCTGATCACAGCGACACAGAGGGAGGGAGGTAAAGGTTAATGTTTGAAAAATCAGACTTATCTCTGCCTCCAGGACAAATCTCCTCTCTCTTCTCCCTGAACAATCTAACCCTCACACATTTGCATATCAATGTGTTGATTGCCGTCGTCTTCTTCTTCTTTTTCTTCTTCTCCTGCAGCATCTGTTTTCATTTGCCACGTGTTTGTCAGAGCTGTTGTCTTTGTAACAAAGCTTAGGCGACTCAACGATTTATTGATTGTCAGCAAATTGTGATGGCGAGCATAACCTGCTGGTGTCCCAGCGTGTTTCTATGTTTTGTGTCCACATACAGTATGTAGATGTTTAGATGTAGATCTACTCTCTTTTTTTTGACGTTATTGTTGTCTCTGGGCAGATTTCGCTGGACGTGTTGGCAGATATGGGTCACGAGGAGCTGAAAGAGATCGGCATCAACGCGTACGGTCACAGACACAAACTCATCAAGGGCATTGAGAGGCTGCTGGGAGGTCAACAAGGTCAGGAAAACACACACAAAATACACAAATGCATGAATGAATCAATCAATTGTTATGTCAGTGATGTAAATATGAACATATGTGAACAAATCTAAGCCATTTAAAAAAAATAGTAATAATATTTTTTAAAAGGAGCGATCAATACATCACTGACATGAACATTTCAGCAATATTATGACTCAATGCAATGTAAATATGAACAATTATCATTATACAGGAATTTTGAATGTGACAATCACAAGAATTTACACAAATTCAACCAATTATCACTTTAATACTTCAGTATTTTTGCTCAATCACCTGTTTACACTATATGGAAAATAAACTTAGCTAATTTTGCAAATTCATTGCTGCTGCCAAAATAGGCTTTTTTTCGGTCACAAAAACATCCCGCGAAATCTGAATAATCCCAGTTTCATACACAATTCAATAAAACTTACAAACATGAACAACTTAACCAATTTTATATTCTTCTTTAAAATAGCTCTGTATATCAGTAAATAAATCTCTATGTTATTTGGAAACATTGTTCCTGCCATTCTAAATGATATCAGATCCATATATATCCTACATTGTTTACCACACATATAGCTCTTTTAGCTACTGTAGTGTGTTTGTTTTTTACGTAATGATCTTCCTTTTGTTTTGACAAGGTGAGAACTGCAGTTAAAAGTGTACTTTTTATGTATTTCCCCTGCTCTGTGTACCCGCCTGTACACAGACTGTGTCACATAATCAAACATTGAGTTCTGCTCCTGAGTTAATTGTGTTCGTTGTGGTTCGGAAATACTTTAGGGACTGAAAACAACAAACCTTTTATTCACATGATATCGATATACTGAGCGCTTGTTTAATTTATATAAAAGAAAATGATGAAGTGATATGTGTTGTTATTGAATTACTGCCCAGCCCTAGTGCATGGTATAAATCCTAATATGTTGTTTCTAATTTTACCGTTTGTTGATTTTTCTTTAATTACCCCAGCATGGGATCAAATACATTTCTCATCTTTAATTGACACCTCATAATCAGCTTAATTGTATTCAATTAATAGTTAACCTCAAAATAAACATTTTGAAATGTTTGAGCTTCACGATTTAAGTTATCCTGATTATGTAAGAATGTGATATTAAGTAAATCTGTTAATGTGTGAAAAATCTTTGATGGAAAATACAGAAACATAACGTACTAACATACATAACAAATCCAGACATGGTTTTTACTGCGTGAAACTGATTTACATGCGTGTTTGTAGGTGGAAACCCGTACCTGACGTTCCACTGCTCCAGTCAGGGCACCGTGCTGATCGACCTGGCGCCCGACGACAAGGAGTTCCAGTCTGTGGAGGAGGAAGTACGTAAACACACGCGCTCACACTAAAGTTGTGTCATATTTTTAAACATCTGGCTGAGGAGGACACACACCGCGTCTCAGCTCCATGTTAGTCTCACTGAAGGATACTTCAAAGCAACTGTTACCAGTCGTAGCTCTGTCAAACAAATCAAACAAATGCAGGATACTTTATAGACAGGATTTTTAGATTTATTTCATAATTTCACAAAACATAATCTTTAGAAAAATCATTTTCAGCAGCACCAGTTCAGTTTAGTGGCCCTTTCTGTTTAAGGCTGTGTATTATTAATTTAAAGATGAAGAACCAGGCTGCAGTTTTAACGTAATTATGCAAACAGTTTAAAATGATACAGGCAGAGAGTGAGTTTATGACAAACAGAAGCAGCGTTTATTTTTAAGTGTTTGATCCAGTCTTTTTCCCAAAAGTTGCTTTGTGTTTACCCAATGAACATTTAGACACACTACGTGTGATTAATGCATTTTAAAATGTATGCCCCATGTAATGTTGGCCCTTAATTGTGATAATAATAATAACTTATTATAATTTTTCAAATTAGTTTTTCAGTTTTTCAGTTTTTCTTAATATCTTAAAAATGACATAGATAGACAAACTTGTTCATCCTCTTGGGGAAATTCAAGTATCCTGTAGCTCACACTGAATTACTGGCTTAAAAACATTGGATAGGAGGAGACAAGGACAAGAAGTCACTAAAGCCACTAAAAACATGTCACTCTGATACAAGAACATATAGGTTAACCAAATTTTGCCTATGTTTATCAAAATTTCATTTATTTAACGGTTGTCAGTCATTAGGAGAATGAAATAATTGCCTTTTTTTCCAACATTACAGCAAAACTTCATCACTGATCTACTTTTTGCCTTATTGCCTTGATTCAACTTAGCCACAGGCATCACTTTATCTTCCGTATTCAAATCTCATTATAGTTTTTTTTTTAAATTATTATTAAGTGCATATGTCTCTAACACCTGAAACATCAGATAACTTTATAGAATTTAGAGAAAGACAAATTGAAAATGACTGGTGGCTTTTCGGCGAGGTGGTCACTGGTAATCTCTCTGCTCATTTTTCTCTGAGCTCCGGAGGTAAAAAAAAAAATGAGTCAGTCTTTGTTGTTCAGAGAGCTGCTCGAATCACTCACATAATCTTTTAAAAGCTTTGCATGCGTGTGTGTGCGTGCGTACGTTCGATTTTCTCCTGACTGTGTTTTTTCTTCTTCTCTCCTCTCCTCAGCTGCAGAGCACGATCAGAGAACACCGCGATGGAGGCAACGCAGGCGGAGTCTTCAGCCGGTACAACATCATTAAGGTGTGTGAGTCAGTTTCCTCCTTTAATGGCCACAAATAAAGATCTGGATCCTCATTAAAGCTACAACCGTTTGTCAATTCTGAACATGGTGTCCTGTTTGACTTTCGTGAATTGATTTTAATTGTAAATTCCTCAGCAGACGTGACATAAATATTTTCCCTCCCTGCAGATTCAGAAAGTGGTGAATAAGAAGCTGCGGGAGAGATACTCGCACAGGCAAAAGGAGATCGCGGACGAGAATCACAACCACCACAACGAGCGCATGCTCTTTCACGGTAAGTACTTTGACTTTCTGACCAATTTGAGACCAATTGGTTTTTGCGTTTGTTTCGCCGTGCGTTGATCAGCGTGAACATAAATGTGATAAAATCAAGTTAGGGCTCCCTCATCCTATCAACTTTACTCCCAACACCGTCACCATTTTATATCAGTATATCTAAATATGATCGTGTATATGATCTCTTCGTTTTGTATAGACCGTATTAAACCAAGTTACTTATTATCATCACAGCTGTAAATGTAGTGTAATGGAAGCCTTGATGAGACAAAAATTGCATTTACAGCTGTGTACATGTATATATATATATATATATATATATATATATATATACATACATAGATGCATATATATGTATGTATGTATTCAGATTTAAAGAATCAGTTTTGCATGGGGCAAATGTGATGTGTTTTCTGACTTAAAAAATACTGCACCATCTGATTAATTCCAGGTTGGAGTCTCCTGTCGCGGTGCTAAGTATAATTTGTCCAGGACGGTGACAGTAGTTTTCCTCCTCATTAACTTTTCACATCTCCCCTGCAGCTTCAGTCACTTCCTCTTAGTTGACAGGAGCGGAGCGCAGCTCGCTGTTCTGCCTCAAGATTCGGTTGTTCCCGTGTTCTGAGATAAACTCTGCGTCACGCTGCAAATGTTTCCCCTTTCTCGCAGTCTGAGCGTATGCTCGGAACAAACCGCATTAATCATCCGCGTGCCCTTTTTCACTGAGGACACGACTCTCAGGACAGCAGCCCACTGCTGCTTTTAACTTTAAACACTGTAGTGCTCTGAAAATCGGGTTTATTTTATGATTTGTTTTTTTGCCAGGTTCTCCTTTCATCAACGCCATCATCCATAAGGGCTTCGACGAACGCCACGCATACATCGGCGGAATGTTTGGCGCCGGCATCTATTTTGCAGAGAACTCCTCAAAAAGCAATCAGTACGTGTACGGCATTGGCGGAGGCACAGGGTGTCCCACACACAAAGACCGCTCCTGTTACGTGTGTCACAGGTGAGGCGTTGTATTATTATTATTATCATTATTATTATTATTATTATTATTATTATTATGAGTTTAAAGATTAAAACAAAGTTGATCCAGACTCTTGTTTACTGTCTGAAACTTTTATTGCTGCAACGTTTCCGTGCTAGACCTTCCTCAGGCAACAATTTTTGGAAATAAAAAGCTTTTTTTTATAGGCTTAGTATTTTATTTTTATCGCTTATATATTGATAAACATGTTTAATACTTGACATTAATTATGTGATTAAAGCTTTACTTTGATGTCACTGGTGATGACTCACACACTTGCAGTCATAACCTACTTAAGATGGTTTCTTATTTACAAAAATACTTTGCCTGATAAAGTTCGAGCATCAAAACATCACAGCGATAAAGAGTCTTCTTGCTACTTTTTACTTTTTACCACTCAGACAATGAAAACTATCTGAAGGTCCACTCACTGCTCCGTGTTTCCTGCTCTCTCTCTCTCTCTCTCTGTCTCTGTCTCTGTCTCTGTCTCTGTCTCTCTGTCTCTGTGTTTACAGGCAGATGCTGTTCTGCAGAGTGACGCTGGGCAAGTCCTTTCTTCAGTTCAGTGCCATGAAAATGGCACACGCACCTCCTGGACATCACTCTGTCATCGGTCGACCCAGCGTTAACGGACTGGCGTATGCGGAGTACGTCATCTACAGAGGGGAACAGGTCAGTGAAGCACGCACGCACTCGGACAACAAACAACAAACAACAAATAAATAAATATACAATATACAAATATATACAATATACAGCCTCCGTCTGTCTTGACCAAGTAGCAACCGGTCGTGACTCCCATTTTGCATTCAGGCCGACGCCACGTTGATATTTTGCAACCAGAATTCAGTAGCCATTACCTGCAACTAGGCTCGTACCAGCTGTGAATCACTTTCTGGTGTCCACTCATGTGCCGAGCTCCATCATCTGTTTTCCTACTGATAATATGTCCTCTTGAAGAGGAGATGAAACTAGTGATTGAGACCGTTAACTCCTCAGGAAGATGTTAACTAATGTGATAAATCAAGTAAAAGGAACGCTCATTTTCCTGTAGACTTCCATTCAAGCGGAGTACTTGCTGTGTCACCCCCTGGTGGCCATTCAATCTATTTTTACTTCAGGAAGAACCTGGAAGACTATGTCCATTGTCTCGCCGGGTGGCACGAGATCTAAACACCATTATACTGAGAAACGCAGAGAATGTTGTGGCTAAATTCTGATTATATGATTATACAGTTTCAAATTGTTCAACATCTGTGTTCCATAATTTCAACACTTCAAATCTTGTTTTTGTTTTCCAGGCTTACCCAGAATACTTGATCACATACCAGATAGTGAAGCCGGAGACTGTGGCCGTACCTGCTGCCACGGCGGAGCAGAAGTCCTAAGGTACAGACTGTTGTGGACTTAAAGAGGACTAAAACTGGACGAGCGGGTGTTTGTATCAAAGCCTCCACAGAACACAAGACGCGACGGCCAGTGGAAAATCCCAGGAAAGAGTTGGACCCGTGTGTACGGAGAAAGACGAGACGATGGGGTGTCTTTGAGATTTTGGGGTATGAAACATGCAGAATCCAGAGCAAAAAAAAAATCCATACAGTTTAGTTTGTCTAATTAATTGGATCTATTTTTTTGCGGGAGAAAATGCAAACGGCTGGATCAATGTGTCTGGAAGTGATCCAGTAAGCTTAATTTTAAATTTGCCGGCTTGTGGCTTGATCTTTAAAACAATTAAGGAGAGCAGTTACAACCCGGACCACAGTCCAAAGCAAAAAAACAACAGCAGCCCCGACTTTTCAGTGCTCGCGCGTGCGTGCGTGTGTTTTCTACTCCCAGATTTTAATGTGTTGTCTTGATGTCGTGTCCTCTTTTGGCTTTGTGCATCATCGACAGCAGCACAACAACGCAACACCCCTAGGCTGCTTCCAGAAACAGCAGTTGTCAGAGCGAGAGAGAGAGAATAGAAATCCAGCATTTTCTCCTCCAGCTTCTCACATTTTCATCTACACACAAACAACAACAACAACAGAACACTCGTGTGTGAGTGTGTGTTCACGTCCTGTCCTCTGCAAACACACAGGGAACAATGTAATGAGCCTGAGCGAGAAGAAGTAAAAGAGATTTTCTGTGGACAAATGAGTCAGTAAGCAGAAAAATAAACAGGAGACCCACAGTGACAATCCACTGCTGACTGTGGACTTTTCCACTACAGTTCACTACCAGGACCATTTTTACAGTCAACTCATAACCAAACATGTGACGACAAACATGGACATAAGCAAGCAAGCAGCAAACCACAGCAGCCGAGTGTGATCAACTCAGGCACCTGTCGATCAAGCCATCCTTTCCTCAACACACCACGCAGAGCCTTAAATTAATGCTTCACGGAAGATTTCTGTCCATATACACGTTAGGGCTGCAACTAATCACTCATTTCATTATAGATTAATCTGAAGATTATTATTTCAATTTGCCATTTTAGTTGTTTCGTCCGCACAATGTCAGAGAATTTGTTTTTCCCCCAGACATCGAAATGGTGTTGTCCTCAAATAACCAGAGAAACCATAAGTGTTCACTTTTAAAATGGTACAGTAGGCAGGGGTTGTTGTCAGTGACCTTTCAGCCTCGAGCGCGAACGACCGCACCTGCTCTCTCCGTTTACAGCCTCGCAACGTGTGATATGTAGCAACGTGGACCGGTTCTGGAACAGTCACGGGTTCTGAGAGAGAGAGACGACACCTTTTCTGGATACGAGAAAGGAAATCACACCATTTAAACCTCGACAGTCGAGAGTACCAGAGATGGAGACACTGCCTCAGGTCTGAGATGAGTGAGCTCAGGTCAGGGAGCAGTGGTCCAAAAACATTCATTCATTCATCAATTTTCTGCCTCTTTATCCACCACATGAGGGTCTTGGGAGGCTGGAGTCAGTCTCAGCTGACACAGGGTGAACAGTAGAGTTCACTTAGGACAGGTCACCAGTTCACCGCAGGGTCAACACACAGAGCCAGACGACCTTTAACTCTCACATTCACACCTGGGACCCTGAGGAAAACCAACATGCAAACTCCACACAAAACTGGGATTCAAACCGGTGACCTACTTGCTGTGAGGCAACAGTGCTAGCCACTCCTTCACCGTGTGGTCCTCCATCCCAAAACATGAGTTGCATTATAATTTGCAGTTTAAACTCAGCATTCAGTTACTTATCGAGTCTAAGCGAGTTATGCTTTTATTTTGAAAGGGGCACTTATTTACGCACAGTGAATCGTTTCTGCCACTAGAGGGCACTCCTTGTTTAATGACATCAGGAAGCAGCGAAGAAATCATGGGATCTGTTGTCTCGTTTGCTTCCCCTGAACACGCGGTACACAGCATTAACTAGTTGTGATTGATTAGTGAGAGGTAAACTCACTAACTAGTTACTACCGGACGTTTTCTTCCCCACTCTGGCGTTTAACATGGCGGGTTACGATAAAGCGGATTTAAAGACTCGAACGTTAATATTCAGTGAAATATATAGCATTAGCTTCATTTTCTGTAGATATTTTTTTTATACACAAATGTTACATACTGTGTCTTTAAACCCTCAAATGAATCATCAGTACAGTTGCAGTTTGATTTAATATCTGAATTAAATGTACTTAAATTTGTCGTTGCAGCTCTAACTTTACAACAAAGAATGTGAACAAAGGTTCAACTCTAACTCTGGTGGTCGCTGCTTGTTTCAGGTCAGCTCATAGGGAAAAGAAAAACCACACCAAATCCAGAACCAGAACCAGGGACCAGACTTATGTAGTTACAAGAAATGATTGATAAAGATATGTATTGTGTTATTATTGTAATCGTAATCCTCGCCTCCTCAGTGCAGCTCAAACATTCACATTTCTCTTCTCTTCCACATGAATCTGTTACACCTTGTGTTTTTCATCTTGTAAAGCTGCCTTTCCTTCTCCTCTCGAAACGTTGATGCCCCCTAGTGGCGCAACGGAGGAGCTGCAGTATTGAGTTATCTCTATATCGATATATACACATACACTACTATTTATTTCTGTTTTTATTTGATTTGTCTTTATTTTCTCTCGCCGACTTTATTCCATTCAGTTTACATTCATCTTTTAAGAAAAATGTGAAGTGAGATATTTACTTAACCAGAAACCTGCAGCTCGACTGAAGTGGGCAAAACTCATCTGTTGTACATAAACGTTTCCTTTTATATGAAGAGATATAGATATATATCTATATATGTATATATATAGATATATATCTGTAGGAATCATGTACGACAGACGGCAGAAAGCACTGTGGTATGTAAAAGCTTCAGCTGATGATTTTAACTACTCTGACCATGTTTTTCTTTTCCGTTACTAGTTTATTTTTATTTATGATTATTGTTTTTTTTTGTTTTTTGTTTTTTTTAATTAACAACACTGTAAAACTTACACGGGACCACGTACGCATTTCATTTCTTTTACTGTTTTAAAGAGCGTTGAAAGGTTGAATGAAAATTCCTTGAAAAGTGCAGGCGAAACGGAGAAGAAAGTGGCCTTAAAAAGTTTATTTATATATATATATATATATATATATATATATATTTAAAAAAAAGACATTGCCTTTAATTCATCTGGAAACTCGTGACATGATTGTGCTTAGATTAACGAGAGTGAGGGGGGGGGGGGTAACAGACTAGAGATTGGCGAAGCTGCTTTGACTTTTTAATTTCTTTTCACCCTGCACTTCGGAGGGTGAAATGAAGTCGACACGGGTTCAAACAAACTGTTTAACACTTTGAACCCGAGCCTTAAGTGAACAAAAGTTGTCCGTCCGCTCTAAATATCTGCTAAAATTAGCGATTATATAAACTGTTTTTCAAAGCCGTCTGCCTTTTTTTTCCCCTCTTCCTCCTCCTCCTCTTCCTCCTCCTCCCTCTCAGCTCTGCAGCCCACGCTGCAGATTTAATATTTCATTCCATTAACGACAAAAACGATAACAATTATTTCTGCTCCCTTCGCTTGTCAACAAAGTAGCAAGTGATTCCTTTTTGGGAGGGAGAAATGAAGAGGAAATGAATTAATAACTGGGAAATGAAATGAATAATTAGACAGAACAACAACTGATGACTAAAGCAGAATTGAGGGAGGGGGTGTAAAAAAAAAAAAAAAGCTAATAAGCTTGAAATTATATTGTAATAATGAGACATTTTCAAAGGGAAAAAGTGAAAGAGTTGCAGCTCGGGGACACAGTGTGTCCATGCGGCGTTTCCCCGTGTAATTTATGTTTTTAATGGCATTTAACAGAACGATGAAAGCTCAATTTACAACAGTCAGATTGTGGAGTTTGAAAACTTTTCTCTGTTTATTGAAGTCTAAGTCTTTTGGACTTAGTTTGAAAAAACCTCTTGCGTCATCGTCGCTGAGGTCAGCGGTGCATTATCGTTTAAATTTACATTTTAAAAACTACACTGTATATAAACTAACACCCGATGGGCTCTTTTTACGGATGATTTTCTGTTTACTTTTCTTGTTTGTCACTAATTTCATTTTTTTTTTGTATGTGATGAAATTGAAACGTGTTTCAGCCACTCGGTCTCTTCTCTACTCTACTCATGTGTGTGTTGAGGGGTCAGAGGTCAGGCGGGGGGAGGAGGGTCATCTTTTTGTGAATAAGAGTGTGAGCAGGTTTGTTTGTGTCACATTGTGACCTGCCTTCTACATTTTCTCACCTGTTACATTTGACCTGTTGTTGTACAGATGGTTGTACAGAGCTAATGTGGAACTGAAACTCCTCACACTTGTACAGAAAACAAAAAAAAACCTTAATAAAACAACTTAAAGCATCTGTTTTGTTGTACTTGAAGTCTTGTGGTCACTAAGTAACTTTTACTCTCTTACATCTGGATGTTTTTGACGCAGTTTTTTTCTCTGAGCAGGTTTACTGACCTTAAGAAGAAAATCTTGATTAACAGAGGGCAGCCATCTTGTGTCACCATGTTTCTACAGTAGCCTATAAGGAAAAACACGCCAAAAGTCAACTTTATTTAAGAAAATACATTAAAATAATCGTATTTATGATGATTTTTGACATCATTTAAAAAAAAAGTGTTTGTTTTGATATGGAACGATGCACACATCACGATATAAATATACAAAAAACATACAGAAATAAGTGACCAGCTGTCACTCACCCAGTGTCCACTCATGTGCTGTGTTTTTTTTTTCCATTTCCCACTAAATGTGAATAATAATTTACAAAACTGACGTCACGGTCGACTGAAAAAGACCCGAAAACTATTGATTGAGATGATTAATTCTACAGGGAAATAGGCAGAAGTTTACAGAAGCATCGACTTCCAGTTAAGTTGACTAGTTCCATGGTTCTTAAACTGTGGTACATGAGCTTCCTCTGGTGGTACTTGGAGGAAAATCAGAAATACTGAAATAGTATGTCATGAAAAAACGTCATGCCTTCAAGTCAATGTCTGGTGGACAAAGCTATTTGACAAACATTAAGAAAGAGTCTTAGTTTTTAAGTGTTTTACAAAGATAGTTTACAAAGATCTGAACATCCATGTGCTTTTCAATGTCAAACACAACCAGCTATTCATCTTGAAGTTGTTTGCTTTTCTTTTCGTCATTGTCTTGTGTAACTGAAAATGTGGGTGAATAATCAATAATAATATTGATATAATATAATGAATAATTTTGAGACCCGACCAGAAATCATCAGCACATGAAAACTAAGTCAAGTGTAGTCCTTTAGTCACCTACAAGGGCCCGCACAATGCTGCTTGCAGCTATTGTTAATTTAAGACACTATTAACAGTCACCATTTACATATACTAAATGAGTGTTTTAAATGATTGAGGATGTAGCTTTTAACAGTTACATTTAAGTCACACTTCACTCATTAACTGTCCAGCGACAAACCATCTTCATTTATTGCATTTAGCGGCCGAGCAAAGGCTTTTTATGTTGACATAAAAAAGGGCATTTATTTTCCCATCTGACATTAGAGAAGGCCGTTAAGCATCTTCAGTACAACCTGTTTCCCTGTTGTGTTCTATTGATCTTCTGTTTGTGCCAAGAGATAAACGGGCTACGAGTGTGAAATCGTTTCGCAGCGAAGACAATTTATGCTCAGAAACTTCTGAGATGAGATTCACCAGGGCCCAAACACTGACGACGTGAGAAACAGCAGGATCATCGATATCTGCAGACAAGGAGAGCGCTAATCAAAGTGAGAAAAAAAACCTGTCTCATTTCACCCCGAAAGAGTTCATTTTATCAGTATATTGTTTCAGATAAATGGCATGAAGAGAAAGCAGGACATTGTCTTCTGATTCATAAACAAAAATGTGTGTATAATTATTTGATCATTTTTGTGGAACATTTTTTTGTGACATGACTAAAGTGCAATTACTACCACAATTAAAAGAAACCTTCAATGTTGGGTACATTAGTTCATTATTACTTCATTACTTCATAACTAATTCATGAATTACGTCTTAATTAATTTGCCATTTATGAGTGTTGTTGATTTTGAATAATTAAAACTTTTAAAATGTGAAAATATTCTCTTTTTAGTTATTCTTATTATTATTATTATTATTATTCCTCAAAGTAAATCGCGTTTTTGAGGCCCTGAACATATCCCAAACTCACCAATTTTTGCAACCGAATCAGACCTGGTGAAAAATTACGTATATTAGTGGTTCAGGGAATGTGCATCAAAAAATGAAAGTGGGCGGAGCTAAAAACTGACGCAAAAAACTCCTATTAGGTCATCTGATGTTGGGTCATCTGATGTTGGGTCATCTGATGTTGGGTACAATTTTTTACGTGTTGCCATGGCAACAATGCAAAGTAGAATTTTTTCGACAAAAAAACAAACTGTCTCAACTTCGCGAATCCTGGTCCAAACGTGACCAAACTTGCTAGGATCGATGATAGTCTGGCCCAGACGTCTGTATGAAAATATTCAATTTCCGAAACAGTGCCCCCTTGTGACGGCAGACAATACTACCTTTGTTATTTGAACAACTCCTACAGCTTTTGGGCGATCACCTTCAAACCTGGCAAGGTCACTGTGGACAAGTTGACGAGCTTAAGTTGCTGAAAGTTTTATAAAATGTCGCATGGCGTACGAGATAGGGGCGCCAAATTTGACGAAAAAATAGTGAAAATTTAACATGAAATCACAGTGTAGTATGTTGCCCAAAATTTGACAAAAAAGTCATACTTTGTTATGACAAATAAGTGAGTCTGTCGTCCACAATTTGACACAAAAGTCATAGGTTAGTATGTCGTCCAAAATTTTACAAAAATGTCATACTTAAGCATGTCGTCCAAAATTTGACAAAAAAGTCATAGGTTAGTTTGTTGTCCAAAATTTTCCAAAAAAATGTTACGGCTGCACCGATAAGGGAGCCTGTCTGCTTGCCAATTCTGTGTGCTAATTGTCCTCAGGAGAGTTGACGTCCCGGATTGGTGGCTGCTGACCCCGCCCATGGAGAGGATTGGCTCTTCAGGAGGATCCATGATATTTGAACCAGGGACAGCCAGCGCTCTCCCTCTTTCCCTCGCCTCAACCAGCCCCTTTTGTTCAAACCTACTTGTTATGAGTAATCTTGTGCGTAGTAGGGGTGGGCTACCATTTCTTTTGATCCTGTTTTCTCCTGTTTATGTTAGCTTATAAAGATTAGAATTTTGTTTTGGTTTTGCATAGGAGTAGGGTTTTGTTTGATACTTAAGAAACGCTTTGTTTGTTGTTTTGGCCTTGGTCCACCCTGAAGCTACAGTATTTTCGTTCGTTTTGTAAACAGTGTAAATAGTCTATAATAAATATAATTTTTGTCATCTACCTCTTCGCTTTGTGGCTGCTTGAGACCTGGGAGTGGAAACCAACCTTTCATGTTATGCCCACCGACCCCATAGTATGTCTTCCAAAATCACCCCAAAAAGTCATAGTATAGTATGTCGTACAAAATCACCCAAAAAAAAGTCATAGGTTAGTATGTCGTCCAAAATTACCCAAAAAAGTCATAGTATAGTATGTCGTCCAAAATTACCCAAAAAAGTCATAGTATAGTATGTCGTCCAAAATTACCCAAAAAGTCATAGTATAGTATGTCGTCCAAAATCACCCCAAAAAAGTCATAGTATAGTTTGTCGTCCAAAATGTGACAAAATTTTTATAATATAGTATGTCGTCCAAAATCACCCAAAAAAATCCTAGTTTAGTATGTCGTCCAAAATGTGACAAAAAACTCATAGTATAGTATGTCGTCCAAATTATGAAAAAAAAGTCATAGTATAGTATGTCGTCCAAAATGTGACAAAAAAGTCATAGTATAGTATGTCGTCCAAAATGTGACAAAAAAGACATAGTATAGTATGTCGTCCAAAATCACCCAAATAAGTCATAGTAAAGTATGTCGTCCAAAATCACCCAAATAAGTCATAGTATAGTATGTCGTCCAAAATGTGACAAAAAAGACATAGTATAGTATGTCGTCCAAATTATGAAAAAAAAGTCATAGTATAGTATGTCGTCCAAAATGTGACAAAAAAGACATAGTATAGTATGTCGTCCAAAATGTGACAAAAAAGTCATAGTATAGTATGTCGTCCAAAATGTGACAAAAAAGACATAGTATAGTATGTCGTCCAAAATCACCCAAATAAGTCATAGTAAAGTATGTCGTCCAAAATCACCCAAATAAGTCATAGTATAGTATGTCGTCCAAAATCACCCAAAAAAGTCATCGTATAGTATGTCGTCCAAAATGTCTTAAAAATAGTCATAGTATAGTATGTCGTCCAAAATGTGACAAAAAAGTCATAGTATAGTATGTCGTCCAAAATGTGACAAAAATGTCATAGTATAGTATGTCGTCCAAAATGTGACAAAAATGTCATAGTATAGTATGTCGTCCAAAATGTGACAAAAAAGTCATAGGTTAGTATGTCGTCCAAAATGTGACAAAAAAGTCATAGTATAATATGTCGTCCAAAATGTGACAAAAATGTCATAGTATAGTATGTCGTCCAAAATGTGACAAAAAAGTCATAGTATAGTATGTCGTCCAAAATGTGACAAAAATGTCATAGTATAGTATGTTGTCCAAAATGTGACAAAAAAGTCATAGTATAGTATGTCGTCCAAAATGTGACAAAAATGTCATAGGTTAGTATGTCGTCCAAAATGTGACAAAAAAGTCATAGTATAGTATGTCGTCCAAAATGTGACAAAAAAGTCATAGTATAGTATGTCGTCCAAAATGTGACAAAAAAGTCATAGTATAGTATGTCGTCCAAAATGTGACAAAAATGTCATAGTATAGTATGTCGTCCAAAATGTGACAAAAAATGTCATAGTATAGTATGTCGTCCAAAATGTGACAAAAATGTCATAGTATAGTATGTCGTCCAAAATGTGACAAAAAAGTCATAGGTTAGTATGTCGTCCAAAATGTGACAAAAAAGTCATAGTATAGTATGTCGTACAAAATGTGACAAAAAAGTCATAGGTTAGTATGTCGTCCAAAATGTGACAAAAAAGTCATAGTATAGTATGTCGTCCAAAATGTGACAAATAAGTCATAGTATAGTATGTCGTCCAAAATGTGACAAAAAAGTCATAGTATAGTATGTCGTCCAAAATGTGACAAAAAAGTCATAGTATAGTATGTCGTCCAAAATGTGACAAAAAAGTCATAGTATAGTATGTCGTCCAAAATGTGACAAAAATGTCATAGGTTAGTATGTCGTCCAAAATGTGACAAAAAAGTCATAGTATAGTATGTCGTCCAAAATGTGACAAAAAAGTCATAGTATAGTATGTCGTCCAAAATGTGACAAAAATGTCATAGGTTAGTATGTCGTCCAAAATGTGACAAAAAAGTCATAGTATAGTATGTCGTCCAAAATGTGACAAAAAAGTCATAGTATAGTATGTCGTCCAAAATGTGACAAAAAAGACATAGTATAGTATGTCGTCCAAAATCCCCCAAATAAGTCATAGTAAAGTATGTCGTCCAAAATCACCCAAATAAGTCATAGTATAGTATGTCGTCCAAAATCACCCAAATAAGTCATAGTATAGTATGTCGTCCAAATTATGAAAAAAAAGTCATAGTATAGTATGTCGTCCAAAATGTGACAAAAAAGACATAGTATAGTATGTCGTCCAAAATGTGACAAAAAAGTCATAGTATAGTATGTCGTCCAAAATGTGACAAAAAAGACATAGTATAGTATGTCGTCCAAAATGTGACAAAAATGTCATAGTATAGTATGTCGTCCAAAATGTGACAAAAAATGTCATAGTATAGTATGTCGTCCAAAATGTGACAAAAAAGACATAGTATAGTATGTCGTCCAAAATCACCCAAATAAGTCATAGTAAAGTATGTCGTCCAAAATCACCCAAATAAGTCATAGTATAGTATGTCGTCCAAAATCACCCAAAAAAGTCATCGTATAGTATGTCGTCCAAAATGTCTTAAAAATAGTCATAGTATAGTATGTCGTCCAAAATGTGACAAAAAAGTCATAGTATAGTATGTCGTCCAAAATGTGACAAAAATGTCATAGTATAGTATGTCGTCCAAAATGTGACAAAAATGTCATAGTATAGTATGTCGTCCAAAATGTGACAAAAAAATCATAGGTTAGTATGTCGTCCAAAATGTGACAAAAAAGTCATAGTATAGTATGTCGTCCAAAATGTGACAAAAAAGTCATAGTATAGTATGTCGTCCAAAATGTGACAAAAAAGTCATAGTATAGTATGTCGTCCAAAATGTGACAAAAATGTCATAGTATAGTATGTCGTCCAAAATGTGACAAAAAAGTCATAGTATAGTATGTCGTCCAAAATGTGACAAAAAAGTCATAGGTTAGTATGTCGTCCAAAATGTGACAAAAAAGTCATAGTATAGTATGTCGTCCAAAATGTGACAAAAAAGTCATAGTATAGTATGTCGTCCAAAATGTGACAAAAATGTCATAGTATAGTATGTCGTCCAAAATGTGACAAAAAATGTCATAGTATAGTATGTCGTCCAAAATGTGACAAAAAAGTCATAGTATAGTATGTCGTCCAAAATGTGACAAAAAATGTCATAGTATAGTATGTCGTCCAAAATGTGACAAAAAAGTCATAGTATAGTATGTCGTCCAAAATGTGACAAAAATGTCATAGTATAGTATGTCGTCCAAAATGTGACAAAAAAGTCATAGTATAGTATGTCGTCCAAAATGTGACAAAAATGTCATAGTATAGTCAGTCATCATCTACCGCTTTATCCTCAACCAGAGGGTCGCGGGGGGTGCTGTGCCAATCTCAGCTACATCGGGCGATAGGCGGGGTACACCCTGGACAGTTCGCCAGTCCATCGCAGGGCCACACACACAGATAGAGACAAACAACCATTCACTCTCACATTCACTCCTATGGTCAATTTGGAGTGTCCAATTTACCTATCCCCACATTGCATGTTTTTGGACTGTGGGAGGAAGCCGGAGAACCCGGAGAGAACCCACGCACACACGGGGAGAACATGCAAACTCCATGCAGAAAGGCCCTTGTTCCAACCGGGGCTTGAACCCGGGTCTTCTCGCTGCAAGGCGAGAGTGCTAACCACTACACCACCGTGTGGCCCGTCATAGTATAGTATGTCGTCCAAAATGTGACAAAAAATGTCATAGTATAGTATGTCGTCCAAAATGTGACAAAAATGTCATAGTATAGTATGTCGTCCAAAATGTGACAAAAAAGTCATAGGTTAAGTATGTCGTCCAAAATGTGACAAAAAAGTCATAGTATAGTATGTCGTCCAAAATGTGACAAAAAAGTCATAGGTTAGTATGTCGTCCAAAATGTGACAAAAAAGTCATAGTATAGTATGTCGTCCAAAATGTGACAAATAAGTCATAGTATAGTATGTCGTCCAAAATGTGACAAAAAAGTCATAGGTTAGTATGTCGTCCAAAATGTGACAAAAAAGTCATAGTATAGTATGTCGTCCAAAATGTGACAAATAAGTCATAGTATAGTATGTCGTCCAAAATGTGACAAAAAAGTCATAGTATAGTATGTCGTCCAAAATGTGACAAAAAAGTCATAGTATAGTATGTCGTCCAAAATGTGACAAAAAAGTCATAGTATAGTATGTCGTCCAAAATGTGACAAAAATGTCATAGGTTAGTATGTCGTCCAAAATGTGACAAAAAAGTCATAGTATAGTATGTCGTCCAAAATGTGACAAAAAAGTCATAGTATAGTATGTCGTCCAAAATGTGACAAAAATGTCATAGTATAGTATGTCGTCCAAAATGTGACAAAAAAGTCATAGTATAGTATGTCGTCCAAAATGTGACAAAAAAGTCATAGTATAGTATGTCGTCCAAAATGTGACAAAAAAGACATAGTATAGTATGTCGTCCAAAATCCCCCAAATAAGTCATAGTAAAGTATGTCGTCCAAAATCACCCAAATAAGTCATAGTATAGTATGTCGTCCAAAATCACCCAAATAAGTCATAGTATAGTATGTCGTCCAAATTATGAAAAAAAAGTCATAGTATAGTATGTCGTCCAAAATGTGACAAAAAAGACATAGTATAGTATGTCGTCCAAAATGTGACAAAAAAGTCATAGTATAGTATGTCGTCCAAAATGTGACAAAAAAGACATAGTATAGTATGTCGTCCAAAATGTGACAAAAATGTCATAGTATAGTATGTCGTCCTAAATGTGACAAAAAATGTCATAGTATAGTATGTCGTCCAAAATGTGACAAAAAAGACATAGTATAGTATGTCGTCCAAAATCACCCAAATAAGTCATAGTAAAGTATGTCGTCCAAAATCACCCAAATAAGTCATAGTATAGTATGTCGTCCAAAATCACCCAAAAAAGTCATCGTATAGTATGTCGTCCAAAATGTCTTAAAAATAGTCATAGTATAGTATGTCGTCCAAAATGTGACAAAAAAGTCATAGTATAGTATGTCGTCCAAAATGTGACAAAAATGTCATAGTATAGTATGTCGTCCAAAATGTGACAAAAATGTCATAGTATAGTATGTCGTCCAAAATGTGACAAAAATGTCATAGTATAGTATGTCGTCCAAAATGTGACAAAAAAGTCATAGTATAGTATGTCGTCCAAAATGTGACAAAAAAGTCATAGGTTAGTATGTCGTCCAAAATGTGACAAAAAAGTCATAGTATAGTATGTCGTCCAAAATGTGACAAAAAAGTCATAGTATAGTATGTCGTCCAAAATGTGACAAAAAAGTCATAGTATAGTATGTCGTCCAAAATGTGACAAAAATGTCATAGTATAGTATGTCGTCCAAAATGTGACAAAAAATGTCATAGTATAGTATGTCGTCCAAAATGTGACAAAAAAGTCATAGTATAGTATGTCGTCCAAAATGTGAAGAAAAAATGTCATAGTATAGTATGTCGTCCAAAATGTGACAAAAATGTCATAGTATAGTATGTCGTCCAAAATGTGACAAAAAAGTCATAGTATAGTATGTCGTCCAAAATGTGACAAAAATGTCATAGTATAGTATGTCGTCCAAAATGTGACAAAAAAGTCATAGTATAGTATGTCGTCCAAAATGTGACAAAAATGTCATAGTATAGTATGTCGTCCAAAATGTGACAAAAAATGTCATAGTATAGTATGTCGTCCAAAATGTGACAAAAATGTCATAGTATAGTATGTCGTCCAAAATGTGACAAAAAAGTCATAGGTTAGTATGTCGTCCAAAATGTGACAAAAAAGTCATAGTATAGTATGTCGTCCAAAATGTGACAAAAAAGTCATAGGTTAGTATGTCGTCCAAAATGTGACAAAAAAGTCATAGTATAGTATGTCGTCCAAAATGTGACAAATAAGTCATAGTATAGTATGTCGTCCAAAATGTGACAAAAAAGTCATAGTATAGTATGTCGTCCAAAATGTGACAAAAAAGTCATAGGTTAGTATGTCGTCCAAAATGTGACAAAAAAGTCATAGTATTGTATGTCGTCCAAAATGTGACAAAAAAGTCATAGTATAGTATGTCGTCCAAAATGTGACAAAAAAGTCATAGTATAGTATGTCGTCCAAAATGTGACAAAAATGTCATAGTATAGTATGTCGTCCAAAATGTGACAAAAATGTCATAGTATAGTATGTCGTCCAAAATGTGACAAAAAATGTCATAGTATAGTATGTCGTCCAAAATGTGACAAAAATGTCATAGTATAGTATGTCGTCCAAAATGTGACAAAAAATGTCATAGTATAGTATGTCGTCCAAAATGTGACAAAAATGTCATAGTATAGTATGTCGTCCAAAATGTGACAAAAAAGTCATAGTATAGTATGTCGTCCAAAATGTGACAAAAAAGTCATAGTATAGTATGTCGTCCAAAATGGGACAAAAATGTCATAGTATAGTATGTCGTCCAAAATGTGACAAAAAATGTCATAGTATAGTATGTCGTCCAAAATGTGACAAAAATGTCATAGTATAGTATGTCGTCCAAAATGTGACAAAAAATGTCATAGTATAGTATGTCGTCCAAAATGTGACAAAAATGTCATAGTATAGTATGTCGTCCAAAATGTGACAAAAAAGTCATAGTATAGTATGTCGTCCAAAATGTGACAAAAAAGTCATAGTATAGTATGTCGTCCAAAATGTGACAAAAAATGTCATAGTATAGTATGTCGTCCAAAATGTGACAAAAATGTCATAGTATAGTATGTCGTCCAAAATGTGACAAAAAATGTCATAGTATAGTATGTCGTCCAAAATGTGACAAAAAAGTCATAGTATAGTATGTCGTCCAAAATGTGACAAAAAAGTCATAGTATAGTATGTCGTCCAAAATGTGACAAAAAAGTCATAGTATAGTATGTCGTCCAAAATGTGACAAAAATGTCATAGTATAGTATGTCGTCCAAAATGTGACAAAAATGTCATAGTATAGTATGTCGTCCAAAATGTGACAAAAAATGTCATAGTATAGTATGTCGTCCAAAATGTGACAAAAATGTCATAGTATAGTATGTCGTCCAAAATGTGACAAAAAATGTCATAGTATAGTATGTCGTCCAAAATGTGACAAAAATGTCATAGTATAGTATGTCGTCCAAAATGTGACAAAAAAGTCGTCCAAAATGTGACAAAAAAGTCATAGTATAGTATGTCGTCCAAAATGTGACAAAAAAGTCATAGTATAGTATGTCGTCCAAAATGGGACAAAAATGTCATAGTATAGTATGTCGTCCAAAATGTGACAAAATGTCATAGTATAGTATGTCGTCCAAAATGTGACAAAAAATGTCATAGTATAGTATGTCGTCCAAAATGTGACAAAAATGTCATAGTATAGTATGTCGTCCAAAATGTGACAAAAAATGTCATAGTATAGTATGTCGTCCAAAATGTGACAAAAATGTCATAGTATAGTATGTTGTCCATAATGACCCCAAAAATAGAAAGAAAAAGGCTTTGTTTTAACCAGGGCTCCAACCCAGGACTTCTTGTTCTAAAGGCAAATTTTCGTCCAAAATTTGACAAAAAAGTCATATATTTAGTATGTGGTCCAAAGTTTGACAAAAAAGTCATACTTTAGTATGTCGTCCAAAATTTGACAAAAAAGTAGTGCTGGGCAAATGATACCGAGGCTTTGGAGCTTGTGTTGCTCTTCTGGAAGCGGAGTGTTTGGAAACATTGTGTGTGAGTAAAACACTTAACACAAACCCGATCTTTCTTTTTTTTTTGCCAACATTCTTTTTATTGTTTTTCACAACATAAAGAAATACAATCACATGTATTGAACAAACATGTCAACCGCACCCCATCCCATCCCAATTGTTCCAATTTTTGGTTGGGGAACTAAATAGTTATAGTCCATTATATAGGAGTAAACAACAACAAAAAACAACAAACATTACTGTATAATTGAATATTACAGAGGGCCACTGTTCACACGTCTCCAGGTTCTTCCATCACATGTGGCAAATCTGTTCGTGATATATAAGAAATAAAAGGGTCCCAGATGTGATGGAAATGATGCTCTTGTTGTTTTAGTGTGAAGGTGATTTTCTCTAAGGGCAGAGTGGTAGATAGCTCAGTAAACCACCTGCTGATTCCTGGTCTTCTGGTATTTTTCCAGGATAGAGCTATTATTCTTTTTGCAATTAATATACTCAAATCTATAAATAATCGTTTATTTTTTTTTATTTTCAAATTCTCTGGGTACAAACCTAATATAAACAGCTGTGGGATTAAAGGTAGTTGAATATGTAAAATATTTTGAATATATTGTTTTACTTCTTGCCAGAATTTTTGTATGTCTGTACATTGCCAAATACAATGGAAAAATGTCCCCTTTTCCCTCTCACATTTGATACAAATATCAGGAATAGCACTATTATATTTATTTAGCTTTTCTGGAGTTATATACGATCGCATCAACCAATTATATTGCAGTAATTTTAGGCGGGTGTTAGTAGTTCTTGATTGTGCTTTAGCACATGCCTCTTCCCACTCAACCACCGAGATGTTTTCCTGTAGATCCTCTCTCCATGCCCCCAGCCGTCCCATAGATGTTTCTGTACATCCATCCACCAGACATTTATACATTTTGGAAATTAGTCCCCTCCCTAAACAATTCGTATTCATTAGTTTCTCTATAACAGACATTTCAGGGATATCTAATGTTTGATTTTGTTGTGTTCTAATGAAATTTTTTAACTGTAGATATTTGAAAAAATGATTACGGGGTATATGAAATTTATCAACTATTTCTTCAAATGACATCAGCACCTTTTGCACATTGTACAGATCTCCTATTTTCCCCAGCCCCTTCATGACCCAAGATTTAAATCCCCCGTCTGCTTTTCCTGGTGGGAAGGAGTCATTCCTCCATATTGGGCTGAAGACAGAGAGAGAGGACGTTTCTTTAAGATATTTTTTAACTTGATGCCACACTACAATCATGTTTTTCACAATAGGATTTTTTGTAGTCTTTTTAAGGATTTTAGTGCTTGCTGAATACAGGTATGTAGGGAGGGGCAGACTTAGCTGGAGTTCCTCCATTTCTTTCCAGAAAGGAGCATCTCTTTCTGTGAAGTAGAATAGCAATGTTCTCAGTTGTGCTGCCCAATAGTACCAGAGTGGGTTGGGACATTTCAGTCCCCCTCTGTCAAAAGGTAAGTACAGTAGTGATAGTCGTGTTCGGGGACGTTTATTATTCCACAAAAATCTGATAAACAATCTTTTTAGTTGAGTGAACAGGTTACTTGGAGGAGGAAGTGGAAGATTTTGAAACAGATACAACAGTTTAGGCAGTATATTCATTTTAAGGATATTTATTTTACCTATTAGTGATATTGGTATATGTGTCCACCTATCCAGTAATTTTGAAATTTCTTGCATTAATGGTTCATAATTACATGCTATAATATGTTTAAGTTTTGGGACAATTTGGATACCCAAGTATGTGAAGCAATCCACAATTTTAAATTGAGTAGCTACATTAGGAGGGTTTTTACTTTCTAGTTGGTTTAGAAACATAATTGATGATTTGGATTTGTTTAATTTATATCCTGAGATTTTTCCAAATATATTGATGAGTTCTAATAATTCAGGAATGGATGTTTCCATCTTTTTCAGAAAAATTATTATGTCATCCGCAAATAGAGCTAGACGGTGCTCCTGTTGCCCAACTAATATGCCTGTTATGTTTTGGTGCATTCGTATAGCTATTGCCAGTGGTTCTATAGACATTATAAACAGCAAAGGAGATAAGGGATCTCCTTGCCTACATCCTCTTTGTATTTTAAAAGATCTGGATATATTACGATTAGTTATGATTTCAGCATATGGTTCTGTATAAAGTAGTTTTATCCACTTATTAAAATTTTCTCCAAAACCAAAACGTGTAAGGATCTCAAATAAATAGGACCATTCCACTCTGTCAAACGCTTTTTCCGCGTCTAATGACAGTAATGCTGTATCTGCTGCCCCCTTTTCTTCAAACAATATATTTAGTATTCTCCTAACATTATAGAAGCCTTGCCTATTTTTTACAAAGCCATTTTGATCTTTGTCAATAATATTTGGAATAATTTTCTCAAGTCTCCTGGCTATTATCTTACTCAAAATTTTTAAATCCACATTTAAAAGACTGATTGGCCTAAAATTTTCACAATTGTTATTTGGTTTGCCAGGTTTTGGCAACAAAGTGATTAGAGCTCCTCTTAAGGATACTGGGAGAATTCCATTTCGAAAAGATTCCATGAACATTTCTAATAGTGGTGGCATAAGTCTATGTTTAAACATTTTATAAATTTCAATAGGTATCCCATCTGGCCCTGGGGTTTTCCCTCCTTTGATATTGTCAAGGGCAACAGATAATTCCATTAAAGTTATATCTTTTTCTAGTTCTTCTTTAATTTCTTCTGATATTCTGGGAATATGAATATGATCCAAAAAATTATTTAGTTCTAAAGTATTTAAACCTATTTCTGAGGTATACAGATTTTCAAAAAAATTCTTGAAGGTTTCATTTATTTCAATTGGGTCCACAATAGTTTCATTATTACCATTTTTCAATGAAGTTATTAGCCTTTCATTCTGCATTTGCTTGATGCGCCATGCTAGCACCCTGCCAGGTTTTTCACCTTGGTCATAGAATGTCTGTTTAAGTCGTAGTAGACCTGATAAAGCTTTTGTTGAAGATATTTCATTATATTGCGTTCTTAGTAGAAGTAGTTCTTGGTGAGTACCTTGAGATCCTGATTGATAGTATTCTTCTTCTAATTTCTTTATTTTTGTTTCTAGTGATTTTGTCTTCTTATACGTTTCCTTAGCTTTAGAGCTAGTGATATTAATTATTTGTCCTCTAATAAATGCCTTAAATGCTTCCCATCTGATACTTCCTGAGGTCTCTGTTGTATTTGTTTCAAAATAAAATTTAATCTGCTCGTCAAGAAAGGTAACAAAGCCTGTATCCGCAAGCCATTTCGTTTTAAATCTCCATTTAGGACGATCACAAGTCAATTTGGGATCACAGTAGATTAAAGAGTTTGGGGCATGGTCTGACAGGAGTATTGCATCATAGGAAACCTTCTTAATTTTACATTTTAGTATTGCTGAAATCAGGAAGAAGTCTATACGGGAATATGACTGATGTGTACTAGAAAAGCATGAGTATTTTTTATCATTGGGATTGTCTTCCCTCCACACATCGATCAAATTCATTTCTTTCATGAAATAATGAATGACACTCCTGCTTCCCGAATGTGATCGATCCATTCCTGAACTTTTGTCTTTCCAAGGGTCTAATGTACAATTAAAGTCGCCCGCCATAATACAAGCACCAGGTAAAGAAGCAATAATTAGAAATAAGTCTTGAAAAAATTTTGGCTCATCTGTATTTGGGGCATAAATATTTACCAGAATTAATTGTTCCCTGAGAATTTTCCCTTGAATAATCAGGTACCGTCCTGCCTTGTCCCTAATAACTTTGTGAATCTGTAAAGGAATAGAATCATGAACCAAGATCATGACACCCCTTGCCTGAGAGGTGAAGGGGGCTGACAAAATGTTTCCTTTCCACCTCCTCCTCACTTTGAGTTCATCTCCAAGTGTTAAGTGAGTTTCTTGAAGAAATACTATGTTAGATTGTAATACTTTAATCCTGTTCATAACTTGTTTGACCTTTTTTGTTTTTTGTAGCCCTCTGCAATTCCAAGATGTAATTTTAACCTTTAGTTCAACAGACATTGAGATAAATGACTTTGAGTTTCCCCAACATTTTAAGTAATTTCAGCCCAAATACAGAGGGAAAGAAACCAAGAACAAAACACTTTCCCCTGGCCATTAACATACACCTGAGAGTCATTCCTCCAGGTGCCCTCCCACCCCCTTCAAATATTGGACCTCCAGAAAGCAAAAAGCTGGTCCACACAATGTGAGGAACAGTATAGCTATGCTGATGCATAATAATAATAGTCAAAATAATTTAAGAGGAAAAAAAAAAAAAAGAAACTGAATATACCTAACTGCTCTGCTACTATCATTCAGATAATTGTTTTAGAGCAACCCAACAAATGAAAAACATACCGATATGTGGTCTCCTGAATTAAGTAATATATATTAAATAAATCGTTTCTTATCGATAGACAGGTGAGGCAGGGAACTCAGAACAGTGTATCTAATTAAACAATTTTAACTTTGCCCTCCACTTCTGTCTCTACAAATACAGGATAACAGAGTAATGTATCAACAGCGGCTTAATTTGCATGTCTTATGGTCCTCTACTCCTCAGTACCTCAGTGCTGTTCCTTATCCGACTGGATTTTCTTAATAAAATGTTCGGCTTCGTCTGCGTTGTTGAAGATGTGGGAGCGATCGTTGTAGGTCACTATAAGCCGGGCCGGAGGGATCATGCCGTACCGGAGCCCAAGTGATCGTAGTTGTCGCCTCGCCTCCTCAAACTCCTTCATCTTCTTGTGCGTCTCCGCTGTCATGTCATTGTAGAATCTCACCGGCTGGTTTTTGTAGAGGATCTGCCGTTTTGCCCTGGCCGCTCTCATCACCGCTTCCTTATCCTTATAATTCAAGAACTTCATTATAATGGTCCTCGATGCAGAATTAGACCCATGTTGTCGTTTTGGCCCAAGCCTGTGTGCTCTTTCCACCGTGATTGTCCCCCGGAGCGGAGTCAGCTCCAGCGCCTCCGGTATCCAGCTCTCCAGGAAGCCACAGGTGTCTACACCTTCTGCGCCCTCAGGTAAATTAACAAGCCTTACATTGGAGCGACGTGACCGGGTCTCCAGGTCCAGTACTTTCTCTTCGAGGTCTTTATTTTTCCTCTCTAGATTTTTCACCTTCTCTTGTAGCTCAGTTGTATCATCTTCTGTTGTCGAAATCCTCGCCTCTGCCTGTGTGACTCTTCGTGAGCAGTCTGTCAAGTCCTTCTTCACATTCTCGATGGCGGTGAGAATACCATCAAATTTGGATGAGAACTCAGACTTCATGTTGTTAATAGCCGTTAGTATAGTTGTCAAAGTGGTACCGGACTCCTCGTTGGTAGTAATATCCGCCTCCGACTGCTTCTGGCAGTCAACGCTAGTGGTGGCGCCAGTGTCCGCGGTAGGATCCATGTTGCTAGCAGTTAGCTTATCTTTAGCGGTTGACGTTGCAAAGTTGGTCAGGCTGGATTGATGTATCTGGCCACGATTCGTCTTCTTAGGTGGCATCGGTATTATTTTTTAGTACTGGTGTAGTTGTCGGGCCGTTTGATTCATACGAATTTTGCTTTTGGAAAGGATTTTAAGGATTTGAGTAGCAGAGCAGTCTTACACGCGTCTCATCAGCATGCCGCCATGACCGGAAGCCCAACCCGATCTTTCTAAGTTCAAATACCATGGTCATTTGCAAAGTAGGACGGATATCTTACCCTGTTATGGACATGTAGTACAGTTTCTAAATAAAGCTTAAAGTTTAAATAATCTCTTAACCAACATTAAACCCTTCATATCATTTAGATTTATTCATTGAGTTAATCTGGGATGTTTTACAGTAAGGACGAGTATGAATAAACGAATGTATGAATGACCACACAGTCTTTTCTCAACTTTTATTGCTGACATGGGATTGAAACAGTGTCAGTGCTTCAGTCGTGCTCTTGAGAGGTTGCTATGGCTTCAGTTGTCCACCAGATGTCAGCGTCACTGAAGCGTTGAAGCTTAGAATCTCTTTGGACACAATTGTGAGGAAAGCCTGAGTGTTTCACAAGGCTTTCACTTGCCCACCACCACTGAAAACCCTGAGAAATCTGTCATCTGCAGTTTGTTTCACACACACACACACACACACACACACACACACACACCAGGATCCTGATTGGCTGCTGTTTTAAACAACATTCATCCACTTCCCCTGATCTCTCTCGTGGAACTGTTTTAGAATGAAGTATTACTAATTCATAACCCCACCACCAGATGGCACTGCACGCCTACATTGCTTTTTGAAAAAGAGCATGAAAAAACGAGACACTTCGAATTTTTACTTGCTATTTTACTGCTATTTTTAAAATCACATTTAAGATCATTTATGTCAGATGTTTTTATGTATATATACACATATATATATATATATGTTCTAAATCATTTAAAACACAACCATACAGTGCTTTTCTTTTTGTGTAGTGAATTTTCTTTCTAACCCTAACTCATTTACATTAGATTAGGACATGTGTTGTGGATATTGTGTCCACCTGCCTTATTTTAGATCAAATAAATGAATGTTGTTATTAATGTTTTTTTTTTCCCCACACCAAATTATTGCATTAAATCAGTAATCTGAAACAGGTTTAAAATGGTTTAAGAAATAATCCTTGTGCTTATAGTAAAAACTTATAAGCATTTTATTTGGTTTGCTTATAGTTCAAATGCTGAAAAATAACATTAAACATTTATCATGTTTTTAATTCATATTTAAAAACTGTATTTTTTTGTATGTGCTTTCTCTCTTTAAATGTTATTTCAAGGGAAAATAATTAAAGGAAATTGTTATAGTTTTTTAGACAAGTTCATTTCAACACATAAAATCAAACAAGCGCGACTTCATTAAGAATGTTGTTTATTCAACAGTGGATTTTCAGTAATAAATAAATGCACAGATCATTCATTCCACATTAAAATTGAGGGAAACATTGTTTTTTTCTGTGTAGGTTTTTTCTTTCTTTAAATATATAAATGTCCCAAGTGGATTGATTTGATATTGCCATGACGGGTAAAAAACAGCTTTGACCCGACAGAGACACAGACAGACAGATCACGACCATGAGTACAAAGTATTGCGTCTCTCTCTCTCTCTACAAGGACAAAATGTCTCTATGCAAAGTCTAATCGGTCGAACATCACCATGATGTGCAAATCAATCATAAATTATAAATACAGTATTGCGTCACTTCAAAGTGCTACAGAGATACAGTTGGTCGTCGAAAAACAACAAACAAACCTCCAAAAACAGAGGAATTAAAAAAACTGGTTTGTTTTGATTTAGAAAAAACCCTGTTGTGTTTACGTGTGTGTGTGTTTGTTTGTTTGTTTAGAATCGGGTATAAAAGCGTCCGCAGTTTAGACTTTGTGCCTTTGGACGTCTAGCACAGCAGAGGAAAAAAAAAAACCTGATGTTCGAGCGGCGCGACCTCCAGGAAAAGGTCACACACGTGTTGTGATTTCTGTGATTTCATGATGCTTGGGGAGGGGGAGCTGTGAACACATGAATGCATGAATGGTCTTAAAGGTGCAGATGCTAAATGAAAGCTACATTATGTTGGAAAGGTGAGGTGACGTGAATGTCTTACACACTGTACCTTTAATATTAATCATTCTGGAACGACACTAGGCTGGATTATCAGAAAAAGATGAATAAGTATTGCAGTCCGAATCCATAATCCCGCAGGATTATCAACATTTATGTATTTAAATGGACCTGAGTCTTTATTCTCGTGATTTCTTACCTCAAGTAAAATGCTGTGTGTGTGGATGTGAGTGGATTTTATTATTACAATATTTTTCCTTAAATTATAGCATTCAGCAAACTGTGTCCTAGCAGTAAAGACATAAAAAAAAAACAAATAATAATAATAATACGTCCACGAAATCTCCCCCTTTATCATGTCAAGGCACAAACATCTTAAGGGACCGTGTGCTGCTGGTGGAGCACATTTTAACTCATTATTAAAGAAAAAGTGTCCGTAATTATGTGAGAAAGCTGCAAAATTAAAGGTTTTAAAGGTCCAGTGTGTTGGTATGAGTGTGCAACTGCTTTAAAGTATGAATTTAGTTTCTATAATGTTTAGATTAAGCGTATTTGTTGTTGCTTTTTTAAGGCAACAGAGGCGGCCATTTTGTGGATGTTTCCACAGCAGTGTGCAGATCTGGCATGTGAAGGCCACCGTAGTTCCCTGATGTGAGTCCTCCACTTATTGCAATCAGGCGTCTCAATAATTCGACGTCACTGACACTTAGGTTTTGTATATATATATATATCTATGTCTATATATAGACATAGATATATATATATATATATATATACAGTAAATATAAAAAAAGGGTGATGAACACATGATTTTGAATGAGTTAAAACGTTACCAGCATGGTCCTTTTAGTGTTAACTGTCTTCCTGTGTCAGCGTGTGCTCTGAAACTAATTTTGTTACTTTTTCCTTACAAGCCCTTTCATCCAGAAATTGTATTATTATTATTATTATTATTATTATTATGGGATGTAGCATCATAGTAGGGTTTCCCCCAGTCTATTTAAAAAAAGGTGGGGCGCCCGGGCCTGTATTTGGCATCTTGTTTGATTTATTCAACCTCTTCAGTGAAAAGATGAGGACCAGGAGGTGAAGAGAAGATGAGAGGCAGAGACGAGAAGAGGAGGAGGAGGAATATAAAAGGATGAAAAGGAGATGAGGTGGGGGGGAGAGGAAGAGGACGTGGGAAAGACAGGAAGCTCCGGTGGTGTCGTCGGCCGAGCACCTGTCACTGAAGAGGCTCCTGCTTTCTATCTGTTTTTTTCCATCTATCTCTTTTGTCCGGCAACAGGAGGGGGGGGGGAGAGCGGGTCCTTAAAATTCCTCCTTCCTTCCTTCCTGTGTCCATCTCCTCTCCTAAAGACCTGCCGTCTCCATAGCAACAGACCCTGCCTTCATACTGAGCTTATTCAGTTGGTAAGTCATGAATGTGTGTGTGTGTGTGTGTTGGGGAGAGAGAGAGAAAAGTGTTTGCTGCTGCTTGTGTCTCTCTGTGTTTGTGTCTCTGTGCGTTTTGTTGTTGTTGTTGTCGTTTTAAGAAAAGAAGAGGGTGTGTCTTCAGTAAACGTCAGTCCAACACTCCGCCTGAGCTCCATTTTGACTGAAAAAGAAGTTCCTTTTTATTTTTTCTTTAGCCACTTCTTGTTTTTCTCCCGCAGCAAAGAGCGTCCTCCGCTTCAGACTCCAGGTCGGCTCAGTGCTGACCCTGACCTGACCCCGGTCACCTGCACCTGGTCCAGCTCGGCGTCCAGGATTGAGAATGATGACCTGAGCGACGCACAGTGCCAGTCCATGTCCTGCGACATCTATGACTCTTTATTTTGGCTTATTTCGAGTCCACGTCGCTTAGTTTTAAAGTGAAAATTAATAATAATAAAAACATTTTTTAACTCTGTCCTCCACGACCTGGAAGTCCCTAAAGCCACTTCATTTTTGGTCAGTTTGAAGAAATCATTGTGTCAAAATGGAAGGAGCGTTGAGTAGTTTCTGAACTTTCCTTTTTCAGTCTGAGTTCTTGAATCAGGCACCATGTGGACGCTCACGTCCACGCCCTGGAAGCATGTACTCACTTTTCTTTCAGTCTGTGCTCAAAGAAGTTTGTCGGGCGTTTGTCGGGCTGCGACCGGACGACCATCAGCAGCCCGGCGAGGTCGTGATGGGGTTGTGGTTCAGGTACGCCGGGTTCACCACAGACACGGGGAAGCTGAAAATGAACGGCGAGGTGGGCGTGGCCGTCGCCGAGTTGGTGGCCGCCACGGACTTGGGCCCGAGGAGCGGGCTCGCCGTGGCGGCCGCCTCCGCCGCGCAGGAGGTGGCGAGGAGCTGCGACTCGAACTGCAGCAGCTGACCCATGAAGCTGAAGTTGGGGGAGATGATGCTGCGACGGCGGCGCACGAACTCGAAGGCCTCGTCCAGACGCACGCGCTTCCTCTTCATCAGGTACGCCAGGCAGATGGTGGCGGAGCGCGAGATCCCGGCCTGACAGTGGACCAACACTCGTCCACTGGAGTCCCGGACTGAGTCTGAGTGGAGACAGAGAGAAGGACAGAGAGGTCAGAGGTTTGCATGGACGAAAACTCTACATTCAGATTATATTATTTTACTGTATATAAGGGTGGGAAAAATTGCAATACATTGTGAAACATTGTCTCTTTTCCACTGAAAAAATAACACAGAAAATTAAATACAGTATTTTCGACATTAGGAATTGAATTCTGAGGAGACAAAATTTTTATGCTGAATGTAAATTGTTTGTGTGCTTGTGCTTCTTAAAATCACTTATAATATATTTAAGATAATTCTTATTTTTAACTTTTATCCTGCCTGTCTTCAATTAAATGATATAAAAAAAATGTACACTTTTATTTTTTTATGTGAGATATTTTCTTTTTTGTAACAGTTCGAATGTTTGAGATATTAAAAAAAATATCCTAAACACAAACTGTTGCCTTGAAGGCCTGAATTTATTGCAAACTATTTTGATTATGTCTTAAATGTGAATGTTTCCTTGTGTCTTTGCTCCACATACAGTAACAAAGACATTTTGTATTTTCATAATTCCCAGTTTTTGGGAAACACCAATCGAGAGGTTTCAACATTTTCTAGACCGATTCATTTGTCTATTATTATTTGTCTATGTAGAAAATAATGTTTAGTTGCAGTCCTATTGCCAAATTGGATTTATTTCTTTAAAGATTTTAGTTCCTGTATGTGCTTCCTCTCTTTAAATTTGAGCTTCTGTGTTTGGATGAAGAACAGTGTTTCCGTTTTTCTTTTCTTTACAGCCACAAATGATTCTGATTATAGACGAACGCATGTACAGATGTACAGCGACACCTCAGACTCTTGTCACTTCCGCTCCTTCACACTTTGATGCCTCACCCTCTCGTCTCACTAACTTCACCTCAAAGTGAGAAAATCACATTTAAACGGAAACAACAAGTGCAGAAGTGCAGAAGAAAAAAAAAAGAGTCATCAACCTCTTTTTTCACACTTCCTCCTCTGTCCCTTCTTTTTTTTGTAACGCCTCGTCTTAACTTTGTCACCGGATTTGAATAAAAATTTGATGAAAGCGTCGACTGTAACCGCAGTTTCTGAACATCCTCGTGTCCTGGAGCATGTGTGAATGTGTGTGTGTGTGTGTGTGTGGATGACAGGAAATGAGAAGCACGCACACTCTGTACTGTATGTACATTAACGTCAGGGAAATTCCGATCCAATTTTACAACATGGCCGCCACGAAATAACAGCATTAATGAGTGAATTAGACAAGATGGAAGAATGTTGACTGTCATTTCTCTGCGAGCGAAGATGCTTGATTGCTGGCAGTCACCCCCCCCCCCCCCCGCTGTCTCTTTATGTCTCTCTCTGTGTATTCAGATGTCTCTCGCTCATCTCTCTCTGTCTCTCACATACACGCAAACACAGATTTCAGGTAACTCACAACACCACAGTGTCTGTTTTCACCCGTTAACAGTGGATGAGTCAGACTCTGGTCCCACAGCAGCTAACTGTGACGCATACCAGTACCCACACACACACACACATATGCAAAGCAAAAGCAAAGCTCACTGAACATATCTAAATCGGTCCAGTACAGGAATAATTGCAACCATTTTTGTTTGCCTCAGACTGTTTGTTGTGGATTAATCGGCTCCGTTTCTTTTCTCTCCGTCGTCTCTAAAGTTGGCTGCGACGTGAGTGGATATTTACACGAGGAGAAGAAGCGATGTGTGTTTGTTTAACAACGCGATGATAATAATAAAACTGGACAACAGTGTTTGTTCGGGAGTCTAAAAAAAAAGAAAGGGGTGTCGCAGGTCCGCCCACAAAGCAGCTGCGTGTCCACGTCTGTGATTAGTCACAGAGAAATCAATCTGCAATGGTTTTATTCATCGTGCAATGATTAATGATTGATATTTAATAGTTTACTTCACAAGTTCTCAAACTGTATTTGACTGAATTACTCACTGGAAAAAACCCACACATCACACCTGACAGCTCATTTACATCAACACCACTCGAAACCTCAGACTGCTCTTCATTCATTCACTCTAATATCTATATTTATATTATTTGCTGATATTCTGTAGGAGCTAAAACCTTAGTTTAATTCATATTTCTGATTTTTTCATTGATAAATTCACCTCACCACAATGAGGGTGAGTTCGCCACTTTACACTCTTAATATCCTTTATAGATCTTAGTTTTTGTATCATAGTATTCATTTTCATCTTCTTACATTTTGTCAGTGATCATTTTCTTTAATAAATTGCATAAACTTAAATGGACTTCAAGATTACTTTTGTTTTCGGTTCAGGGCCAACTCATCCTCATCGCGGCGTTTTCATTTATAGATTTATAGTTGTTCGTAAACATTTACAAACTTATCCTGAAACACACAAACGATTTCCGACGTACGACCCTGCACCTAGGTCAATGAATATACTACAATAAGTTAAGTTGTCTGGGTGTTTTAAGACTTTAAAATTAAAACTACGTTTTTTTTTGTAATGACATCATTATTTCGGTACGTGAATTCCACTGTAGTTACAATCTGCAGTCTCACCACTAGGTGTCACTAATCCTTACACAGCGGACCTTTAAAACTGAGTGCTTGTACAAAAAAAAATGAAAAACAACAAAAGAACAAATGACGTGACCTAAAAACAAACAAACACTGACCTATGAACTCTATGGCCTCCAGGAACCAGCAGCTGATGTCCTCTTTATGGTTGTCCTCCACGGGGATGCACTTGTACTGGTACGCGCCCTCAAAGTGGTTGGGACAGTCGGCCGACACGTTGAGCAGCGCCGAGATCCCGTTGGCGTCCAGCACTTCCTTCTTGGAGGCGTGGAGGGCGCTGCCGAGGTAGAGGAAGGGCAGGATCTCCACTGGGCCTCCCTGGAGAGAAGAACAGATGGGAGGAAGAGGAGGGTCGATGATTAATTATCTCTTTATTAGTATTATTATTATTATCATCATCATCAACCATGAGGGCGACAGATAAGCTGTTTCCGAGGCAGTTTCTTAGCCTCAGCTCATGTTTTACAGCTCACACGTCATAAGACAAAAGAATTCTGTCGCAGGCCAGACGACCTCGGCGTACTGTAAAGCGCGACCTCACCTGAATATTTTCTTAATCACATTACATCCTCGCTACTCATCAGACACGGTGTGGCTCATTATCTGTGACGTTAATGCACAGCGATTGGATTAAGGCCATTTGTTTCGAGGCCAGTTTTGTGTCCCGAGTTATTTCCACTTATGGAAACATAAATCACTGAGGGAGCGCTGACCGCTCTGAACCTGCTCCGTACACTGACTCCACACTTTTATGAGCAGCTGATTTTAGCTGAGTTTCCTCAGAAAGTCACTTCTACTTAAATTAAGAGCATGAATTTGACCTAGAAAAATGTTTTAATGTGTTTTTAGGCTGCAACGACCGATGTATTAAATGATAAATGATCAGTAAATTAAAGTTAAGTGATAAATTGTTAAGACTGTAAATGTCTTCTTTTTCACTTTGTGAAAATGTTCATTTTGACAATGTTTTAGACTGTATATAAACAAATTGATATAGTCCTTGTGTTTTCCTCCTGAAGTCCACCAAGAAATAAGAATATACTAAATAACCACTAGGGGGTGACTCTGATGATTGCAAAAATGACTAATTTGAATGGAAGTCAAATGCAAAATGAGCTTCTACTTCTTACAATTTTGTAAAAATTATGTTCCCATTTGGCGGAAAATAGACGATAAAGAACGGCACATATGAGTGGACACCAGTGTCCAGTGGTATTGTCCAATAAGAGTCTGGCTGCAAGTGAGTATTTGGTCTAAATGTATTGATTTATAGCATTTAAATGTCTGCGCCTATACGATGTGGTTTATTGAAGCTGTAGCAGATAAATCCCCATTTTTTAACATGTTTTCAACACACATTTGAGCCAATATTTGTTCATTTAAATCCACACGTCAACACATGATGTGACGTAACAGTAAAAGCACTGTTTGGATGTGAGAGGTCAGGATGTTGACAGGTCTATATCCGGCAGTGAGACCTATTGACGGGGGGGCGGTTTCTGTTTATGTCACTGCCGCTGATGACCTCGCTACTGACACAGCGTCAGGAAACGATCGATGCTGCTAAAATATGTAACGTGAAGGGGGGGAGGGTGGGGGATTAAGGGAGGGGGGAGGAAATACATTTAACTCGTTTTTTAGCCAGTCCATTACATCAATGCTACCTCCGGAAGCTACAGTATTCCTAGATATAGCTCCGACCTGACAGCGTGGCCCGGAAACATCCCGTTCCCTTAAAGGACACACACACACACACACACACACACACACACACACACACACACACACACACACACACAAAGGGCTCAATTGTCCCTGTCTCACTCCTCATGCTTCCTAGACGGAATTTAAACCCCAAACGTCACGTGACTTGAAGCACTTGCATAAAATCACCAGACTCAAGCAGCAGCAACACAACGAAGATATCCAGGTCACAGGAAGTGACAAGCATGTGAAGTGTAACTGCTCACAGCAGGAAAGTCACAGGTGTGAATAGTGAAATGAATGACGGCTGAGTTCCATTTCGCTTCCTCAGTTTTACACTGTCACACAAACGTGAACTAAACGCAGCTCTTGTTAACAGCTGTGATGCTCCTGCTACAAAATGGCTGCTGAGCAAAGAGGAGCTGCCATGAGATATTTGTTTAATTTTAAAATACATGTGTTTCTTTCTTTTTCATTCATTTTTGAATTAACCAAATGAGAGTGAGTGTCTGTTGTTCTCTGCAGCAGTGTGACCTCGACACTGAAGAGGCTTTTGAACGCATCAAAGTCAACAGTCGAGTTCCGTTGCAAAGCAAACAGCCTGCAGTGTTTGCACTCAGGAAACTCAGTAACCTGCACCGAGACGTGCTTAAACAATCAAATATCATCATCACAATCATTTTATAGCTTGTGATCATTTATTTATGCGTTACAAGGATACACAATAGTCACAAAAGCAGGGTTTTGGTTGTTTTTTCATTCATTTTAATCTAATGATGCACATTCAGAACTATTTTAACACACGTGTTTGTCTGTACCTGGTCGTGGTGCGGCGTCCCACATGACGAGCAGGCAGAGTCAATGCTGGACTGGCTGGTGAACGTCGGCAACTGTTTGGTCTTTAAACAAAACTCTGGGTATTCTGAGAAAAAACGGTCGTATCCGCCTGGAGAAACACAAACAAACAAACAGAGACATCGTGATTAAACAGGACGAGGAAAAGCCCTGTGATGTTAGAGTGAAACGTGAACAAGGGCTGCGACTAAGCAAATATGTTCCTTGGTGAATCGATTTCTTGTTTGGGCCATAAAATGTAGGTTGTTTGTTTCACAAACCTCAAAATTATGATGCGTTTTTGTTATACGGAGCATAAAAAAACAGAAAATGCTCACATTTAAGAAGAAACAGCAATTAATTTGTTGCAGTCCTATAAATTTATGCATAATAATTTTATACAGATGCTCCGAGACCACATATAGCATGTACACAAAAGTAGAGGACAAAAAAAGCATTGTGTCCTCCACATTGACAGGGATTTTTTCGTGCACCTCCAATGAATTTGACACAAAGTCGAAGTCAAAGGGACTCCTGACGACGTTCTCCGCCTTGTGTCAACGGCGGAGGATTTGGAACCCGCCAGATTAACAGGGCGGAAACGTCATCTTCATAAGCTTCACACATAAATCATTATACTGTATCTGTGTTCTTCCAGGGCACCTGCGTCATTAGGATGCACAAAAATACAAAAATAAGTAAATAAATAAATAAAAAGAGTGAGGCAAAGCTTGCAACAGCTTTGGTTTTGCAGATTTCCTGCAGTCTAAAAATAGCGGTGCTGATTTCAGAGGTTTTTTCCCCCGAAGTGGAGACAGTGTCTGAAATGACCGTGTGTGTGTGTGTGTGTGTCCTCCTGTAAGTCCCTCCGGTTAGAAGTGGTTCCATCCACACATCAGCATTACCTCATTCACTCAGCTCACGGCCAGTGTGTGCGTGTGTGTTTGTGCGTTTACTGTAAAACAAAATAATGTACAAAATGAAAAAAACGGAGCAGGAAACTCCAATCTCTGAATTATAAACTAATGAGCATCTTAAAAAAAACAACAGACAATATTGACTGTTTTTTATGGAGGTTGTGAAATATAATATAGATTGTGGTCCAAAAATATAACGAGCCCTGACCTACATAGGTCTGTGGCGGCATATTCTTAGACCCAATGGTGAATTTAGGAGCATTTATTAACAATTGTGCCATTATTATAAACTCCTTTTTGTCCTTTAAATCATATACGTATGAATAAATTACAATTATAACAGAAATATATATATTTTTTTAGTTACAGGGACATGTCGTACTATTTATTTGTCTTTTATTGACAGCTATCTATTTATTTATTTAACATCCATCTATCTACAATCATACATAATAAATCAGATTTCTTAAATGATTTTTTTAAGAGACTTAATAAGTAAAGTATAGATGACAATATTTGTATTGTAGGCAGATTATTTCTACAGGAGGTTGAATCTAAGAAGAAAAATTTACATTTTTATTCCGGTTAAACTCCTTATTTTCCACTTATTTATTATAATTTCTAATCTTCCTTATATGGTCTAAAATTATTGTGGAATAAAAAGTAAAATTGTAATATCACTGTATATTTCAGTTATTTAGTGGATTATATTTAAATGTAAAGTCCACATCAGCGTATGTGACAAGCTGTGGATGAATGAATAAAGGCTGAATGGATGAATGTTTACCTTTCAGTAGATAGATGCGTGTACCGGAGCAGTCCCCGCACAGCGCGTTGAGCACCACGGTCAGCGTGCTGTCCGGCTTCACCGAGTCCGCGTCCGGCGTCCTCTCGTCGTACAGAACCACGGCGGAGAACATGCCGGAGCGCAGGCGGCTGCGCGCCTCCTCGTCCCCGGCCAGGATCTGGTCCAGGCTCAGCACGGAGCCCTTCGCTCTGCGGCGCACGATGGTGTTGCAGCGGGCGTTGACTGCTGCGCGGATGTGTCCGGCGCTGAACGCGAGGAAGGAGCGGCAGTCGAGCAGCAGACACTTGGCGCTGTCGTCCTTCAGGAGCCGCTTGAGCACCGTGCACTCCATCTCACTCAGGTCCTCCATCGCTCTCTGTTTGTGTTTCTGTCTCTGTGAGTGTCCACCTGCTCTCCAAACCCGAATGATGGAAGAAAAGAAGACGCACGGTTCCTGTGCTGGATTCCTCCTCTGCGCCTTTCTCTCCTCTATCCGCGCAACACCGCGCGCAGAGTAACCGCACTGCTCATTGTGACGCACAGTCCGATCACCTCTCTCTCTCTGAGTATTTCTCCTCAGGATTGTTTCTCACTTTTTTTTCTCTTCCCCTTTTTTTATGAATGGGTGATACCGCGTCACAGCGGAGGTGACGTCAACAGATGGCAGCCAATCAGAGAGAGTCAGGTTTCCCGTCCCATTTCCTCCTCTAGTTCATTCATAAAAAAACCCAAAAAAACCACACACATCAATGAGAGAGGAGGTGATGTGGATACAGATTAAAGTGAGCACTGCTGCTATGAAATATCACATGGATATATAATTTATCCAAGTATAGATTAAAAATCCCTTTTACTACAGTCACCAGACACAATGGAAATTAATAAAAGAGGGTACAATATTAAGAAGGATCACAAAGAAATGTAATAATATTTTCATTTAAGAGCTGCAACTTACAATTATTTTCATAATCGATTGATTGGTCGATTATTTTCTACTTGTTTGGTCCATAAAATGACAGAATATCTTAACATAGTGCAGTTTTTATGATTGTTTTTTTTTGTCACGGAACAATGAAACCAGGAAATATTCACATATAAGACGCTAAAATGTATGTTATCTTAACTCTAAAACTGAATAATCGATTATCAAAATAGTTGACTATTAATTTAATTGATTAATGGAATAATCATTGCAGCACTACATCCTGTAAAACTGATTCAAAGTTCCCAAATTTAAAGAGTTTGAGGTCATTTTCTAATCTATTCCAACAAACCTTCTTTGCACGTTCACTTGTACAATATCATTTGAGCACAGGGCTTAATTATTTTAGTTTTCATAATGAACACAGATGCATAGGAATCAGCAGCAGTGGACTTGTCCTGTGGGTAAATTAAATAGCAAGTAAATAAATAAATATCTTTCACAGGTAAATTAAAATGTTAAAACAGCTACGACCCAGAGTGTGATATCACACATAGCAGCTTTGTTTTGTTTATGTTCATTTTTATGCTTGGCACATTTGTTTATACAAGTATTGGTCCAGTAGTTTTTTTTAATTATGTATTTTGAATTTTAATTAATTTAATTAGTCATGTCTGTGCCTCAGTCCAGAAACTGCAAAAACAAAACCAAATGAAATAACTTATATGAATATAAAACAATATCACAACGATAAAAAGAAAGGTAAAAGAACGAAGATCGTAGTTTATCTCAGCCCTCTAGTGGCCACAAATCACAAATTTATCTTTAAGGTCAATTTATTTTTGCATTTTAAATGAAATAAGTGCACAAAAAAGATCTGATTTTATATGTTAGCTTTGATGTAAATATGTAATGGTGGTGGAATGTGTTAATTAAACCCTGTTACCTGCAGGTGGGCGTGTCTTCAGTGCGTACGCACATGGACATAAATCTGCGTATGTATACGTCTGATTCGGCATCCGTCTGTGCCAGTGTATGAGTGTGTGTTGTGTGTGTGTGTGTGTGTGGAGGCGTGTAAACCTACAAGCGGAAATGTAATTTGCATTTTCTGATCACGCTGCAGTAGCGAGCGTGCTCAGGTATTTGCATGTTGATCTCATTTCCATGGTAACGAGCAGAGAGAGAGAGAAAAAATGAAATGCAACACCCTGACACAGACGGGAGCCGGAGATGAAAGAGAACCAAGCATAAACAGAGTAAAAACACGGATCTTTTTAAATAATCAGTGTCAGAAACACATGTATTATGAACGTGTGAAAGGCTGCGTGTACTGTATGAGCACATGAGGAGACAACACACGTGCATGTGGTGCATGTGCGTTTGTTAGGGCCTTTGTTCACATGCATGTGGATCTTCTGTGATGCGGTGGTTGATTTATCTTTCATGAAGATGTAACTGCATGTAAAACAAAGTATGATTTGACAGTGACACATGTACGCAGACGATCAGTGTCAGAGGGAACGTGTGCAATGCAATGTAAACACATGGTGCAGTAAAAAAATATAAAAAATAGACTAGTATTCAGACAGTTTAGAGTGATAATGAAGTAATTGTGTAGTAAAAATAGACAAAATAGACAAGTATACAAACAGTTTAGAGTGAAAATGAAGTAATTATTCTCTGTATTACATGAAAACCTAATTTTTTTGGTACAAATGTTTGTATTTTTACTGAATACTGTCCGTCTTAGTCCATGCATGGATGTATAGACACAAGACAAACAGTGAAAATGAAGTAATTATTCTCTGTATTACATGAAAACCTAATTTTTTTGGTACAAATGTTTGTATTTTTACTGAATACTGTCCGTCTTAGTCCATGCATGGATGTATAGACACAAGACAAAGACAGTGCAGATAAAAAAGATGACATGGGTGGGGTTGTATGATCATGTAAGAAAGAACCCACTTTTTTACTACCAGCCCCAAACAATCCCTCGTACAGACGGGATGATGAGGATGATGATGCTGCTGCCGTAGCAACAAGGGAGTGGGGAGTGGTATGAGAAGGTGGAGACAGCAGGCTGGGGGGTGGGGGTGCTGCGAGGGGATTGGCCGGGAAGAGACTCTGTGCTGATGTCATACTTCCCTCTCTCTGCTCTCTCACCCCCCTCATCCATCCATCCATTCATTCATCCCCTCACACCCCTCGCCTGAATGCCGTCATCCATCAATACAGTGGTGGAGCAGTGTATGAAAGAGGGAGGGAGGGAGATTTGTGCGTGGACATTTTTTTTTAAATGTGTTTATTTACAGGCACTGTGCACATATTTTACACCGTCAACTTACAACTGTGTACATACACTGAGCAGAGACATAAAGGGGAATATTAATGTAAATAAAGAGGATAGACAATAAGTGCAAAGACAGACTGAAGGCAACACCACCACCACCACCAGCAGCAGCAGCAGCAGCAGCAGCAGCAGCAGCAGCAGCAGCAGCAGCAGCAGCAGCAGCAGCAGCAGCAGCAGCAGCAGCAGCAGCAGCAGCAGCAGCAGCAGCGACCATATTTCACGAGCATGGCTTGGCAATTAAAATAGATTGTATATAAAGGAGATTGTGGTTGTGTCCCTTTCATACTCACAGAGTGGTTGCAGAGTGAAGTGTCCTCGAGCAAAAACACTGGTATAGAGGCCTAACTGATGATACTCGGTGTGAGTACCGGTCAAAATCACTTGATTTAATTATCAGAGAAAGAAATGAAAACGAGAGAGAGGCGGCTGCGAATGATTTCCATGCAGTTTTTTCGTTGTTAAATGGCTGATTAAAAGTACTTGGTAAATGCATCAGCACAAATGCCTGATTAAGAAGAGGTAAAAGAATGCATCACACTGATATCAGTACTGCCCGGGAATTCAAGGTTGTACTGTCAAGTGTCAATGTCAGACACAATAAAGTGCTATGAATAAATGAATGAATGAATGAATGCCACAAATGTCTTCCACGCAGAAATCAGCACAAATGTGGAGTTGAGGATATGAACGATTTGTGGTATCTGTGTCAGACACAAAGACATATCTCAAATCTCCCCATCACGTTTCCAAAAACGACCCCTTTTAAAACAACAATCTGCATCCCTCTGTGTCTAAGCAATAGTGGTCCACAGGGTACGATAACACAACCACCAAAACACCATAAAAAAACAACACATGCAGAATATGAATGAGTGTGTGTGTGACACACTCTAAATCTGCCCCCCTCTCTAATCTCATAATCCAGTGGTTGAACTGAGTGCTGCTATGTTGAAGGCCAGAAACAGCGTGAGACGAAATGAAGAGGAAGATTATGACTCTGTAGAAAACAGATCCATGATTTCTCAAGTATTTTTTATATGATGTATTTTGTGCATTTCACAAAGAAAATACAACACTGGGATTCGTCTATTCCGTCTTTTTTCTCAAATTAAACATTTATCACGGTTGAAAATGATCATTTAATCTTTTTTTTTTTTTTTTAATCCTCTTTAAACTTTAAAATGCAGTTTGAGAGACAAATGCCTTTGTTTGTCCAGTGCTGTTTGTTGAGACTGTCTGGGTTAATGAGTAATAAAAACTGCAGGTCAACAGCTGCTTATCCCCCATTTCAATAGGTCAACTTTCAACACACAGATAGAGGGGCACTGCACTGAAACCATTCATGTTTAGCTCTCAAATGCAAACCTAATGATCCTGAAGCAGCACGTAAACTGCCAGCGCATACACCCACCCCACATGCCTTATTGTCTGTTTACTTCCACTCATCATTGTGAACGTGAGCTGCAAGCTCTTTATTTGGTCGTTACGCTGCTTCCTTCCTTCTCAGTCAAGTGTAAATAATTCACCGCTAAGCGATGACATCTGACTCTTCAGCCTGTGGAGAATATCATTTATTTAGAAAAATTGGTTGTGAAAGTTTCGTACATGCTTTTCCATGACAAATTTAAAAAAATCTGAAAAATGAAGAAGTGCCTCTTTTAAGAGATGTGAAAGTCCAGTTGCCTATATCTAAAATCGCAAAAGACGGAGATGGACGGAACCTTTTTCGTCCATACTTTGGGTACATTTCGTCCGTCATTGTGCGCCAAGCAGAGGAGCTTACGATGGCAGACCAAATGGAGCAATACCATGGGAAATTGTGGGGGTAGTATAGAGCCACTAGTTCAATCCATCAGGAAAACGACAAAAAGGCAACCTAATGTTGCAGTGAAACCACTGTAAAACATGCTACCAGAGCTTGCTGGTTTATCCCTGACGACTAGCACCAGACAAGTGCCAGACACTGGTGGTTTTATTGGAGGGTTTATCCAGTAAAACAAGTTAAATATTGAAAATGTCTCTCCACACCAATGTGTAATAATCCCCATTTAGTATAACGTCTTACATTCCACCGCCACAAAACCTGCTTGAGTTTCAGTCTATTTTGGATCAAGCACAATAAAATAACCCCTAAATGGTTGCTATGTTTGTTGTTGCCTGCAACTTGGTACTCGGAAGTATTGCGTAATTGTCCATACTAACACAAAAGACGCATGGATAGTGACGGAGATAACGTTTGGGACGGACAAATGTAAAAGGGACAAAAATGGAGTATAACTGGGCCTTTAAGATCACAAGAACAACGTTGCTATAGCTAGCAACAGTAGCTAGCATGCTAGTGACAGAGGTAAAAATAGTCAAACTTTTCCTAATACAAATAAAACAATTCTGGACTCTAAATGGCTAAAAAGGCACAGAAACACTGATAGAGGATAAGTCAGCAATAGCAATGGCAGCTAGCATGAGGGTAACGCTATAGAAATGCAAAGAAAGCAGTCCATTGGGAAATGAACTCAATGAACCCTCTTTTACAATAACTTACTATCCTATTATACTATTTACTTCTTTGGACAGATCCAGACAAGTGTTTCCAGTCTTCAAAGCTGATTAAACATTGTAAGGCAGAACCTGTTTTTACTCGGCAATACTGTTGGTGGGAGACAAGCTACCAGCTCCTATCTCTGTGAAACACTTCAGTCTGTCAAACACTCAAATAAAATACACCTCGTTTCTCATTCAAATCTTGCTGTGTGTTATTTGAATAGTCAAAGCAGCACGGGATGAAGATGTGAGCTCATCGTCAAAGCTATTCATGATGTATCTATAACCCAGCGACAACATTCAAACATTCACACTTTGACAAATATTGTTTCTGAGTTAATAAAAACAGGAACAAATTCATAATCCTCGCCTCGTGGAAGCTAAGGTTTTCAAAGTATCGTCCTCTCGGTCACACGGCTTTGGAATGAGCCTGAATGTAGTGCAGTCTGGGTAATGTAATGTCCACAGGCTGGTGCCGTGGGCATGACGGAGACAGGTGATGGTACACAGTCATCATACTTGGATGACGTGTTGACATTAAAACATTGCTCAGCAGCAGTTTGCATCATTTACTGTTCACACAAAGTTTGGTCACGGCAGACACTGGCACACACCATGAGTGATCTACATGCCTCTGTGGAAAATGTGACTCTGGAAGGAAGGAACGAGCAGCTGACAATAAACGCAAACTGAGCCAGCTGACATATGGCAACGCACAATTGCCTGCACTTTGTTTTTCCTCCTTTCTGAGCTCTTCACCCTCCATTAGCACGAGGATCACTTAGTTATCAAGCTTGTTAGTCTGTCTCTTCATTAACATGGCAAACTGACACTGAGTGTCATAGGCCTTGTTTAGACTGCGGCCCAAATCAGATTTGTAAGCATATCCGGTCAGAATCTGATCTTCCTGACCACATGTTCACAATATAAATTACAAGTAATCCGATTTGATCAGAGTGTGTCCATATTGACATCCATGTGTCTAGTCTTCCACATGGATTTGTATAGTTACAGGCCAAATAATGATATGGTGTCAAAAGCTTTTATTCTGAAAAAAACACAAACCCTATTCAGCTGAATTGAAGCATTGCATGAACCGTCATCTGGCAAAAATAGGACTGACGGAACAATGAGGGTGCCGATACGCGACACAAACAGAGTCAGTGGAAGCTGACACACTAACTTAAGTGGACACTTCCGATGCCCCAACGGAGATGCTACGCTATGGATACACATTCAGTGGTATCCTGAGGGAAGGCACTTTAAAAAAATAAGCGACTCAGATTGAAAAAGATCTGTAAAAACATGATCGGAATCACATTTGAAACCACCTACGTGGGGTTTGAATCCGCTTTGGAAAAAAAATCGAATGTCATGTGTATTTTGAGCTGTTCAGACTGCCCAAAAAAATGCTTAAAATTACGATTTGGGATGCAGTCTAAACAAGGCCGTACAGTGTCTCCAAAATACTCCCCTTTTATGTTCTTTTTTATTATATATTATATTTGTCAACATCAGTGTGGCATTCATTAGCAAATTTGACCAAAAATGCACACAAAATGTACTCAGTCCACTGGAATGCATTGGATTTTCTAAGGTTTTAAATACCAGCACAACCAATTACATTTACTGCAGGAGAATAATGAGTTCACTCATCCAGTTCTAGTGTTAGTTGCACGAGCTGCTGCGTTTTGTTCACACAAAGAGTTTGTCTTCTTGTAAAAGGGGAACAGGAAGTGTTGTGTTTGTGACATAGAGACACTTAACTGTTTATTTTGCTGTGTGGCTGCTCGAATCTGTACACACATGTGCCTACAATACAGACACGCTGCTCATGCATCCAGCGCGAACCTAACCTCACATTAAAAACACTAAATTAAAATGTTCCGCTTGATCAGAGCAAACATTTAATGTAAACATAACTTTAACATGTATTATCATTGTTATGATAGTACACCCGAGAGAAGACATTTAATGAGGTATCTAAGCTCTTCTCAGTGTTTGTGAATGAATGACTATGAACACATGAACACCGGCAGCCAGGAGGATTATCTGTAGGTCAAATAGTGTGTGCGAGAGATTAAAGATAGAAAACAGACTGTGGAATCCTTTTCCACATCTGTACACATAAACACACACTCAGCTTATTGCTTTATATTTTTCTATTGCAACCATCACTGTGGAAGAGGTGACTCTGACTTGACACACACACACATTGACGTCATCAATCTGTCATTTTGTTTTTTGTTTTTTTGGTTGAGAAACTGTGACAGATCCAGGAACTCTGGTTCCTAAGGCAACGGAAGGGCAAATATGATTGGTGACAACAGGTTTAGACAGACACACAAACACACACATATATACATACTCATCTCACAACATGCTCAGAGCACACAATGAGGAGGTCTCACTCTGTCCTGTGTCTATTTCCCCTTGAAAAATAACATGAGGGGCAGCTGAAAACTGACAGGGGGGGTTTTCACGGGGCAGGAGATGAGTGTGTGTGTGTGTGGGGGGGGCAAACAGGAAGTGGAGGCTCCTTGTTAATGTAACATGGTCACGTCTAAGTGATTGAATTTCCTCTTTGTGTGTGAGTGAGAGAGAGTCTCGTGAGTCGACTGGTCAACTGTTTGACAGGCAACATGGCTCGAGTTACACGGACAAAACATTTCCCCTCCTCGCCTCCTCCGTGCTCGCTACAGACACAACGACACTGGAGGTGTGATAAGTCTTTGCAGCTGAATCCCAGAATCACATGATGAACTTGGTCAACACTTGACAAGACTCTCTCTCTTCCCACAGTGCCTCCAACTCGCATGTCAAACTCAGCAGGAACAAAACACTGCCCAGATGACAACGTGTCTGCTGCGAGAAAAATAATGACGACACTCACATATTTGTACCATTTAACTTTAAATATTTGGCCTTGGCTTTAAGGCAACAAAATGACTGACGCATTCCTCGACAGGTCATGTTTCTGGCAGCGCTGCTAAAATGCCGCTGACTTAAGCGGCCTAGTTCACCTAGATTTTGTGACCTTATAGTCACATGACAAAGCAAGCTATTGTTTGTGCATTCTGGTGAGGTGAAATACAACTGTTTTTGACCACTGTGACGCACAAATACTACAAATAATTTCTGTTTTTGCTCAGATTATTCCAGCATATTATCTAAAAAGGGTAAAGAGTCCTTGTAGGCCATCTGCAGTCCAGACAGAAATAACCCAGAGTGCCTCAAATACTGTCACCTCTGCTCTCTAAATAAAGGTCAAAACTGCTTCTCTGCCGTCATAGATTACAGCAATGTCACATTGTCTTCTAATCACTGTCTCATTGGGGTTTATCCAGTTCTATAATCTGTTTTTTTTTGCTATAATCACTTCCAAACAGACCACAAAATATCATTATATTCTAAATGTGGGAGTCGACTCACATTTACTGGACCTTTTTTAAAGATGACCATTATCTGTTGAAGCTGGAAGCCACATGAATAACCCCCATTTAGTAAAGAGCCATTTTGGACAGTATTTAAAGGGGCTGAGTTGTGAGATTCAGGATATGATATGAATTTAAAGGACAGACCACATTCTGGGAACCAAAGATATTCTGAATGATTTTATTTATTTTTAAGCGGGCTGTACTGTGTTATCCATATCAAATGTTTCCAACTAATGAGGCCAGGCCTCGTCCTCGCTGCAGGGGAAATACCGTCTCCTCCTTCAAAATCTGTCCCATGAATGAAGCTCTATATCTGACAATATCACACTTTAAAAATGGCAGTGAATAATGTGGCTTCCAGGAAACACTTAATCACATTCTGGGTCATATGACCCATCCTCACTGCACTTCAAGTTCACTTTCTTTATCATTATTCAGAAAATATTGTAGTGGTCAGTCTTTTAAAGGTCTGGTGAGTCACATTTAGGTTAGGTTTATTAGCAGAAATTGAATATACATGTACAAGGGAATTATTACTTCAAAAACAATTTTTTATTTTTTATTTACTTTGTATTTTTAGCCCTCATTTTGTGCTGCCATGTTTCTACAACAGCCCAAACCAATAAATTAGCCAAAGTGTGCATTCCGTGTGTTAAAACAGAAACTTTTACTATGCCAACATAGAAAAACAACATAATTTATTGTATGTGAAGGCCACCATATCCCCCGTTTGTTACAATCTGCTGTTTTACCACTATATGTCACTAGTTCTTGAACACTGGGCCTTATTTTGCTCATTATTTCTGCAGATCCTAAAACAATCTCAGCCGCAGAAGGAGGATAAAACACTTGAGAAAGGTCCAAACTCCTACTCAGTCAAATCAGCCAAACACCGACCTATTCTTCACTCACTAGAATGTGTGTGTTTTCTCTTTGGGAGTGAAGTGTGTGTCAGGACTGAGAGAGTTTCGCTCTGTTTCCCAATGTTCTAACTGTCGTTGCCATCTCTAATTGTGAAAAGACAAATATTTCCTCCCACACTCCCACTGGGATGAGTTCTGCAAGAAAAAAAAAAGAACCCAAACAGCACGGATGATTCAAAGAGTGGAGATAACACTCAAACTCCAGAAATTGAAGAAAAAAAATCAATGTGGAACAATTTCTGACTAAAACGTTTACAGCAATCTGTCCAAATCCTATAAATATCATGATCAAAATAGAAAAAGTGGATATTTATACAAATATATATGTATTTCTGATATAAGGATTTACACACTTTTGCTGGGAATTAACTTCTTGTCCACTCCTATCAGGTATTTTGTTAAATTAATACATTTAAACAGATCCACTCATCATTATAGCATGCTCATATAATCCCATGTCTCTGTGTTTTACCACCGCACAATCATCCCCACTCTTATCTGCAGAGAGTGCATTATTTATCTCATAGTACGTCGATAAAGATCACATAAATATGACAATTCTGTATTTAAAGCTATACAAAAAAGCGTAACCATGAGCCGTTTGAACTGAATGAGCAGCTCACAGTATACGGTCTGTCTGTGGTGGTATAGGAGTGACAGAAGTGGCCTGACCTCTTAATTCAAACTATGTGAGCACGGCTAAAGCTGAAGAAAGGAAACAAAACCTGCTATTGTGTTGTCTGTATATCTCAAGTGTGTTCGGAAAGCCACGCTTTCCTCACAGCAGAGGATAAACATACTTCTCACTGAGCTCTGTAACACCAGGCAAACGGCACCGATTTAGAGTAAGAATGCGGCGTGACTGGACGGCGGCCTGGTTTGACGGCTTTTTCGCTCTCGCTCTGTGGACGTATGTGACAGAGACTCGATAAAATGTTTGTTTTGTTTTTTTTTTTACTGTTTTTACTGCAGAGTTGAGTGGAGTCGTGAACCTCACAGCTGCGGCCGCGTCCTGAAATTTCGGGTTTATGACATGCAGTATGTGCATGTCGTAAAAGTGTTGTGAAATTAAAAGGGGATTTATAAAACAACATAAAACAGTTCATGAATACATTGGTTCTCCAGACTACGGTTGACAACCTTTCCGTTAAATAACGATATGTTCCGTATTAATAAATAATAAAAAAAGATGTGTTCTGTACAGAACAGATCCAACAGAAACACACTTTGTTCTGACACCATGACCGAAAAAATACAGATTAGTCCACTAATGAAGATTAGAGAAGCGATTTTATCGGCACAATATCGGAAAATGGGATATCGGCAGATCATGGTGTGTTTGCCTATATCTGATAGTCGGCTAAATAGGCTGCTACCTCCTTGACTTCTATGCTGGCGCCCTATTTATTTATTTAATTTATTTGGTCAATGAAGAAAATGTATACCTACATCTGCTGCGATTTGAGCATTATGTTAATTTCCCTACAGATGAGCCTAAATAACCTCTGCAGTTGGTCGCAGGTAAAAAAAGTACATATATATATCGGTTATTTGCCCAAGCACTCCTGATATACCGGCATATCCAAGATTGCGTGATTTGTATGAGGGAACATAAAATCCTCCTCTTGCTGTCGGACAAGATCTCTCCAAAACAATTTGAGATATAAAACTCACTATAGACTATAAATGCTTAAAGGACGTGATGAAAGAAGAGTAAAAAGAGAGATACATAAAGTTAAGTGCAGAAGTATACAGGCCATACCAAGAAGATCCTTAATCAGAACAACATATTTCTGTCATTAGGGTCCATAAAACACCAGTGTCCACAGTGAAATAATGTTTTGCAGCTCATTCCATGTCCATGGTGCATAGGAGAAAGCAGTTTTACCAAATTCCAAGTTCAATCTAGGAAATTTGTAGTCCGATTCACTGTGTATCGCGGCAACGGAGACGTGGCGAGATGTAAAGGTGAAAGAACAGGAGGAAACTGCTCAAGTGAAAAAAAGAAGATTGCAAAAATACAATACAAATATCACATTGATTTTTAAACTAATATTTGGTAGCTAGAAAGTTACATACGTAGAAATAATGTGAAACATAGTTAAAGTGCAGTAAATCAGGAACGGGGGGTGTAATGTGTGAGAATGGGATTTTAATTATTCCCCTTCCTAATTTTCTTATCAGGAAATTGGCAAACTCAACTCAAAAAAGCTCAATCATTAACTTAATGTCTGTGCTACAGAAAGTCTGAGTCAAGCTAAATTTAGTTCTAATTTTTGCCTTTTTCATGCAATTTTTTACAAATAATTTCAAAACATGTCAAGTTTAAGGAAAGCGAGGAGCGGCTCCGACGAACAGCTGTTACTAACAGTTGTTAAATGTCAGCCTTTACATCATGTTTCCCACTGAACATTTCCTCTCTCCTCCCTTCACAAACACACCTTCTTTCCTCTCTTATGACCTCTCCCCTCCTCTCATTCCTTCCATACGTCCTCCCTCTCATCTTCCTCCCCCCTCCTCCCCCCTCCTCCTCCTGTTCCAACTCTTCCTCCCAAACGTCACTGGAGACGGAGCCGTGACGGCTCTGCCTGGCAGCTAAAAACAGGTCAAGTGTTGTTCCGTCCGTGAGGCTGAAATTAACGACCGCCATCCACAAGACAGAAGAGAGAGGGGGGGGCGGAGATTGAGGGGAGTGATACTGTATAAGAGACAGAGGAAGAGGGGAAAGTGGTTGGGAGTGTTTAAAACAAACGTTGACAGCTTGCCCTGAAATGTGCGTATAGAGCGAGTGACTTATTTTAGTGTCAGACGGACGATTGAAGGAGGCACTGAAGACTAAAATAAGACGCGTTTGTTTTACTTGTAACGTAAATGATTTCTGTTTTTTGAAGTAATATATCGTGATTCAAGAGCTTTAACTGTGACAGCTGTTTCCCTACATATACTTACTCTTATTGTTTTCAGCAGGAAGCTGACAATGGCATAAACAGTCATTTGAAGTTATCGTAAAGTTACTTTTTACGGAAATAAAGGAGCACAAAGATTCACACACAAGTGTCTAAATTTAGAAAGGAAGCACTAGGGCTGCAACTAACTATTATTTTCTAAATCGATCAATCTGTTGATTATTTTCTCGATTGGTCGAGTATTTGTTTGGTTCATAAAATGTCAGAAAACATTCACATTAAAGCTGGAAAATCACAGAAACTAGAAAATATTTACATTAAAGAAGCAACCACAACTCTTTTACATATAGAAACAGCTCTTTTGAGGATGGCAGTGGTTAAAACAAGTTTTTTTTTGCTCCATGTAACAAAGTAATCATTAAAACTGATTCATTTTTGGTTTGGGGACAAAATAAGGCATTTGAGAACATCATCATCATTCCCAGGTTTGCTACAATGTAATGTAATGTAATTTATTTTTCAAGACCGGGACAATGCACAATAAAACATTAATCTTGTCCAACAAGAGAATATGCATTGTGCCAGGTTGTAGCAGATTGCTATTTTCCAACTGAAATCCCTGGGCAGGTTGATAGAATAGTACATAAAAACATAATAATAACAACAACATACACAATATAAAATTACAGAACAAAGGACGTGGAAGAAGATTCAACATGACCACTAAGATTTAAGGATCTAAAAGAAAGTAAGGTTATGGCGTTACCAAATGTGAAGATTTATTTGATTAGCTTTCTTTACTGAGCATCATCAATGTTATTATCTCCTGTCATTGCATTATATAACATAAGCACATAATGCAGGCTTGTTATTTAGTTATAAAAACTGAAATATACCTTGATACACTAAAACGGTGCCTGTCAGGTTATATCAACTTATAAACAACTTTCCGCTCTGGAACATGACTTTATAGATTTTGAGCCACGTCCGCTGCAGCTTCCCTAACAAGTCGCTGAATGATACTCGACTGCAAACTGAAAGTCAACAGATGTTGTAACAGAACACGGGTGACCACCTCTTCGCTTCTGTCACACACTTTTACATCAGACGCTAACAGGCCCGCTCAGTGCAACAAATGACTACATACTTATATTTGACGGAGCGCTCAGCTGCAGAGAGCTCCCCGCTGAATGTGAGCAGCGGCGTGCACTTTCAGCAGCAGAGGGAAGATAAATGAGACAATTAAACAGCGCTTGATGGCACCTCAGTGACTAATGGCTTTTTTCCTTCCTGCCTGTCTGAGCACAGACAAACACGGTAGTAAGCAGCGAGGAGTGTGAGCGTGCGTGCCGCGGACTGCCTGTGTGTTCACGCGAGTGTTTCTGTGGGGGCGTTTCTGAGGTTTTGTTGCAGGAATTTTGTGCTGCCAGATACTCTAACACTTGCTCACATGCACATAATTAGACTAAGGAATAAACCTGCTGATTTATTCATAAGAGAGGCAGCACATGCTAAACAAAACCACTGTACCAAAAGTGAGATCATTTTCAATCACACAGAAACACACGTGTTACCGCGACACAACGTGTGTGTGGTGCAGATACTGTATTTTGCTGAGCTCATAAAAGCATTCGCAGATTCCCAGCTGCACAACTTATCATAAATGTATCATCACTGAGAAATCAACATGTGTCATATACATATCAAAAATACTCCTGGGACTGCAAGAAGTATAGATTATTCCTCATATAAGTTTTGTTTAGTCACCAACGTATCATTAACATAGATAAATGTTTCTGTATCATGTTTTCCCCACTAATTTTATGATATTAAAATTAGCACACTTTACTCAAATCTCTATCTTAAAAATGTAACTTGTCATCAGATTTCATATTCATTTATTTTAAAAAATTCAGTAGTAAGGCAAGGTAAGGTAAGAGTAGAACATGTTTTTAAGGGGAGGGGGACACTTTTGCAAGCAAAGGATCACTTTTTGACTATTTGCAACAAATTATAGCTGCAAATTCAAAGGTTCCGTTTGTAAATTCAAAACATTTTGTTTGTAAATTTAAAACGTTTCTTTGCAAATTCAAAGGTTTTCTTTGCAATATCACAAGTCATATCGTCATCTCATTACTCAACAATGTTATCACAGACCGATCACATGTTTTCCTAATGTCGTGCAGACCTAGTAGATCCATTTTAGGCCAGTGTGCTCGTCACAGCATGGCTTCTATTTGAACTCAGATTACAGACTCTCTGGAGGTCAGGTTAGTAAACAAGAGGTTTGAGTGTTTTGCTTTGACTCTTTTCATAATATTTAACTGAATAAAGTTCAAGACAAAGTTTAAATGAAAGTTTTGACTTTACTACCTTTGTTTTGAAAAGGGCTACACAAATACAAATGTACCAAGTCTTGTTTACAGTGACTAGTGTCTCTGTCTCTGTGTGTCCCAGCATGTGTGGCTGGGGGTTTCCTGTCCTTACTTCCTGTTGTATACCCTGTTAAAGGCCCAACAGTCCACTGAGAGTGGACAGTCATGTGGTAATTAGCTCTAGTCATTAAAACTAACCCCAGGCTTTGTTCTACCATCTGGATGCATTGTCCTACCTCCTGATACACATAGTGTGTGTGTGTGTGTGTGTGTGTGTGTGTGTGTGTGTGTGTGTGTCAGTGTGACTGACATGATGCGTCTCATGAGCCCCAAACGGAAAAAGATGACCACACATGTAGCCTGTGGTTACAACCTCCAATTTAAAGACGTAATCTGGCGGACATGCTGGACGTCTTTGGAAGTCCATGACTAAAGCTGTGTTTCCACCAAGAGGGCGTGTGCACTTCAGCTTAATCATTTGCCACCATGGGATGCGTAGGCTTTAGATGTACACACTAAAACGACTGGTTTAAGCAGGACGACTGAAAGACTAGGGATCACACATCTAACGACCGCACCTGATGAGGGATCACTGAAAACAGCGACACTTTTGATATTACCGCTACTTCCTGTCGTCTTCTGGCACTAATTTCTTGCACCCCACCTACTCTTTTTCATCGGCTGTTGGCAACATGTGCGGTGGCTCCCTGCAGCTTTCGAAAGAAAATCGTTTAAAGTGAATATTTAGAGATTTAAGTGCTAGAATGTTTCATCAACTAAAAATATGTGTCACGTACCTCGTCTACATCGAGTGCGATATTTAAAAACCTCCCCAAACCTGACAAACTTGGGCTTACCAATCCTAACACTAAAATTAAGTCATGTGTACATGAAAAAACACTTTTGGATACACATACTTCTCAAGCATGAACTACATAATACTGTTTTATTTATTTCAAAATGGGTCACTTTTTATTGTATACAATTTCCACAAATAATGGAAGTGTGTGTTTTAGTGAGTGTTATCCTTAGTTAACAGGTAAAACAGCTATGAAGTGTCAATAGTTTGCAAACTATAGTTCTTTTATACCTGTATATATATATATATATATATATATATATATATACACATATACGTATATAAAACTTATTATACATAGTGTTATCATCGTTTTATGCCTAAAATAGGTTTTGTGGCTGCAGATGAACTATGGCGAGGGGTCAAAAATGCCTCTTCTGATTCTGGGGGTGCACTACATGTCTGCGTCCAGATTTGGCTCAAAAACATGTTTGATTGACTGCAACTGAGTTTTGGGTCTTTTTACTCTGATACGCTAACAGATTTCTGTGCCAACTAGCCAGGCCGAATGTCCCCTAACTAGAGCTGACTATGGGACTATTGTAGGGAAAAAAAATCAGCTTTAGTTTGACATTACACCAATGTAGCCAACAACACTATAAAGCACTGACATTATCAACACAACCGGCCTTAAATCCTCATCAGAGACATTACATTTTTTTTTTTTTTTCTTCAATTCACTCCTGTAAACACCTAGAAATAACGATTATCTATTGACTAATCAATAGAATGCAGCTTGTCGAGCTCCAACCTTTTCGGTGCTGGACAACTATGGTAGGTACCTCAACAGAAGAGCTCAATTTTCACCAAGTGGTACAGTTTGATACGTTATTATTGTTGGCATAACGTACCAAACATGACAATAAATTTAACAAATGGTGGACAAAACCAGAGGAAATTCAATTGCAACACTTTTTTTCAGGCAATTTCTATCACACATTTAAAAGTGTTGTGAGATAAATCAGACTTCAGCCATACTGGGTGAACGGACGTGTGTAATACTCCGTTTATCTAGCTGCCAATGTGACCAAATCTCAGACAAGCGGAATAAAATAAACAGATGCACATTCACAAGCGTGAAGTCACTGAGGCATTGTTTAAAACGGCACGGTGTCAGGTGATTGCTACGTTTTAAAATATGTGAAGGAGAAGCACATAGTCGGTTTTTAGTGTGGAATGTAGCAAATGTGCCGCGTGAAATTGCTGATCTGTCCGTCAGGTGGCTTAAAGGTCTCCGGTTGAATTCCTGAATATTGCTGAATGAAATCAGTGTTTAAACGGTGACGTGTGCACAAGCAGATAACCAGTATGTTGTTTTCAGTGGTTGAACAATACTTAAACAATGATGTTTATGAAGATTAAGAGAACCAGCTGCTGGTCGTAGCCTTATGCAGTTTTTGAGGAACAGTTTCTTATTTTGAAGGCTCAGTAAGAGATCAAATAAGTTAACGTCCTTCAAAAATGATCAATGCCAATCATAATATATAGCAATAATATTATCATGATACAAAATTCCACCATTTAGCCAAAAGGATAATAGTCAATAATTATAATCCATCGTTCAATGCCTAAAACTTTCAATATGCTTTAGAAAATAATACATATTTTGGTTTATTGTACGTGTCTTCAAATGCTAAATATGACAGTAACCTATGAGTGTGTATCAGAGGCTCTGAAATACCAATAAAATGCATAAAACAGAGTCCATGCTTGAGCAAAGAAGGTTTCAGTGCAAGTTGTGTTCGCCTGTCGAAAACTGTTTGCGAGTAGAAGCATCAGCTAATGGACAAGTGAGGGGAGAGAAGTGAGTCATACCACTCACTTCACAAGAACCCCATTTTCTGCCAGATTCTGTGTGATTTATGTCTGCGAGTGTGTGTGGGAGAGAGAAACAGAGAAATATGCATGCCTGCAGCGTGGTTCAGTGTGTGTGTGTGTGTAGGGACTATAGCTGTGTGTGTGCAGAAGAGAAAGAACAGTAGGTTTGTTGAGCAGCTCTCTGCAGGACAAAAGCGTCTCTGAGACACACGACTATGGAAGTGATTATGTGGACAGCACACAGCAGTTTAAGTCACATTTTATTCGTGCTACACTCAACAGGATTTATCCAAACCCTATACGTATACCCTATATTTTTTTTGTTGCAATTTCACTATATATTTTGTATGCATATGGTACATATTTGTGTTTAAGTGGTGATTATTAAGAGTCCATGCAGAGCCTATGTGGACAACCCTAGTGACAACCAGTCGTGACATCATCCATAAGATTCTGAACACCCATTTTGAAGCCTTCAGAATTCAATTTGGCCAACATCAGAATCAGAATCCGGTTTATATCCAGGTATAGCTTACAAAATATGAGGACTTTGTTGCGGTTGAGCAAAAAAACAAATTAATTATATTAGAACAAGAGAAAATTGGACGATACCAGCTGTACTTTTTTGTCTATATTCCAGTGGAAATAGTGGAAAATAATTTAAAAATCGACACAATCTTCTATTAAAAAAGACCCAAAACTATCAATTGAGACTATTAACTGCGCAAGAAAATGTTTACTGACATTATAAAGTATAAGTCCATTCAAACCAAGTTCTTTTTGTAAGCAGTAAGGCTACACAATGTATTATTACTTCATGGTTGCATTTTTTTATATATGGGTCTCTAGTTTAAATCTACTTCAACGTAGATTTAAACCTGACTGAGTGCTGAATGCGCATACTTTACAGTCCAATTGGTTACGTGCTCTTGTTTTGGAAAAAAGAGACATAAAACCTAACCCTAACCCAAAACATGAATGAATGAAAATATATTAAATGAACCCTCCGAAAATGTTACTCACTGGACCTTAAAGCTACAATGTGAGTAACAGCAATTAGAAAAATTCTGTTTTATTTTAGCAGCTAACACTTAATAACTACATTAATCACAGTAGCAGTGGCAGTGGATTCCAACCATTTTGGCTCAGAATCTCAGTTTCATTGTGACTGTTCAAGTGTTTAACATGATTAACCAAAAAGGGATTTTTCTTTCTCAGACAGTGTCATATTTAGGGTTTTGTGTCTGGCATTTCAAAAGAAAACCCCCCACAATATTTATCCCCCGTTTTTACATACCTTTGATGATGTGGTGATTCCTCAAATTGTTCTATGCGGGAAACCTTGTGTCATAGCTCCACCAGAATTCTTAGCAAAGTGAATATGGTGAAGGCTCAGACCTTGAGAAAAGGAATCAGGAACATTCTGAATATTTTAGCTTTAGATTTCATGAGATAAAACAAGTGCAGATGCTTCAATAAAACACTCACTTTTTCTTCTTTGTCTTTTTTTTTTTTTTGAGCAGTTTTTACTGAAAACATGACACACACAGACAGGCTGATACAACAACAGCAATATTGCACGAGCTCTCAAAAACATCTCATGAAGTTTTTACACTGACTCACACAGCCAAAAATGCATTTATGAACGATAAACACAAAACATACACAACGGAATATCGACTACACAATTATATCAATAAATAAGCAATTAAAATTCATCAGGGTAAATGACTGCCACCGAGTCTTAATTCGGCGGTGATTCATGAGCTCAATAATTATTCAAGTTACCAAAATTATTTAAAAATGTAGGTGTGAGCTCTAAAATGCCTCCTGGCATAATTTACATGCGATTCAGATGGCATGTGTATCACTGCCAAGTGAATGCATTTAAAAATAACCAGGTTAGCGCACGTGTGTGTGTGTGTGTGTGTGTGTGTGTCTGTGTGTCTGTGTGTGTGTCAGCGAGGCAGAGACTTGCATACTAAAGGGAGGCAAGTCAGTGTCGGTATGACGAACTGTTGCTAAGCAGTGGTGGTTGCTAGGTGGCGGATAGAGAGGAGGGGGGGAGACAGGTTTGCAGTCCGTGATGGAATCTGAGGGCTTACCTCTGTGTGTGTGTGTGTGTGTTCTCCTTGATTTATTTGTGTGGTGCAAAAAAGAAGAAAAAAAGAAGCAATTTCTAGCGTCTAAACGCAGCAGCAGCTTTGGAGGTATATCAATTTGTTCTCACAAAAGGAAAATGATGTATATCAATTCAGCTGATGTATGAGACAAGTTAACTGCATTCATGTTTAACGAGCCAAACACTTCTGTTTTTCCTTAATCTTTTTAAGCTGGAATATATGACTCATTAAAAAGAATGGCACTGTCTTACTGTGTCATGTTTAACAATAGAAGAATGAGTCATTTACTTTTGTCTCGCACTCGTCCAGGATTGTGTTATACGCAGCAGCAGCAGCAGCAGCAGCAGCAGCATTTTTGTTTCACATTCATATATGCTGTATTTTTAATTTATTATTTATAATCTATATGCAGGTGTAATCACTAAGAAAAAGAAATACGGCGTATCCCTAGCTGGTGTCACTCTCGTCAGATCTGGTCTGATCCAGTCGCGTGAAAGACACGGTGGGGGGGTCGGTGGGACGAGACACAGGCAGCCATTTGTACTCAAGGTCCTGTGATGGAGGGTCCAAACACCAGTCGTAGTGCTTTAACAGATACATGCACACGTCCTGGCAGTGACACACACACAAACACACACACACGCACACGCACACGCACACACACACACGCACACAGAGGAATTAACTTTACTTGACAGAGTTAAGAGCAGTGTGGGGGTGCGGGGGTGTGGATGATTTCCTAATTTTACAGCAAAAACAAAAATGTTAAAACTAGCAGGCACTTGGCAGAGTGAGAGCATCCGCCAACGCTGAAGAATAGGTCTCCAACTTGCAAAGCTACAGCCTCCGTAACACTTGCTCTGTTTGCCGTTTTACCAGATTTGAAAATAGCAAAAAACCTTCAAGCAGCAAAGCTGAAACAGAACATTGGGTTCTTTGTACACAGTTGTACACAGTTGTACACAGTGATGGCTCTTTATGTACATGTTCACTGACTGTTTGTCAATCATTTTTCAAAAGTGTGCTGGGTTTATTCAGTCCTACAGTCAAAATAATGTTAAAATACATACTTTTGTAATGTAATTTAGCTTCAAATTACCCTTAATTTCAAAAAGGAGTTTTGCAGATTGTTACATCCATGTGTATTGATTATTATGGACAATTTATAGGTTATTTTGCATCAGAGTTTAAACCGTGGCTATGTTATTCTTGAGTTTGGGAGTAGCTGCTGTATATCTGCATCAAAATCACCATTTATTCTACTTATTACGAGACAACTAGGTGCATCCAGAGCTCAGGCGGCTGGTGATTTCACAGCCAACGCCCATCGTTGACTGATAATCCACCACTGATCATTCCTCAGTAACCAGCCAGTTACTTGCCCCACCCCCCCCAACCCTGCACTTTATGAATGGAGATTTTTCCCTGATAGAGGGGGAGGAGCAGGACAGAGATGAAGGAGGAGGAGGTAATGGAGGAATGATGATGATGATGGTGGGGGTGCGGAGGATGGAGAATGGGGGAATGATGAAGCGAGGAGGCGATGAGTCACATCTCTGACCCTGAGCCCTGCAGTCTACTTTTTACTCTGGTCACGCCCTCCACACTGTGTGTGTGTGTGTGTATTTTTTAGCATAAACACTGACCTTGCCAGGACCAGTAATCCTCATGGAGACCAAAACATGGTCTGAATGAGGCAGAACCTCATTTCTGAGGCCCTTTAGTTTAGGGCTGATATTTGGATTGTGGTTGGGGTTAGTAATTCAGTGGTTGTGGTTAATTTTAGGGACAGTGCTTCATTTAGGCAGTCCAAATGAGTGGAAGTCAGTGCAGTGTCCTTTAAAGGATAGTAGCGTGGATTTGTGTGTGTGGTCAGCTTACTGAGAGCCAATCAGACACACTTTAAAGAACAACTGGCCCTGGTCTTTCAGCCACAGCAGAGCAGGTTACAGTGAAGGATGAGGTTCAGTGTGTACATCATTAGTGGGAAATGAACCTTAACGGTGTGATGGATAGTGTGTGTGTATACTTCTTGCACAACGTGCCACAGTGGTCAGTGTGTATGTGCAGCATAAACAGCATATATAATGCTCACACGTTTACTGTTTTCTTGACATAAGGTAAAAAAAAAAGGGCTGGGGTTGACTTCTGATTTAATTTACCCACCACTGTGTCGGTGTGAATGTGAATAATGTAATGTGGTAATGTAATGTAATGTAATTTATCACATGTTACATTGGCAAGCAACAAATAACAGAGTTAATCTGCTGGAATATGAAATCAAATGTAGTTTGCAGCAGATTTAACACGTTTACAGCACCTTTACAGTGTCTAATTAAGCATTTGTATTTAAACTATGTAAATATGAGCTGATTTACTTTAAGATTCTTCTTGATTCAAAAATACAAATATCAGAAATGATTACTTTAAGTCGTGTCAGACAACATATTTTTAGCACTGTTGATGAATAATTTCATTACAACCTTTCAAATAGTATTACCAAGCAATCTGAGAGAGAACTCAGACTCCTACAACTCTTCTGGGTGCCTTCTATTGGCTGCTCCACTGTGCTTCTTTGCAGGCCAATTTTGTTTGGTTATATAATAAAATTGTCTGACGTAAACAGAGTCAACAAACAAAAAAAAGAATGTGACATTACAATAATGTGTTCACCTTGGGTCGTACACTACATATATGACGCATGTGTATTCGTCTTTCCTCAAGGTCAAAGAAGAGAGTCATAACCCCAAAACATACTTACTAAAAACCAACGATTTCATCTCATACCAAGTTTTCTATCAATCATCTCTGCTGCAGCTTTAAAGGTCCAGTGTAGACGGGTATGTACAAATGTTATAATACACTTATATAAATGCTTTTGTTTCATAGTTTTATAATTTGTCTTTTAAATGTACCTTTTCTAGGTTTTTTATAGCAGCACAAATGGATAAACCATGTACTCTGCACTTTGCAGAGGATGCTTGTTATGTAAAGAGGACGAATGTTACATGACTATAACCCTATAACCTATTTTTTAAACTGATTAAATAATGGTTGTAAGCATTGATGGGAACCTCATTAGATAATGGACAACTTGAAGAATGCAGCTTGACGCACTTAGTGACATTGGTATCTTTTCTGGTATGTGAAGGCCACCGAGGTTCCCTGACATGATTAAGAAAGGGAGGGGCGAGCATAACTTTAATCTGTAATTTCACAATTACACGTCACTAATTCTTACGGTGCCTGCTTGGAACCTGCTTGAAATTTCACCCGCAATATAGCTTCCCCACCCATTATAAATGGGGAATAAAAACATCCATGTGAAAATGATTACTCATTGTCCACTTGGAGAGCGGGGGCATGAAAGTCCACATTATTCTATTCATGCCACTTCCTGGACAATAAAAAAAAACACAAGCAGCCATTAAGAATAAGTAATCCAGTTTTAAATAATGAGATATAATTGTCCTGCAGGACAACAAGTGGGGCTGAATGAGGAGAGAGCAGATCATTAAACCACTGTGGACATTTTACCTGAGCTCCAATCACACAGGACTGTGTATGAGTGCGCAATGAGTGCGTTTTTTATAACCTCTTTAGGACCTTTTCTAAACACTGATCTTGTCAGGACCAGTAGTCCTCATAAGCCTTGTTTCCACCGAATGGAAGAGTTTGGTTCGGTATAGTACGGTACTTTTTTTTCCCTATTTGTTCCATTCTTTGGCACCAGAGTAAAATGGTATGGTATGATCAGTCAGCTGATTGAGCGACAGAAAAATGTCACTTCCTTGCCATTGGTGTACATATCCGGTGGAAGTTGAGGCAAACGCCTGCAGTCTCATGAAAAATGGAGCTGCTCGTTCCGTCAGTTGTCAGTGTCAGTTGTCGTCGGACTGTACCATTCCAAATTGTACTGTACAAAACAGAACCACACCATGATGGAAACCCAGCTATAGAGACCAAAAACCTGGTCCTTAAGTGGCAGAACCTGATTTTTGAGGAACTGGTTAGGTTAAGAACTAAGATTTGAGATGTTGTTAAGGTTAAGGTAAAGGTTAGGCATCAACTGGTTTTAGTTAAGATTAGGGATAACACTGTGTACACATGAAAAGAAGTCAGTGCAAGTCATCAAAAGGACGGATGCACCAACCTGTGTGTGTGTGTGTGTGTGTGTGTGTGCACTGGACTGAGTCATCCCTCCCCTGTTGCTTTTTGGATAGCGTGCAGATACCCTCCTCCATATTATGTGTGTATATGCATGTCTTGCCGTTTTGGCTCTAAACACTGTGATGGGCAGACTGTGCCGTCTTAGCGATCAACCACAGTGGGTTAAACACTTCACCGGCTCTGACTCAACGGATGACTATGTAGCCTGTCGTCTCAAAATAAAACAGAATTACATTTGTGCATGAAGTGTTTGTGGAAAACAGGCTTCGTGGTGAAAATCGGTTAGATACACAACATTCAGACGTGGTGTTTACACCTGCTCTGAAAGATCTGGTCCCAGCAGCACTAAGTACAACCTGTCACACCTGGCATTTAAATGCGTCCTGTATTTGCCTCCTGTATGTGCCCATGTGTGATTGGATGAGGCTTCACTCGCTCTGTATTCAAATACACACTGATGTCATGTCTGTATGAAGTTGTTAATGAGTCTGCTCTTAATGTGTTGCTTTGCATATTGAGATAAGAGATAAGAGTGCAGGTGCACCACACGGTTTAAATTCTTTCGGAGCCTTTGGTGTCATTAACTGTGTACCAAAGGTAAATATAGAAATATAAAATATAATATTCCTTTGCCATTCTCTTGTGTATTTGCTTTAACATTTTAAAATGTCTGAGGGTGTTTGTATACTGTTGCATTTTTAACCGCCTTTTTAAGTCCACAGTGAAACTGCTGCAGGTCAGACAACATCAGCAGAGGAAGTGGTTTCTATCCTGAGGGACGACGGCATTCATGCATGCACAGGAATGTGGCCACATGTGTCCTCAAACCACCTTCCTAATGTGGTTTTTGTAATCAGATCTGAAGACGCAGTACCGGGTGCTATTGCAGATGTTATTTCTAGGTCTGAAAGGAGTCAGAGGAATCTTTTAAACAGAAACTGTCCGGTCAAAGTTTAGCAACTGTAACGAGGCACGATAAGAGCCTCTTAAATTAAACAGTGCCTCCTCTCTGATGAAGGCTCTTAACATTAGCATACCTGCCTAACTAGGTTACTTTAATAACCTAAGCAGCATCAGGCCAGGGCCAAGGAGCATTTTATTAGCGAAATTGGTGGGGTGGCAAGTTTAAAAAAAGCCTTCTTTGTAAAAGAACACATGACATTAAAGTCACTAAGATAGTAAGTGGCAGCAGTGTCACTGATCTTCTGCGTCATGTGCATCACTGAGAGTGTACGTCTGCTGTGGAGCAAAATTACCATAATAATACATTTTGTTTTTATTCCTCTGTACTCAACCGCATGCCAGGACTCTATAGCACGAACCAGTGCATAAATGGTGCTGCCAATATTTCACAATAACAAAAAAAATCGAGTTTAAGGACTAAAACGTACAGAAAGTGTTGCGTTTGTACCATTTTAGACAGATATTTTTAAAAACTCTGACTAAGGATACATTTTTACTCTTCAGCGCAAGCGGAAAAAAAGGCAGGATATCTATTAACAAGAGGCGAGTCTCTTGTGGGCAGTGTGGCTGCTCTAATCCAATAACATAGGTACATTAATGAAAAACAAGATGTTATGCAACACAAGTGCGCTGCTCCCGTGTATGGTGTCAAACTATTTCTTTACGGGGACCCACTTTTTTGACCCACAACTTGATTTTAGGCATGTTATTTCAAACATGAACACATAAATCTGGGAAATGGGAAATTGTTTAGGAGATATCTGTGGATCCGAACCCAGCCTTTGAGAATCACTTAATTATAATTATTAATAAATATACACAAGTTTAGACTGTGATTAATGAAAATCAGAGGGAATCCTTTAAACTCTTCCCCAAAAGACTTCCAGGTTAAACCTTGGGGATCCCCCAGCTGTGGCTGCAGCGGTTGTTTTCAGGCTTGTTCCACACCTGCACTCCCCAGTGTCACGACTCGCACACCTGTTTCCAGAGAAAACACCCCCTACATGGGAAATAAATCTCTCTCCTTCTTGTAGCCACACCTCTCTCATCTTCTGATGCCTTACATAGGCTGTGCATGTATGTGTGTGTGTCTGTTTCTGTCGATGTATCTCATGAGATGTGCGATGGTGGCTATGGTGAATGTCACCGTGGGGAAGGGCAGGTGGTTTAAACACAACAATCTGTATCTGGACTCTGTTCTCACACTGCCACACACACACACACACACACACACACACACACACACACAGGCAGGCAGGCAGGCAAGCCTTTCATCATTCCCATGAGCGCTGCTCTATATACTGAATGGTTGGGGGATGGTTCACCTCTCTCTACTGGTTTCTCTCTCATCAAATACTGCAGCAGGTTCTCCACTTGCTGTCTAAATCTCAGTTGCTCAAAATAAAAATACAATCAGAGCTGAGGCAGCTCAGAACGTGGATTACACCTCAGTGTCTGTTTCTATGCCTACAAAGAAAATGTACTGACTGCAACAGAAAGTCATGGATACAGAAAGAACCACAGTATGTATTTACTCTCGGTCTGTTTGTGTGCGGCAGTGTTATGAAGAGTCACCTTGAGGAAGACGTCAGCAAGTTTAGACCCGATGCAGCTCCTGGGCCCACTGCCGAAAGAACACAGTAGATGCTCCTGGCCTGCATTCCTGCATATGCAAAAACAAAGTTGCATGGTTTTGTCACAGATGACTACAAATACATGAGAAATAACAACAATTTTTCTTCAAATCAGGGAACTCGTGCCAGTCTTGTAAGGTTGGTTGATGGTTGTTCACTGAGCAGAATAATCATGTCTCTGTTTTGGTGAATGAAATAAAACTGACAAAGAATCAGGGCGTTCACACGCATGACATCACATAATGATCAGAACATTATAAGGCATGGTGGCATGCTTAGTGCTGCCAGATAGACTGCTCAGAATCACGAATAACCATCTCTAGGGTTTACGGAGGATGGTCCAAAAAAGAGTTAACAGCCAATGAGTGACAGTTCTCTGGAAGAAAATGCCGTGCTGATGTCACAGGATGTCTAGATGGAAAGGAAACAACAAAAGTATGCAGAAGACCTTTTTAGGTGTCCTGTGTACCTAATAAAGTGGCCTGTCAGACCATTAATGAATGCAGATGCTGGATGTCGTGTCTAAAAGACGTTCACAGACTTCTATTTTACCACTTTTAAACATCCAGTGTGAAACATTTAGGATGTTGCTGTTGCTCAATAAAGTTAAAATCTCCTTTCAAGGTTTTCAGTGAAAGGTAGAGCGCATTTGACCTCTGACCTCAGTGTTGTATTAAATGACCCGGACGTTGCACAAAAACAATAACACCGGGGCCCATGAGTGACATCTTTGGAATCTTCCAGTGTAAACGGTTTTCAAAAATACATTTTTGAATAAATAAATGAAGGGATGTTGGTTCCACGCCAGCAGGTTTGTCAACAGCCTGCTGATGCAGATCATCTCTCTCTCTTTTTCCTCTCACCACTAATGCATCCTGTCTTCCTGAAACCTGAGCTCTGATTAAAGACACACAGGAAGCATTAGCCGCGTGTACAGTCTGGGTCCGGTGTGTGTGTGTGTGTGTGTGTGTGTGTGTGAGTGTGTGAGATTTAAAGACACAAAGAGAGAAAGGAGAATATGAGTGTTCTCTGCAGCATCTGTCTAATGCTTTTATGTACTCTTAGGTCCACCCTGAGACGGTGAGACTGGTAGCACATAATGCAGTCTTGTAAGTCTTACCAAGCATTTCAGCATGACATTATCATATCAAATATGCTGAGTGCGATAGGAAGTGAATCAGGCGGTAGTAGAACATTTTTACAGCATAAGTGTTTTCTTCCTCTACAACGTGTAATGAGTGAGCCGTGTGAAGTGCTTTCACTGTGCAGACGGGATGTTTTTTTTTTTCCTCTTTGGTAACGGAAGAAAACATTTTTAAATTATCTAATACATCCATGGTCAAATTCAAGTTTTACAGTGTTGTACTCATGAGTGGCAAAAAATAGACCTGACTACTAACAAGTATGGATTTTTCTAGTTTTATTAGTCAAAAAGCAGACAGCATAATTGCTAAAACGCTTATGGTTGGTGTTTTTGGCGGAGAATTTAAAACGGTCTGGTGTTCTGATAAAGTAGTAGTGAACTAGTAGCAGATTCCATGATCAATAAAAGCCTAATGAGTGAGCTTTAATCTTAATATATGTAGCTATAGGTGTTCTCCTTGCTCATTAGTTTGCTACCTGACTAAACATGATGAGACTGAATGCTTATTTGTCTATATTGGTAGGGTAAAGCTTGCTCATTTTACCTGCAAATATTTGCCTCCCTCCACAGATATTTGTATTATTAATGAATTAACCCATCTGTATTAATTACATTTTATTGTTATTTTCAATGTTGTATTACCTTATTAGAATGCTGTAATTATTATTTTATACATGTGCAAAAGCAACCTGAATGAACCAGGTGTGTCAATGAGTTGACAGAAGTATAGGGACTGTAATGACGTATTCAAATATATATACTACTTCTACACTTCTTGGAAGACTTTCCTTAAGATTTTGAAGTGAATTTTTCTAGGGGAATGTGTGCTTCATATATGAGGTCAGACACTGATGTCGGACGAGTTCCAGTTCATCCCAAAGGTGCTCGATGGGGGTTGAGGTCAGGTCAGTCAAGTTTGTCCACACCAGACAAGTCAAACCATGTCTTTACAGTCATTGCTTTGAGCACTGGGGGCACAGTCATGATGGAATAGAAAAGGGTCTTCCTCAAACTGTAGCATTGTCCAAAATGTCTCGGTATGATGATTAAGATTGTCCTTCATTGGAGATAAGAGATAAGCCTGATTGGAACACCTGAATAAAATGCTGGTGTGGCCAAATACTTTTGTCCATATAGTGTATTTCATGCAATCAGCTGGTTCACTGAAACTAAGAGGAGGATCACTTCCTGTTTTTATATTTAAAAGTAGCAACACAAACCTGCCACAGTCCCTCTGCTTTTTATCCCTTTCTGATTCACTTATCTAAAGCCAGAGTCTGTGCGGTGTTTGGCTGACAGGATGTTAACTTGCTGGCTTTGTTATTTGCTTTAAGTGGAAAAACACACACACACACACACAAACACACAATATATAATTGTATATAGAGAGAGACACTGTACACAATGTATTGCAACAGAAACACACACACACAAATAAACGACGTTGTTAAATGGTAGTTACTGTAGGTGGGCTTGTTATGAAAGAGGACTGCTGTCGTTAAATTAAACAGCCAGGTGGCAAACAGAGGAGCCGGGCAACTATCAAGGCTGACAGGAAAAGTAGTCTCCAGGAAGACTGACAGATGGAGACGCAGAGGAAGAAGAAGCAGGGAGGAGGAGAGAAACAGAGAAACAGACTGGAAGATAAAGGGAAGGATGGAAAGGAGACACAGCGAACACACACACACACAGCGATAATTAAATCAACCTGAGGCAAATTCAGCAGCTTGAGCAGTAGTTAAGAGACAAAACTGGTGAACACACACACACACACACACATCCTGTGCGACTGCCACACTTGAGAAAATTGGACCAACGGTTACTTCTCCAGTTACCTGTTTGTCCCTCAACGAAACAAAAAAAAATAATGGATTTTATTTTCATGAAATGGACTTTTGAGGGCACACAGTGTTGAACAATAATGGCCCCAAAGGTTATCCCGGAAAACACGACAAACACTTTTAAACCAGCTGATATCGACAATGACGCTGATAAAGGATTTTAGATTTAGAGGTAAAATTGTGGATGTAATGTAAAAAAAAAAACCTCAAAAACCTGAATGAATATACTATATATTGAACCTGTTTTACATTTCATCGAGGGCTGCGACGAACTATAATTCTTATAATACATGAATCTATTGAGTATTCTCTTGATCAATCCACTCGATTTGTCAAAATTTGGTAGATAAAATGGTAGATAACGCCTAGAATGGTTGCTCACAATAGATCAGATGCAAACCATTAGCAGGGGATTGTCTACAAATCACTACATGATGTGGTGAATCAGTCAGCTGGTTATTTTTCCTGATATATGAACGTATGATACATGACAAACATTTCACAAACCTTTCTGAATATTTCATGACACATCTCTGCATCATATTTTTTTGCAAGAAAGACGAGACGATCTTCCTCTGACTCATTTTCCTCCCAACCCCAGCCCATCCTGCAGAGCACACACACACACACAGAGGAGGGAATCCCCATTGGTAAAATCGGGGTGTGAGGTGGCCAGTTACCATGGCAGCAGCTACCTGTCTATTCATTCATAGATTTTTCTGTTTTTCGCAGCTGAGTGATCTTCTGCATACACCTGAGTAACTTTGAACACGTCCATTACTAAATCAATACTGCGATCTTTACAAGTAAATCCAGTGAAATGTATTCTTTCTTTAAAACAGCGAATGTGAATCACTCGTGATAAGATATTCTGTAGGAAGAATAAATGAATAACATGAAGCAAAATCTGCCCACAGAGACAACACACACTGGGGTGGTGAGGCTTTGTCTGTAAAAATAATACATTTCTTATTCATAAAGAAGCTATTTTTAGACTCCTGTTAAGAGGAGAGCGGGAGAAAGAGGGTAATCCCTCCTTTGACATTTTACATTCACCGCTATAATGGTTTAAACCAGTGAAGATAAAGGAAATAGAAAAGATTCCGTCAAAAAATTAGGGGGTTTGATGGATGCATTTGAAAAGGGAAACCCCAAATTAAAAGAGGGCATTTCCTGTTTTTAATCACAGCGCCGCACACGTACACACGCACACGCATGCACACACACACACACACAGGTGCACACCAGAGGAAAACACGAAAAGGAAGATAGGATCTTCTCCGACTCATATTTCTGTGTCCCACCCCACTCCACAGGGCATCATTCTCCCCCATCATTCACACACACACAGAAAATTGGTGAAGGATTGTGTCCGGTGACTTGGTTTCCATGGCAACAGCTACTTAAATACATACATTCACAGATTTGCCGTCTGCACTCACTGTCACCTGAATGAACGAACATGAATGAGAACGAAAGTGAATGGATGGATGAAGAGGATGAATAGAAAATGGAAAAAATAAATAAATAAACAGATGAGTGACAGCGAGATTGAGTGAAGGAGGCAGCAGACAGGGAGGAAAGGAAGCGAGTGAAGGATGCCAACATGAAGACGTTTGTCCTTAACTGTCTCTTTGTGGTAAAATCAAAGTTGAATTATTTTTAATTCCAGACTGATGTTCCAGCTGTTGATTCTGTGACACTGATGTAAATATTTGTATTATATACAATTCTTATTATCTTTTTAAACTCTAGTTAATCTGTTTAAGTTTTTTAAGCTGTAACAAAACCTAGTTTACCTTCAGGGATTGGGGAAGTATTCCTTTATTCTGAATCTCATTTATCTCACATTCTGGTCGTCATGTGCGAGTGATCAAGTCAGTTTTGAGCACTCTGGCGCCGTTAATCTATCGTTCGTCGGTTGCTACGGTAATGACGTAGGCGTATGTATGTACAGCAGAGCACGATTCCTCCCCACCCCCGATACAAAATCATCATAAATAAAGCTTCACAGTCTAGACCCCCAGACAGAGTAGATTACTTGGTCTCCCGTGTAAAGAGCTCCACGTCATCATGTTGTTTGTTGTCGGTGAAACACGTGGTTCTGTCTATACGAGTGTGTACATATTTTTATATATCTTTTTTCATTTCATACATATAGATGTGAGTATATATATATATATGTGTATATGTGTATGTGTATATGTGTATGTGTATATGTGTATATATATACACACACACATATATATATATATATATATATATATATACACACACGTATTCTTCTATTTTCAGAAAGGTAGCACATGTCCCCAACATGTGCTACCTTGTATGGGCACTTTTTTAGTTTTGTCTTTTGTATATGGTGTTTGCCTTTGTGTGACCGAATAATAACATACTACTACTTCTACTACCTTATCTACTGCAACCCTGGTATATTACAAAGTCAAAGTCCATTTTGTCCAAACAAAACCTCATAAAACCAGGGAAGACAACATTCAACATCCTCACCTGCCGCTCCATCTCTCTGGCTGGAAGTTGTCCGGCTCCTCAAACACCTCCGGGTCACGGTGGACCCCGTGACTGATGTAAATGACGCCGTTACCTTTGGGGACATGAAAACCAGCGAGGGTGGAGTCCTACACACAAACAGAGAGAAGGGGAATTTACATCAAATAATTTTTTTTTATCAATAATTTCTGCTGCTGCCTGTATAAATAACACTGTGGTACTATAAACATGCATATCCCTATATATCTGCTCCTGGTCCATCTCTTGCTCACATCCCTCTTGTGCTTTCTCTCCCTCACCTCTCTTCTGTCCCCCATTTTTCCTTTCACCCCAACCGGTCGAGGCAGATGAGTTGAGTTTTTGCTTCCAGTTCTGTGAAGAGATATTTTTTTTTCCTCTCCACTGATGCCTTATGTGTTTCTCTTCTCTCTATAATATTGTAACGGTTTCTGCCTTGTCTCTATGTACAGTGCAATGAGATAATGTATGTTAAATAAACAAAATTAAATTAAACTCATTTTCAAAATGATCTATTCATTGTCCCTACAGGAAATTCAATGCTTTCACAGAGTTAGATGTTTTAGGATTTTGAAGCACCAATTACTGAAATGAAAACACTGTGAAATTCGATTGCGAGTCAAAATTGGGCTGTGTGATATGGCTGCAGTCCAGATAACAAATCACAATATAGAACATTTTCTCCAATTTTAGTTCATAAAAACATGGAACGTTTCATTTCAAATCACATTCAAAATGAAAAAGGTTCATTACTTTGTTTAATTGTTGTTTTATGACACAACAAATAAAAAGGTAATAGATTAACATATAAAAGAATATAAAAAAAACATTTTCAATCATTAAACATGATTGCCCCGCTTTCACAAGTTACAGCTCCAGTGTGGAACATCTATTGCCCCCCTGTTGATTTCAGAGTAATAACCAACACAGTCTGCTGTCTTTAAGAACCTGTCATGTATAAACTTAATATCTCTCGCCTTCTCCTACTCACTCACACACACACAGTGAGAGAGGGAGAGAAATGTGAAATACGGTGGTTGTATTACGTGTTGTGTATTTGTCTTTGTAGGGTTATTATCCAGACTGCATCCAGGACACTGCTGTGTGAGCTACGTGGCAGAGAAAACGGCAGGAGCTGTGACTGAACACGTAGTCAGGCAGCAGTTCAGGGAAGCGATTTATGGCATTTTTCAATATCATCACAAGAAGCCAAAATTAGGATGGTGATTGAAAAAACTAATTGCCCTACTGCATGTCCGGGCTTATTTTTATAACAGTAGAATCCACTTCTGAACCTTCTTAGTGTTTTCAGCCATATTGATGCTGTATAATGCTACAATGTCAACAAAGAAAGAGTCACGTGGAGCTGATTATGATTATTCAGCATTGTTAACTTATAAGACAATAACTGAATGTAACAGACGTTTGCTTACATTTAAAAGTTTCAAAATTACAGCTTTAAAGTTGCTTTTAACGGCGTCTCCAACAAGTGTGGGAGAGTATGATTCATTCTGACAAGATTCCCGATGACAGTTAACACACACACACACATTTACAGCACTTGTAAAAAAAGTAAATAATAAAAAAAAGTGGAATCCTACATTGATTTCTAACGTGTTATACAGCTAATAGCTTTTTGACTCAAATATAAATGGGAGACTTTTTTTAAAACGCTGATTTTTTGCTTGAATGAAAACTATAACTCGATTTTAAATGAAATTTCCTGAGCCGAGCCACCTCGGGGCAAAAATCCACTTACTCAATTGGTGCCCTTTTAATTCACCTTTTCACTTCTTCCATTAGTAGCCGCACTAATGGGCTTCTGGAGGAACATGTTTCACCGTTTCTCTTCTCTCCGCACCGCCTCTCTCATTTCTCTCTGCCTCTCTCTCTACTGGAGTGTAAAATCGTATACAAATCTCGTTCTTTCTTGCAGTTCTCCCCGAGAGACGCGAGTTCATTCTCTCCCTCTCTCTCCCTCTATGACGTGCTCTTAGACACAAACACATTCAGGTTGTTAAGCTACTGCATATCTTGGTTCTACCTGACAGAGCGTCTAGTTTTTCCACCTGGTTGTGCATACTGATAACGCTTTTCTTTTTTTTGTACACACACAAAAACATCACATCTGATTAACTCAGACCAGATCCAACAAAAATCCAGATTTTTAAGGCTTTGCAATTCTTCTTTGTGTTCTACTCTAAATGTTATATAAATAAAATGTGTTTCCTTTTGTGTTTCCCACAAGTGGCAAATGATTTGGCTTTGTGGCATCATCGGTGCACATCACCCCTCAACCACCAGCCCCAACCACCACCACCACCTCCTCCTTTCCTTCCCTCCTTCCCTCCTGCCTTCCTGCCTTCCTGCCTTCCTTCCGGCAGGGGCAAAGCCAGTCAATCGAGGAGACAGATCAATGCCTCTGATTGGACTGTTGCATAAGCTTGTTTGATTAGGTCACAGCAATCAACAATAGCCCATGTGGAGGGGAAGTACGATCCTGCTGTCATGACAGGATAGTAAAAAAAAACAAAAAACAGCAAACCAGTTATTGTTTAACTGATATGAGCCAAATCATGTGCACGTGTGGTAAAAATCTAATTATTTGGGTGTCAAAAAAGGCTTTTAAACATATATTTGGTGCCACTAAACAGGAAAACTACTAACACAAGCTGAAGGATGATGCAAAATACAATATAACGTTGACCAAACTGGTATTTATTGCACCACTGGTATCATGCACTGAAAAATGATCGTGTCCACTCGTCTGTGGATCTCAGTTCTGCACTATGAGTCCTGAGTATTGTTTACGGAGGAGAGAGGACCAGGCAGGGGAAGAGACTTTCATCTATACTCATGCGTTGCCACCTAGAGGAGAGGAAGGCAACGCACAACCACAACAAAACCTGACTTCATCAATTTTTTATTTTAAAGGCAACAGAAGTTAAATACAGAAGGTTACATAAAGGTTTAAATGTTCACCTTTCCCACATCTCTATGAGACTTTGTATTGTTTTTACTTGTTTATTTGTGCTGTTTTTATACTTTCTACAGTATTTTATTGTTTTATTGTATGTTTTTTGGTATATCAGGTGTTATGTTTCTATATATTACTTGTTTTATTTATCTCTGATGTACATCACTTTGTTTCAGCTATTGTCGTTTTTAAAGTGCTTTATAAATAAAATTGTAAAGATGTATTCTTCATGTTCCATATTGCAAAGAAAACAAATACTAAACATACTGTTTAGTTTGCTCTTTAGTCTGCTCTAATTTTTGTGCTTTTTTTAATTCTCATAATGTAATGGTGTAATCATAAATACAGGGACTAATATCTGTCTACTTAAGTTAAGGTTTTCTGGGCAGCTGCATTCACTGCAGGTCCAAAATGTGACACATAAAATTAGACCCCGACGCAAAATTTAAATCCTCAACTCCTTCTCACTTCACAAGCATTCACTGGCACTGCTCAGCAGAACCATATGCACCTACGTTTTACCAGTGCAGTCATGATCTGTGTTTAAATGCCTCGTCTTAAGCTACAGTGATGATGAAAACACTGAAAACATGAAGACAAATGGTCAGTGTTACGTGAAAACTACCTGATCCTGGTCCTACCTGATCAGCTATTCTGCGCCCTCCAATAAAAGGAGGCCAGAGTCTCTGCACTTCCAGCAGCACTCTGTGCAGGTAATCAGGGTCTTCTCCCGCTCGCCGACGTGTCTCCTCCTGAAAAAACACGATTATGTCAATTTACTGAGCTGCAAAACCTTGAGTATATGTTACCATTTGTGTTGTGTGTGTGTGTTAGTACCTGTTCGTTCCCACCTAGTGCCAGTGTGAAGGAGGTGAGGAGCGACGCCACAGCTTTAGGGATCAGAGCTGAGATGAAGAGAAGGAGATGCTGCGAGGCAGCGCTGGAGTCGGGCAGCGGCAAAGACCCCAGAGAGCCGACGAAACTAAAGAGAGAAATTTGCTTGTTTTGAGTGGATAATGTTATTGTATTCACTCAGGAACCATGTGCCTGAAAACTACACATACAAATTCAGGAAATATGCAAGGTCTAGCGTCATTCAGGAGGATTTATTGACAGAAACTGAATATACTACCCATAAGTATGTTTGTATAAGTATATAATTGCTTTAAAAAGTTTATATATGCTTTACAGAGGATGTCATTTTTAGTTGAAATGTTTCTACAGCAGCTTTTTCATTTTGAAGTGGGAGCTTACTTCAAATAATAACAGAGAATGGCTATGAACACAAGACATAAACCAACGTATAAGGAGGAAATGGTAGAGTGGAGAAAGTTGTGATTTCTGGTTCATTAAGGCCACCGTAGTTCTCTAATTCACACATGCTGTAATTTAACCATTAGATGTCACTTATTCTTAAACACCAGACTTTTAACTATCAAATAGTGTAACTGTTCTCACCCCTCTTTGTCATTCTCCAGTTTGTCTTTGATGATGTCCATCAGTTTGTCTCTGGCTTCCAGAGCGGTGGAGAAACCCGATGACCACAGAGGAACCTTCACATTCACTGGGGCAGAGATCAGGCCTGCAGGGGCAGAGGAAACACACAAATATGGTCAAAATTACACAGAAAACAAACACTCAGTAGACTGATACTGTATGAGAGGGGAACTTTTGTTTTGCAATGTTGTATTGCAAAACAAGAACTAGCTATTTTAACACATTTGGGAGGAAGAGGTTTGGAGAGTGAGCAACCGTCTAACAACAGCTGTGCTGCCTTTTGAGATAAATTCATCAACCGGTTATGTAACAAGTTGTGGTTTTTGTGTGTCGTGTGTTTAAAGCACATCTCCTGTGTCCGTACCATGCCAGTGCTGAGTGCACAGCTGCATGATTTCCTGGAATAGTTCAGGCTGCTCCTCCGCTCGTACGTTCAGAAACAGGCCCAAAACCAACTCTGTCCCCAGGCGCTTGAAGACAGAGTAGACACACTCTGGTTGCCCACTGCACGTACACACACAACAATCACAAAAATTATGTTTTACACATTTATTTAGCTTTCCTAACATGATAATATATGGATTAATTTAGGTGTTACCTGAGAGAGAGGTCCTTCAGACAACGCTCACACACACTGTAGGAAAAAAGGACAAAAAAGAGGGAGAAAAAACAAAACAACGCTTAATTCTATCAAAAAACCTGGACACAAACAACCACAGTGATGACTACTCAACACAGTCAGAGGCGCCTGACTTCACACATGACTTTCCCCACCTGCTGATAAAATCACGTTGTGATTCCAAACACCTTCCTGTAAACAGACTGGTGAGGGACAATCGCAGCAGACAAGCCTCTTCACCTGCAACACACAGGTGCAAGTCTCTGGTGTATATAGACTATATTTGAATGAGTGACAAAAGTGACTTTTAATAATTCATTAATAATGAGACTGTGAGTCCCACACTCTGCTTCTCATTTGATTTGCAGTTAATGGTCACAATCGTTAATTTTAGGTCTTCTTCAATAAAATGCAATGTTGATTTATTTGCAAATCATGTTCCCATTTAGAGAAGAATTAAGGATTAAGCACAACACATTTGGGTGGATGTCAGTCGCTGGTATTGTCCAATAGGAGCCTGTTTGCCCGTGATTTCTGTGAACTTCTGTTCTGAAAACATGGGTTCAAATGTACCTTGATCCAATTGATTTGATTCCTTTTTGGTTGAAAATACTACATTATAGCCACCAGAATCCAAACTGACAACTTCAAATGTGTTGCTTTCCGTGATCTGTTTTTGTGTGAAATATTTGCTTAAACTTTACTCTATTCAACTGACATTCAGGTGAGGGATTATGTTTTAAAACAACAATTTACTGACTGCTTCACTATCATCAATTAATCAAATGTGATAAAGGTAAGGCAGTAGTGCTGACATTTGAGCATTATAAGAACCACTTCAGAAGCTGCGTTTCATGTCATTTGTGTGTAAGGTTTTTTGGTTGTTTTTTTACCATTAGTGGTGACAATAGTGTCACCATACATGTTGGTCATCAGGTCAGTGGGATCCTTCAGAAACAAGTTAGACTTCTCTGAAACACAGCACATAGACCGATTACATCCACAACAACATCACGTAACAGATACAAGTAAACTCACTTTTCTTACAGAATCCTTAGTGACTACAGTCACTAACGCCAAACCAGGGGTCTCAAAATCAAATGACCTGGGGGCCACTGAGCATCTAGTCTGGTTAGTATGGGGCCAGTCAGGTTAAAAAAAATAGCGGTGGGCAATATGAGCTTAAAATTATATCATGATTTTTCCATCATGATATAGCAATGTTAATATTTTTGATGATATTTCACAGAATTTCAAACTAAAAGCATTTGTTTTGACATAGAACAACATATGGTTTACAGTCAAAAATGTCTTCATGATGCAAATTGAATCTTAATTTAACCAGAAACACAGAAATATTAAGTGGCGGGCTGCTTGAAATCATGAGTTTGAGAACTCTCCCATAAACACTTAACCATCACAACTCAGTAACTCCTAACCTATGACCTTACACTAACCCTAATCCAAATTGTAACCCAAAAACCTATTATATAACCCTCAAAAATACCCTTAAAGTTGTGAGAACCAGGTAAAAGGTCATTTTAAATCCAAATGTATCCTCACAACCTACTACAGACATGTATTAACTAACATACAGATATATATTCCATGTGGGTTATACTTAATATTATGGTTGTTATTAGCCACTTTTAAAAGGGGGATAACCCACCATCACGAGTCTCTCACATGACCACACCACTTTGTCTATGTACTACTGACACAAACCAGCTTTTAATATAAACGTAGTGTCAGTAACAGGTTAATCTAACGTACCACAGAGTAGCTCTCTCATTCCCTCCACTGAGCAGATGAAGGCAGTGGGTCTGTTCAGCAGGCGGCTCTGGAACACTCTGCCCCCGTGTTTGTCCATCTTATGCCGGTAGAAGCTCACCGGGTCCCGGTAAAAGTCAAGGGACTTGTCGCCGAGCAACGACACACCTGCGTTTCCCGGTAGTTTGGACATTCGGGGTCACGATGCGGTTTAACCCGGTTTAAAGTTGAAAACGGACAATGACACAATTATTTAAACTTGACATAAATCGAGGCCAGGCTTAAAATAAACCATGCCGTTCAATTATTCACAGTTTGGGTTGTTTTATTCGAGAGAAACTGAGGTTAAAAGCTGCTGTTTTCCGTGTTGTTTGCGGTTTTCTCTGTTGCCACCTGAAGTACCGTCTGGTGAAATGATGATGCGTTCATGTGCTGTCGGGAATTTGGAGTCACGTGTTCGTGATACTTCACTGCGTTTTTACACGTTGGTAAAAATGAAGTTTCTAGAACCTATCTTTTTTTTCCCCGTTACTGTAAAGGATATATTAGTCAATAATACGCTTGAATGTGTTTATATGTGTGTGTGTTACATTATTCAATGTTCATATGTGTATGAGTGTTATTATTTACTTTGTGAAGTATATGAACTTAGAAGAACACATTAACACAGCTAACGTTTAATCCTTTAATGTATTAATGATTGACATGACACAACATGAGACAAGAGGGTCTCCTGGACACATGACAGTCAGACCATACCCTTTACAATATACATCCTGTATAGAGAGTAAGCTTGAAGGTCTGTCCTGGATATGGTGTGTTAAAGAAGTACAGATGTGTCTTGTTTGACTAAATGGTGATATTGTCCAAACTTGTTGCATCCAATTTATAGACCATGAGACCGTATGGTATATGCTTGTTTGTCAAGTACACGTTGCACCAGGTGTCGGAACATGTGATGCCTACAATGATAATGTTAGATAATCTATTTAAGGTTAGTTTTACTCTTCCTTCTTCTTCTTTTCCTCTTTCTTTGTTATTTATATATTTGTGTTTTATTTTGTTTTGGTTTTATATATTTTATTTCTTGTTTATGGCCTCCATCACATTCCGTAGCTGTTTGTTACTGTTACAGTAGGTGGAGTACTTGTCTGCTGTGTTTCTACATCTGAATTTCTTCAATTAAATTCCTTATAAACGTCTTGTTGTTTTTTAGTTTCACAAAGAATAAAATCAGAAGAAAAATTAAAGTAAAAATTATGTCCAATTTTTTTTTTACTTTTAATACATACAGTAAATGTCTTTTACTTCTTCTACCAAAGTTATTTTCTGATAACATGCTTGGAATTTTACTCAAGTATCACCTTTAAGGAACTTTGTACGAGACTGGATTATGCATTAACAGTGTAAAATAAGATTTAGGGGCCCCCTGTTATGCAGCTCATCCACCACAGGATGGCAGCACTGAGCTCTGTCTCTCTCTCTCTCTCTCTCTCTCTCGCTCTCTCTCTCTATGGCAGCACACGGACTCTGTGGTGTCACTCTCTCTCTCTCTCTCTCTCTCTCTCTCTCTCTCTCTCTCTGTGTGTCTGCGCTCATTCAAACCAGGTTGCTTTATGTTTTTTTGTCCACTCACTTAATCTGGATTATGAGCGACACACAGACGCTCCGGTGTTGGTAGAGCGGAGGAGGAGGCGAGGAGCCCGGCACATGCAGGTGCGCAGGTTGGATTTGTTTTCTTTTAAAAGTTTGACAAAAGAGATGGAAAAACACAGAGGGAAACCGAAAAAAATGGAATTATATATTTATATTTGTAGAATTGTATATGTTTTTTTGTGATTATGAGATGAACTGTTTACAAGAGCATTGTGTTTTACCCAATAATCCATTTATTGATTAATATGGATGTAGCAGCAGGTTGTTTTTCATTTTTATCAGCGTGCAAACTTCAGGTTTTTATAAGCATTCTTAATACAGTTTAAATGTAATCTACTGTTAAACCACAAAAAGACAGGTAATTTCAGATGTAATTGATACATAATACATTCATAATCTACTGGTAGTTTGTTGACAATGAATAAATGTCTTGAGGATGGATGATTGTCCAGTATCTTTGAAAAAAATGTGTTTTTTCAGAGATTGACAGTTTTACACGGTGTAAAGTGCAGAACATTGAAGAAGTTTGCTGTAAAAATAAGGATTTGTGTGATATTAAGTGGACATTAAGTGAAACTTGGCTGGAGGATGTGTGCGTTAAAAACTTGAATTGAACTTCATTCAGGTTCAGCAAGTGTGGTTGGATAAACTTGAAAAGAATTGAAGTTATGGAGCGAGTGCAGAAACATCTTCCTGCTCAGTTCTAGTTCACTGGGCCAGGGTCAGACAAGGCCACAAATACGTCTGCTCTTCATACAGATTAATTTATTTTACCTCATCGGACCTTTTACCTTCTCTGTGCATCTTGGAAGTAGACGAAGTTGTGCCAAAATTCCCTACTTGGCCTCTACACCACATAATTATTCCTCAGTCTTTGTTATGGTCTGTCGAGACCGTCCATGGAAAGATTAGTGGGAGCTTTGTTTCACATCAGTATCTCCCCTCACTGTCAGGACACATGAAAAGCCCTGCTATTGTTGAATCGCTGCCACTTTATTAGGTACACCTGTTTATGGCAGCAACTCGGTGCATATGGGCATGTAGACATGGTCAAGGCGACTGGCTGGAGTTCAAATGAATCATCAGAATGAGGAAGAAAGTTGATTTAAGGGACTTTGAACAGGGCATGCTTGCATGTTGGTGCCAAAGAGGGAAAATAACCAGTGAGTGACAGTGCTGTGGGCAGAAAAATGGCTTATTATGGTGAGACAGCAGAAGACCCATCTCTGACTGTCACAGCTGCCACTTTATTAGATGTCGTCTGTACCTAATAAAGTGACCGCACAGTGTAGTTTGTCACTTAGAAATGTGACTTCCTTGATAGGGCTTCATGATATCACCAAAAACATCACAGTGAAATGTTTTCAAATTAGTTTACACTTGAAATGAATGTGGTATGTGTCAGATAAATGTCAATTTTTAATCCTGAAGCTACTGTTATATCAAACGTCTTTTTATTAAAGTATCCATTTCAGCATACATTCCGCGGCTTTTTTTTTATAAACAATACGAAAGTCACGTAAACAACAAACTTGTTACAACATTAAAACAAGGCAAAGTAAAACAAGACAAAAACAAAACACCATCAGGCTGACATAACAAGCTATTGTTAAACAGATAAGTCTTCAAACAGGGCTGCAACGTTTATTTAATTAATCAATCAATCGATCATGTATTAATCGATTACTAACACATTTTATAAGTGTGTCGAAGATTTTTGAATGTATATTTATTCTGCTTTCTTTGCTCCATAATAACAAATAAATCATAAAAACTGAATAATGTTTGTTTGAGGACAAAACAAGACATTTATTATTAATTGATTATGAAAATAATTGATAGTTGCAGCCCTGCAGTGCATTCGAAGTTCATTACGTGTATTATATCTAAATGTATGTCTGGGTAATGTATCAACAGCATATCACGACATAATTATGATTTCTTATTTTGCAGTTGAAGAAAATCATATTAAGTATACATATATAGTTTTTGAATCATTGGCCAGCCCGACTCCTCAAACACATGTGACCTCATGTTAAAACAAATGTAGAATAAGTGGAGTAAGATAACAGCCCAAAAATGAGCAAATATATATATATATACATAAGATTAATGGACATTTCGATTAATCAGAGCAGGCTGTGTTTTTTATCTGACGTGTCCCACAGCATCCTCGGATTTCTGTTATTGTCTGACACGAGTTGAACCTGACGTGGTCTTGGAATGTGCCGCTCCAAAAAAACAGAGGCTGTCTTCTCTCCTCTGAGCCCCTCTCATCAACGTGATCGCTCTCTGCTGTGTGTGTGTGTGTGTGTGTGTGTGTGTGTGAAAAGCCAGAGAAGATCAGCTGTTTTAGAAACACTCACAATCAGGCTGTGGGTGAGTGATTGACATCATACGTGTCCTCTGCGGCCACTTCATTTCTCTGTTTGATGTAAACATGATTCTAAAGCTCCTCCGGTCCTGCATCTGCAGTCCACTCACACATGGACACGCAGTGAAAACGAGGGACGCGTAAACATTGAAGACATTATCACAGGCGAGGATCTGTTGTGGTTTGGGCCGTCTGCAGGTGGAGGTCAGAGGTGTCAGAAGAGGGAAAAGTGTGTTGGGCCACTTCTCAATGAGTGAGCCCACATTAGATACTGGAACGCATGATTCATGACACTTGATTTATTGTCACACGTTACGTGTAAACGTGAATCGACTGCACATTATTCTGCTTGTTTTAAACACATGTATAATTTTCTTTATTTATACACCCTGCTATGCACTGTATTGTATGCATGGTTTTCTGACTCTTTTTTTTTTTTACATTCTCCATGCAATGCACCATGAAAAATGTAGTGTATAATACTATATACCAGGGCTGTCAAACTCATTTTAGTTCAGGGGCCACATACAGCACAATTTGAACTCAAGTGGGCCGGACCAGTAAAATAATACCATAATAATAACCTAAACCCCCCCCTTTTTTTTACAAAACACGTGCAATTTCTAGAATATTATGCATAACTAACCATTTACATATGATCACAGTGGATTTATATGATTCTGAGACTGAAAATTCTAGTATTTCACGTTCTGATTAGCAGGATGAATTCATATGTTTGACACCCCTGCTCTGTCCTATACTGGATTAATAGTAATTGCACATCTGACGGTGATTTTCTGAGACCAGAACTAAGACTATAAGGCAAGACTTTGATGAGAGTCATAATATTAGGTGTCCTGCACCTAATAAAGTGGCAGGAGTAGCATCTGGTGTGTGCATTCAGGGATGTACTTCAGCCTACTTTGATTCCTGGAGATATTGGAATATCATTTTGAACCAGTCTGGTCGTTCTCCTCTGACCTCAACCAGTAATCTTTGCTCAGAGAAGCTGTCACTCGCGCTTTTCCAAACCATTTTCTGTCAAACTCTAGAGACGGTTGTCCGTGACAATCCCAGTTTCTGAAATACTCAGATTAGCCCGCCTGGCACCAACAACCATGTCACATTCAAAGTCACTCAAATCACCCAATTTTTCCACAATTCGGCAGACGTCTAAAGGCATTGAGTTGCTGCCATGTATCATGTGTATCTAATAAAGTGGCTGGACAGTGTCGGTGCCGAGCAAATGAAAAGCAGAGAGTGGATTTTGGGTTTACATTCACCGAAATAGGAACACATAATGAAATAGCAACAGGGATGACCCACAGTTTTGCCAGCAGCCTTTACTAAAGCACCGAGTATTATTATATATTCTCAGACTCAGACTTATCTATTGCATGGGATGCAGCATTTCGAGACAAATCTGAAGTCGGGTGTCATCCAAATGCAATTCCCTTGGCGGTTGTTTAAAACCGTCCCCTCTGTGGCAGTAAACCTACTTCATTTTGTCCCCTCGACCCGGCTTCTGTTCTCAGAAAGTCATGTCCAAGGCAAGAGACAACATTCACAGCGGAATCCTTTAAACAGCAATTAGCAGCATTAAAAACAAAGGAAACCAAGTGTTTTTGCATCTTAAAGATGTATATAAAGTTAATTAAAAGCAAACTTTTGAGAGGTTTTACAATAAGTAGAAGAGAGGAATGATATGCACGTCATCTCAGTAGAATACAATGTGCCAGGGATTCTAATTCCATGCCACAAAAAACTGTATTTCATTTGTTTTAATCTGGTGGAAATTAGAAACATTTTAAAATGGCATCTTTTGTTGGGTTTTTAATGACACAGTACTGTAAATTAAATACAAAATAGAACTAACACTAAAACTAATACAAACTAAACTATATTTAGACTAGCATTTACAAAAAAGATGGAAGAAGAAGATGGCGGCCTTCCTGTTGGGTGTGGATCATGGTCATAATGTAACCTGACCTTCTACACACACGTACCGATTTTCGCTGCATGTACGATAAACATGCTGTGTGGGCGGCGCACTTATTTGCCCCTCCCACATCCAATTTTCACGCACATTCACCGAACCACTGTCAGATGTACATTTTCACCAGGTCTCATGTAGTCACAAAATCCCAGAGTCTTGGGGCATGGGGAAGACAGCTGTTTTAAAATAACAATAATAATATCATAAAACTCCTTTAGTTTCAATAGATTCCTCCACAACCTTGTGTGCTCGGACCCTAACAAGCAGAAAACTCTAAAAAAAATAGAATTGTATTTTGATTATTTTACATGAAAGAGAACAATCCTGCCTCCGTGCAGACATTGAAACCCCCGTGGAGGGCATGAGTCCAACACTGGCCACCTCCCAGGTTATGAGCATCTGTAAATAAATCAGGCAGATATAAAACAGCAAGGAAGGGATTTTTGAAAGGGGGGGGATCAGCCTTTTAGTCTTTGTCTGCACCGGGAAAGGTTATCGTCCTGTCCTTATTTGCCACTCCCTACAGACATTTAGGAGAGAGAGAGAGAGAGACACCGCCTTCAGGCTAATTTTAGGCCGTCTGTACCAACGCCAACTCATTAGTGTGAATCCCATGGCTCGCCAGACATTTTTCATTATTAGTGTCACCTCACCCAGAGCAGCATATTTGGTTACTGAAAAAAAGATGAGGTACTGCACCTTCAGGGCAAAGTGGTAAATTCAACAATCAGTGCGTTTATGACGTTTATTGACTTAGTCCGATGTTTTAAACTGGCATTGTACTAAATCAAATCTCTCCAAGTTGATAAAGTCGAATGACTGCTGCACGTATCCGGAAACAACAGAAGAAGCTGGTACACAGGAGGAGAAGAAACTGTCATAAAAACTAACACATAGACCCACACATACACACATAAACCCTTAATAATAACAAGCTGAAAGAGGGACTATCGCCACCTGGTGTAGTGGAGGTAGTACTTTATAAATAAATCTGCTATGTTTGCATATTAAGACAAGTTAAGCACCGTGGTTCATTTAAATATATATTAGTATATTCACTCCCTGGCCACTTTATTAGGTGCTGCTATTTCCTCTTTTTTTAGACCCTATAGGGAAGGTTTGGTGTGGAAAATCCCTGTAGATCAGCCGTTTTCTGAAACACCAGCCAACAATAATCATTCCAAGTCACTTTAATCACTTATCATTCTGACATTTGATTTGAATTTCTACATATCTGCATGCAGCTGAATTGAGCTGCTGTTTGGTTAGATATTTGTGTGACAAAAGCAGTAGAACAGGTTGTTTGATGCACTGTTAAAGCCGGGCTCAGTGATCTATAAATGCCAAGATAACAAGGCTCAGTTCTTCTGAAACATAGTAATCAGCTGTTGTTGCACGCAGTGGTGAGATACCCCACAACATAAATTTAGCTGATGGTATGTTTGTCTCCTAAAAGGAGAAGAGAATTAAATTCCGGGCTCACGGCGGACGTTCCTGAATCATTGTTGACTATTTATTTCTGGATGTCGAGTTACTTAGTAAAAGGCAGGACAGGGAAAAACTTTTATGTTACATTGTTGTGAGTTGAATTTGACCATTTTGTGAGATGTGTGTTGTCTTCAATGTGGCAAAAACCTTTAAATAATAAATGTCTATAGTTTTAAATGAAGAATCTTGAAAAAAAATGTGAGAATGACCGGTGAATGTTTGGTACTGACATTTTGAACAATCACATTCTCTGATGACACGATTTACAGTTAAATATGTCTATGACATCTCAATTATTTAGCCGCAGAGAAGACGTCCATAGAGAAAACGGACAATTTACAGTACGTTGCGGCTCAGGGAAGTTGTTAATCCACTGCTGCCTCCATCTGTAAATTCAAATATATTATCTTGAGACTTTGATGTTTGAAATCCCTCATTCAGATTTACCTAAGTGGCACAAACTTACCAAATAAGGCAGCACCAGACCAGGAAAAAGCTGCTTTAACTGTCAGCTAAAAACACATTTTGTTTTCTATGGACTTTGGTACAGGAGTTAAAAAGAATTCCCCCTTAAATTTATGGTTTTAAAAGGTTTATATTTCTCTTAAATATGAGGCAGCAGAAGATGAAATCCAGAGGGAGGCACAGTGGGGATGATTGCTCTGTTTGTTCACACATAACTGTGTGTGTCGGCGTGTGTGTGTGTGTGTGTGAGTGCGTCCATGCACGTGTTGGTGTGTTGTTCACTTCACTCCTCAGTCAACGTCTATTTACAGTGGAATGGGCGCGTTGACGAGGCCGGCGCACTCAATTACCCTCTCAAACAAACCATAACCGTCGCCCTCTTCATCTACACTCCCTGCACGTTTTGCATGTATTTGGGACACCAATGATTTCAACCTTGCCGAAGCGGTGACTTTATAGACAGCTTTTGGATATTAAAGGTTAAATTTAGCAACATTTATTGGGGAAATTTGCATGCTGCAGTTGAGTATTCCTCACCTTACCCATCCATTTAAAGTGTTTTGTACAACCTGTCGCCTTCATTGGGAATAAAAAGTCAAAAGGTGTTTAGTTGGTTCGTTGTGGGCTGTTTTAAAAACATGCTGGTCCAAAATAGCACTCAGACCCTGATATGAATACAAAAGGTTCATTTTGGGGTAATTATTTTACCTGGTGGTTTTCTGAAAGGACTGAAAGGGAAATAATTATGGCCCCCAATACATTCAGTAAATACATAAATAATTAAACCTTTATATTTCAAAATTCAGAATCCATTTTCACATTCTCGTGTGAACATTAACTGTCAGACCTGACTGAGGGAGCGTTTGTGTGTATCCACCAGCAGAGCAGGGGTGGGCGGGTTCAAGAAGTGTTTAATGACAGGGATTTTTGAGGAGTAGAATAAACTTCTGAACCTTTTTTTTCAGGGTGTTTCTTTGTGTTGACAGTCAGACTCCAACCTTATTTGCAGTATGTCTCGCTTTACTTGTGCAATCTGTGTTGACATATTACACATTACATTACTTCCTGTGTGTAGTGCTTGTAAAGTCGATTGAAACCCAGTACCCTTTTGTTTACATTAAAAAGTTGAGTAGTAATGTTTTTACCATAGTAAATAAATCTCTCGTTCAGCTGTACTGTATATATACACAAATATCCCTCTTTGTTTTCCTTTTTCCTGTCTTTAAAAGGAAAAAATGTCTCAGATGCTGTCAGGTTATTCAGTTGTGTGTTATATAGGTTGGTGGTGTACACAAATCCAACAGATTAATATTCCTTTTTGCACATAATGGAGCTCAACAAGACAATCAGAGCTGAAGTTGTTTTGTATTTGATGTTTTTGGTCCATTTTAATGTTGTTGTGTGATTTTTTATATTAGATCTGGTGTATAAGCCCCCCCCCCCCCCCCCAACATTAGTACACCTTAACTTTTTTCTTTTTCTCTAAAAGGCCATTGTTGCCTTGAGTTGTTTATATTTAACAGCGCTGTTGCTGGGCAACAAATGTGAACACAAAGGGCGTTTGAAGGGTTTAAGCGACGTTCTGTTTACTCTAAATACTCTTTCTACCACAGAATTTTATTCTGAACTGGTTCCATTTGAGAGTGGAGAGTGTTGCATGCCTCGACAGCAGAGGCGTTTTCCATTAATCCACCCAGAGACAAACACTGTCTGCTTCTGACGGCGAGCGGCTATTTCACGGCGTCGAGTGGTGTGGCGAAGCAATTCGCTCACAAGCAAACTTTCCGTGTTTGTCACTTCTCTGATAGCTAAGTTTCCTGTTGTTGTCAGTTAATATAACACTGAATAATCAACCCCCCCCCACCCCGGCTCACTCTCTGTATGTGTGTGTGTGTGTGTGCAACAGGAAGGTATTTTTGGCCTACGGCAGGTCATTGTGGAGTGAAATTGACAGAGGACTCCATTTTCCGCAGATTCATGTTTTCACCAGTTTGCAGTCAAAGGAGGTGAAGATTGCTCATGTACATCTAATACTGTGTGTATATATGTATATATATATGTATATATATATATATATATATACATATACATATATAGAGAGAGAGAGATTTATATATACATATACATATATATATATATATATATATATATATATATATATATATATATAAACTGATGTCACTGAACATTAATACTGGGCTAAACTCCATGGATGGAAGACAAAATTAAAGGTGCATTGTAGAGTGGAAACAGTTACTTGATTCATTGATTACTAATCAATTACTGGATTAAATCAGTTTAATTATTTTTTTAAAAACACTGAATACAATTTTTAACATTTTCTGACATCTTATGGACCAAACAAGTACTCGATTAATCGAGAAAATAATTGACAGATTAAATGATTATCGTTAGTTTCAGCCCTAGTGCACTGTGTAACATTTGGTTATCTTTTTTTGCTGCCTCTGTTTGTAAAGCCTTCGTGAACAGAAACAATGCAACTTTATTTGTATTCTGCATTATTTTACAGACTGAGGGAGCGTTTGTGTGTATGCAGCAGCAGCAGCGCAGAGTTGGGCGGGGAAAAACTGAATGGTAGAATTAACTTTTAAACTTTTCCTGGATGTACCAGCTGTCTCACTTCTTCTTTCCTGACATAGAACAAGTTAATCCCACTGGTGTCCATTCCTTTGTGCCTTCATCATTTATTTTGCTTTAAATAAGAACACAATGTATAAAATTCAACATAATGTTCTACCAATTACCGAAGAAGACCCAGAACTAGTGACTCAGGGAAGTAGGCTCATTTCCCATAGACTTCCATTCAAATGGACTTCTTTTTTAAACCTGGAGAGTCACCCTTTATTTCCACATTGGCACTCTCAGGTAATAAGCGAGCTAAAAACCAATTTTTCATGTACAGTTCATAGGACAAAGTCACATGTTGTTTGCATCTCTTAACAGATGAGCAGCTTCTATGAACATCGAGCAAATGTGTAATGATGCACTTCAACAACACTGACTGTCCTGAGAGTTAAAAAAAGAAAAAAAAGAAAAAGAAAAAAGTCAAGGGCTTGTTTCTCTTTTGTGCCAGCACTAAGGAACAGATTTGTTGTATAAGAAGCATAGAAACCAATTTATACAAGCACAATGGCTGGAAAGGAGAACAGCACAAACAACTGGAAGTGGAGTGCTTATTGTATTATTGTAACTGCCCGGCTCTGCTGCTGTTAACACCCTTTAACAAGTAGATGTAGTTCTGGGACGGATGAGTTATCGAGTTCTGGATGATATAAACATTTATAGATATAGGATTGATAGAATATCACCAGATATATGTTTTATTCCACATTAACCAGGAATTGATTGTTACTTCACAGACTCAACAAACACATCTGTCTTTGAAGAAGTATTTTTTTTAAGAGCCCGACTCCTTCACTTCACCATTTCACATTACATGATAATTGATTGCCGAACATGATACCTCTCTGTCTCCTTGGAAACAGAATCAGCGACGCCTCCTCCACATGCACATAAACAGATATGCATTTAAGCACACGTACGTGTACACACACACACACACATGGTTCAGCCCTCTGACAATCTGAGGTGTGAGATTATGTGAGAAGTAGGCTGAATTTTCTTCCCACCTGACAAGAAAACGAGCGAGTGGAGAGTTAAAGAGCATTTCATTTGTTGCGTTTGTTGTGTTGACAATGTTGCAGTGATCACACACACAATAGTGTCTAATTGAAATAAAGCGGTTTACTAATTATAGGCTGCAGGTGCAACGGTTGATTGCAATATTTGTCAATAATGCATCTGCTTGTGTAGTGTGCGATTGGTTCTGTGTGTGTTCGATGTAATGATATAGCTGGGATGTATGATTAAACATTTAAGTTAAGGGGGATATGCCAAAACTAGACATATTTATTAACACCATTTATCTTTTCTTGTCACCATGTTGTTGTGAAAATCATGATGTTGAAATAAGTATTACTGTAAATAAGCTTTTGGCTTAAGCCTTTTGCTTTACATTCTTTTGACTGTGTGTTATTTTAACAGTTGAAAATTATCTTATCTTTCTATCTATCTATCCTAAATAGCTAAGTGCTAACTAGCCAGCTAAGTAGCCAGCTAACTTTAATTTAATTTTCTATCTATCTGTCAATCTATGCTATCTATCTGTAGCTAAGTGCTAAGTAGCCAGCTAAGTAGCCAGCTAACTTTAATTAAATTTTTTATCTATCTGTCTATCTATGCTAGATAGCTAACTAGCCATCTATCTATCTATGCTACAAAGTTAACAGCCGCTATCTATCTATCCTAAATAGCTAAGTGCTAACTAGGCAGCTAAGTAGCCAGCTAACTTTAATTTAATTTTCTATCTATCTGTCAATCTATGCTAGATAGCAATCTATCTATCTATCTATCTATCGTTTTTTCATCTGTTTGTTTGTTGATAAAGATGTCCTGACTGAAGGATGATTAATAAAATATCGAACAGTAAAACAACAGCTGTAGGCTGTACAGTTACTTAAGAGCCGACATAAATGTAATATATTCTCTCCCTTCACGTCGGTTAGATGTGACATGGACACTGTGAACACACACACACGCCTCCCTGGATTCACTTCACAGACCAAACCCCCACGTCAGTCTGTCACAAATATGGCTCCTCTTCTTTCTCACTCTTTTTTTCCCCTTCTCTCTGTTGTCGAAAATTCACATCGAGCTAATATCTTCTCATTCCTGAGACAGTCTGACGTGTGAGGAACCGAGGGGACAATGAGTAGGAGGGTGGTTTCGGTGACAATGATGTGTGTGCATGTGCCAGAGAGGGGAAATGCTAATGCTGATTGCAGATTCCTTTATGGGCCACTGAAGATGCAATAATCAGTAATTTTTCAGTGTGCTACTTATAAAGTCAGAATCCAATCTGTGCCTCATTGTTTGTGCTGAATTATTCCTGCTAGGACTTGTTGACATTTAATCGTACTGTGTCACTGTGTGTTTCAATTGTTGATGAATTACTCAACAGACCTTTTAGACCCAAGATGTACAGAGGGGTCAGAGGTCAATAAAGGCCTCAGGACACACTAGAAAGACTTGTTGATACTCAACCATACATATACACAAACAGACAGAGCAGGTGTAGCTAATAGTTTACATGAAAATACCATACACAAGAAAGACATTTCAACAATAGTAGAACATTTGGATACATTTTGTGAGTTTGTATGGCTACGTTTATATTTGACCTCCTTTTTCTCCTATAAATTTCTTAATAAATAATCTTAATTCAATTTCTGATCCACCATGTGAAATATGTCATTTTCTGTTGAATATGTGTCGGTAAAATGTGTGCGAGTCCTGTGAAGAAAGTCAGATACAGGACATTTGTTGTTGTGAATGTGAACAACATGTAATCTGACCTGTAATAAACCGGAATGGACTCAGATTTGGAGAATGTGGCTGGTCATCTGAACGTACCTCCTCTGTCCTTGACTTGTCACCTTGTTTGTTGGTGTCAGAAACTCCAAGCTCTGCACTGCCCCCTTGTGGACTGATCTACGTCAACATAAACCACAGATGGAAGTAGGGCCGCTGCAACGATCATTCGATTATTTATCGACTATTAAATTATTCGTCAACTATTTTGATCACGAGTTTGAGGCTTTTTCAGCTTATTAAATGTGAATATTTTCTGTTTTTTTTGCTCCGTGTAACAAAGAAATCTATAAAACTGAATCATTTTGGTTTCGGGGCAAAACAAGATGTTTGAGAACGTCTTAATTTTCAGGTTTGGTAAACACTGGAAAGATTTTCTGACATTTATGGATCAAACAATTAAATAATCGACAGATTAATCAATTAGAAAAAGCCCTAGATGGAAGTATATGTGTATTGTGTATATATGTATTATTCTTTTGACCCTTGACCCTGGATCTTTAGACAAGTTGCACCCACACCGCCCTCTACTGGACAACATAGTAATATCTTGAGACACTGGTGTGCTTCTAGGCTGTATATTTGTTCTTTTTAATCAAATTGTTTTTTAAGCTTCCAGTTTGAACTTCCTCTTGCATATTTGAAACGGATACAAAGTGACAGCCCTGGTTCTCATGTGAAATCTATGGACTTGATCCATAGATCAACAGAAGGAGGATGTGCAGAAAGTGTCGGAACAACTTCTAGGGACCTTTGCACTCTCACAAACGATCTCCAGAGTTCAGTGTATGTCCGACAGCAGCAGATGGGATTTAGAGACAGAAAAAGCATCTGTGTGGGTGTTGTTAGGGGAGCATATATATATGCACAGGGGTCCTGTCGTCTCTGGTCCACATGTGTTTGGAGCAGAGCAGAGCATTAAGTCTTACTGGTCCTATATACTGCTGGTATGTAGGCTGTGCCTGAGCCAAGTACAATAAGGCTTTGGTGTAATCTATCAGACTCGTGTTTTCCCTCCTCTTTCCATTAAAAGTGAAGATGTTGAAAGAAAACACCCTGAACCTTTACTCTGTTTTGAGTTCAGTTCTTGGCTCACTTGTCACAACTACAGTGTGATGTATATGTGGATAAAATAACATCAGAAGTGGAACAGCTGTCTCTCCAGGACTTCTTGACAAATCTGTCTCTATTCTGAGCTGAAATAAATCAAACCATGCTGTGCCAATAACCAGTGTTGCAATGTAACAAAGTACAAATGCTTTGTTACTGTACTTGAGTACAAAATTCATGTATCTGTACTTTATTTTGTTATTTACATTTCTAGCAACTTTTACTCCACTACATTTCCTCTAACTGTCTTTGTTACTCATTACTACCAAATAAAATCATACCCATTCACATGCTTCAACATGGGGTTAAGTGTCTAGCAGAGCCAGGAATTAAACCCACAACCTTCCAGTAGAAAGACAACTCCTCCTACCACTGAGCCACCATGGCTCAATCCTAACTTTTTTAAATACTTTTTACCTAAGTACATTCTATATCAGGAAAATTACTTTTGATACTTATGTAAAGTAAATATCATATACTTTAAGACTTTTAGTTAAGTAATATTATAAAAAAAACGTGACTTCAACTTCTACCAAAGGCATTTTCTAGTAAAGTACTTCTGCTTTAACTCAAGTATCACCTTTAAGGTACTTTAAACATGACTGACTATAACCAGTCTTGTGAATGATGGTGTTTACAGTGAACTTACATCATAGTCTTATACCTGGAGTAGCTGACACACACACACACACTGTAAACAGTGACCTGTGTACAGCAGGAAGTTAAGTGTTGTCGACAGGAGCCCTCACATTTATTGTATTGACCCTCGAGTGCGATAAGAGCAGACGGCCATAATAAAGAGGCAGAGATGCAGCGCATACTGTATGTTGTAAGAGCTGCTTAAAGCTGATAAGGCGCTGACAGTGGCTGTGCAGGTGAAAGGCTCTCTGCTGCTCCTCAGAAGCAGACACTCGGTCTGAGGGTGACCCAGATCACAAGTCATGCCTCTGTCACTTCCTCCCACAATGGACTATAAATATACAATGAAAGTATATGCACATCTCAACGTGGTGCAGTGGATTTCTTAAACCTACTGTGTGTTCTTAGCTGTAGAATTTTCGCCCTATAACTAGTACACCAGTGAGCCATTTTTTGCTTTTTTGTTTATTACTAATTTGTGAATGTTGGCATTTCAAATCTCAGTAAGTACATGTGATGGAATCAAAATTGGATTTAAAAGCACTCAATGAAATCAATTCTACCTTTTTCAGTGCATGCACAAGGAACAGAAAGCAACACTTAACCCTATATACAGTATTTGTGTGCAAAAATGTAGATTATATTGAGACAGACAGCAAAATGATGAAACGTAAAAGTTGCACAAGTCAAACCTGGTAGAGAAACATGAAATCATCTTTATTTCTGATATTATCCAAACAGAAATGTTGGACATCCAGATGGACATTTACCCTCAAGTTATTGTAAACAATTGGTCCTTACGTTACCTCAGGCTGTCGTTGGTAAATATCAATATGTTTACCTTATTTGACGAGGTTAAATATGGGCTGTGAGGTCAAGGAGACTGACAGGGAGAGAGAGAAACTGCTGAATCATTATTTACCAGAGCTGATGTTCAGGAGCTGGTATTTGACTTTCCCCTCACTGGGGAAAAGAAAATAGACTTTTACTACGGGTACTGGGTTCCCATGGGTCCTTATATCAAGGCCCTTGAAATTGTTTGAAAATAGAAACGGGTCATTGAAAGTGCTTGAATTTAGTGCAAGAGAGAAGTTCAGTTGATATTTAGGTAAACGACAAATGTGGAGTCATCATTATTAGCAGCGTTGTGGACAATGTCCACTGTCTCTCTCCGCCACTGACGTGAGATTTCATGCAGAACTATGAGCGAGTAACGTTAAGCAAGAGAGAGCAACAGATGCAGAGTGACGCCTGGGAAATGAAAATTCCATGATCTCTGTCTCACCAAAGACAATTACAAAGACTGACTTTGACCAAGATCCTAAGGACAATCACTTGTCCAGATGCTGAGGAAATTGGTCCTGGAAAGTCCTTGAAACGTCCTTGAATTTGATTTCAACCAAGGTGTGGAAACCATGGTTGTTACTGCATTATGAAGACAAACTAACAAGCAGATGGAATCTGACAGAATCAGCTGCTGCCTGTTTCAGCCTATTTGCCCTACAAATATCACACGCATTCACGCTCACGTGTTCCATCACATCGGCCGAGGCAGAAATATCGATGTTTTTACACTTTAAACATGTGTGCGTTTGTGTTTGTGTTTGTATTCAGGGCCAGAGCATGGGGTGATGAGGACTCTCCTCTGCTGACTCCAGTGCAGATGAACAGTGATGGCAACAGCATCACCACAACAGTGAGTTTTTGTTCCACTGAGTGAAATCTAGGAGGATTCATGAATATATCACCCATATACAAGCGTATATAAGTGTATATATTCTCCTTACTCCTAACAAACTTTTTTTAAAAACGTTCTAAAATCTATTTTAATCAGAACTAGAATTAGACATTTCTGCTGAACACACACAAGCCGTGGGGAACTATGGGGAATTGGGTGCCTTGCTCAGGGACACCCCAGCCCTTGACCCTTCCCGGGATTTAAACCAGCAACCCTCGGGTTACAAGCCCAATTCCTTTCCTCTTTGCCTTATATTATTTCCCAAAAACACATATAAATGTAATCGCTTTTCAATACAGCTAACTATTGGGCCTTAAGCTAAGCTACCAAGACAAACAACTGATATTCTTCTCATCCAAGGATGTACAAGAAATAATGTTACTGACTCATGCATACAAGGAGTTTCAAACGGCTGCGAGATAAAGTATATTTTTGTATTTGTTTTTTTCTTCTTTTCTAGCAGTTTGTTGGATGACATCATAAAGACAGGACAACAACAACAACATCAACATCATCAGCAGCAGAAGGAGCAGGAGGTGGAGGAGGAGTTCCTGAGCTCACTGGAGACAATTGTGCTCTCTATCTTCCTCTCCATCATTATTATCATGACAGTTTTTGGTAACCTGCTGGTCATGGTGGCGCTCTGCAAGGACAGACAGCTACGGTGAGTCTGTACGATTTTTTTTTATTATATAAACCATCAGCGTCAATAACAGTGGACCGTTCTTTCCGAAACATTAAAACTGGTATGTGCAGCACTGGCATATCTGATTTTGGTGCATTATTTTGCAACATTTAAATGACATCTTGGGCCTATACTTACAAAACATCTAAAGTAAATGCTATATTACACAAATCTAGATTTACTTCAAATACAAATTAAAAATTAAATAAAAACAGTCTATTTATTATATATTATTCACTCTTAACTCCTTATATAACCTATTGTTTTGAAGTTAGGGGTATCACCTGCCAAATAATGCACTATTCCTGAACCTAAAGGCATTAACATTTTACGACTTAGTGGACTTGTGCACTTAAAAAATGACCATCTGCCAAAGGTAATCCAGAATCTGTTCGCAACCAGAGAGAGTCTATATTAACTTGGAGGAAATTAAATGTTTGAACTTATGTAATGGTCTGTATTCATGGTTCAGGACATGGTAAGGGTCAGAGCTCAATGTGCTTAGCCACTCTCAACATGTTATTGTGGTAGGATGATTCATAATCGTCTACTAACCAAACTAGTACCCAGATATTACTTTTGAAATAATGTGGTATTATTGTGTTTTTAATCTCCTAATTGTGACACTATTCCAATTGGAAGGTGCATGAAAAACAAGATTATAGAATTATTAGCAGTATTACTGTTACACACTTCTCACACTGTGAGCAGGGAACTAAGCTCATCTCCAGAGATGGAATGGTTGCGGCAACATTCCGCCTACTACTAGACTTTAATTGTCTCCTTTTAGGAAGAAGAAGACCAACTACTTCATCGTGTCGCTGGCTTTTGCTGACCTGCTGGTCGCCGTGGTCGTGATGCCCTTTGCCGCGATTGAGTTGACCACCGGCGAGTGGAGGTACGGAGCCATTTTCTGCCTCATCCGAACGTCGCTCGACGTCCTGTTGACGACAGCGTCCATCCTGCACCTCTGCTGCATTGCGCTTGACAGGTTTGCGTGTTTTTCTCTACAGGGATATGAAATGAAAGGTACATTATGATACATTTTTGCTCTCTTTCAGAGATAAACTATCCTCAGTCAATACCTTCATCCGAAAACATGACTGTGATTCAACAATACACTAAGAAAACTGATATTTAACCTTTCTTTTGCATCTCAGCAGTACAGGTTTCTGAGGAAATGTTACCAGTTGACCTCAAGCTTCCTAAGAAAAGTCATAAAAAGAACTGCAGGAGACTAAGGGCGAAAATAACTATTATTGTCTGATGTCAATTGAAGACTTAAATTAATTTTAAACCAGTTTTGATGTGTGCAGTTTCTTGGAATATTGCTTCTAAGATTGTACACTGCTGTGTGTGTGTGTGTGTGTGTTTATTTTCCAGGTATTACGCTATCTGCTGCCAGCCGCTGGTTTACAGACACAAAATGACTCCAGTGAGAGTAGCACTAATGCTCAGCAGCTGCTGGCTCATCCCAACATTCATCTCCTTCTTACCCATCATGCAAAGCTGGAACGCCATCGGCATTGAGGACATTGTAAGTTTCTTATATTCCCCACTGGTAAAATAAAATAAAAAACTATTTAATGCCATGTTTAAATGGGTTTTTCCACCAGTGGGAAATGTGTTTAATTGGCTTACACTCTTAGGTCAAGTGACAATGCACATGGGTTTTTAAACAGTGGGAAGGAAAGACCCCGAGAGAACATGTTTATTTCTTATTTGTCTCCTCTATTTTTGGCAGAGATGTTCATCTTCTGGCTGTTAGTATTATGTCTGCAGCGTACTTGGGACAGCACTTAATATCATTCATATCATCAACTGGATCATCATCTAAATTTAAAGATAGACGGTAGTAAACGATTGAATCAGCAGCTATAAATGCAGCAGTGACACAGCAAGAAGCTTAAAAATAGCAGGTTATTATACAAAGAAACATAATACGACCCCGCATGATGGAAATTTCGAGTATTTTTTAACAAATATCCCACTGTTCCTCCCTAAAACGCCTGAAGAGAGAGACGTTCTTTCTGTGGGGGCAAACGCAGCTGAAACCGTTCCAACCGAATATTCCGTTTCTAATAACGCTTCCAATCCCAGGAACAATGACATTGGTTATGCAGTCATCACAACACAAGTCCCGTCCCCACGGAGGCTCTGTTGCTGTGAGCAAAGACACCACTTCAACAAGCATTTTCTCGTGGTTTGGATGTTTGGATGTTTTGGCGTGAGGTAATTTCAGAGCGGCAGGAATTCCAGGGGCAGTTAGGGAGAGATGAATTCATTCAGCCTCACTTAATGGAACTCTCCTTTCTCGCTTGGGCATTTCGCCCGCTTGCATCTGAACGACACAGTCTTTTTAAGCGGGCTTGATGTGATATGTCACAGAAATATTACACAGGAATTGGAGTTGTGCATGCCAGCATGTTTAGGCCAGGTTTTCTAATTTGGTTTATATGTTATGATGGATGGTTGTGTCTTCTTCGGTCACCATTGCAATCAGTAAGGGAATCTCCAACGTACTGTTGTTCTGAGGAGGAAAAGAAAGAAAATTAAAAACTTATTTTCACTCCATGACTGTCACAAAGCCAAAAGAACTGATTATTAAGACATCGTGACATGTATTAAACATTAGGTTCCAGTGTGTCTGCTTGGTTGGAAGTCGCTCCTGGTGGCATTTATAGAGATTTGAAACCGGGGAGTCTCTGAATGTAGAGCTCACATCCACCTACGGCTTTGTCCTCCATGAGAAGTTCAAACCCAACTACTTCACAATTGTCAAATGTCTTTTTTTTCAAGTTTACATTCACCTTTTATACTGTATGTGTTTCAGGCAGCCATGTTTCTACAGCCACCTAGATAATCTAGCCATAGTGTACTGTACGTTTTACGTTTAGAAAGCTGAAGCTCCTGACCCAAACGTGGATTACGAGCATCCATTCTGGTGTGCAAAGGTCACTGTGGGTCCCTGACGTGTTGGGAAAGGGAGGGTTCCTTACAAACCTGCAGTCCAGCCATCAAATGTCATAGATAACATGGATAATGATGAAATTCAGTTGCACTAAAAACCTGACTATTCTGACTTGTATTGTGTTCATTTTTCGTTTGCTACTACTTTTGCTTCTCCTGTCCAGATTGAGGAGAGGCGAGCGTTGACGGGAGGCTCCAACGACACAAGCTGCGTGTTTCTGGTGAACCAGCCTTACGCCCTGATCTGCTCCACTGTGGCCTTCTACGTCCCACTGGCCCTCATGGTCCTGGCCTACCAGCGCATTTACGTCACCGCCATGACCCACGCGCGACAGATCGAGACGCTGCAGCGCGCCGGCTCCGCTCCCGTCACCGGATCGACTCAAGTCGCCATCGTGAGGTCGTCCACTTCCTCAGATCCGTCAGAACACTGCCGTCACAGGACAGCACCGGGTTCCCCTGCCTCAGAGCAGGCCCCCATGGCGAACAGTCGCATGCGCGTCGAGACTAAGGCGGCAAAGACGCTGGCGGTGATAATGGGCTGTTTCTGCCTATGTTGGGCGCCGTTCTTCATCACCAATATCGTGGACCCCTTCATTCACTACTCAGTGCCGTGGCAGCTGTGGACTGCCTGGCTGTGGCTCGGGTACATTAACTCAGGGTTGAACCCCTTCCTGTACGCCTTCCTGAACCGGGCGTTCCGGAGGGCGTTCCTGGTGATCCTCTGCTGTGGGGATGAGCGGTACGCGCGGCAGGGGAGCTGCTCCTACAGACAAACCTACAGACCGTGCTCGGCCGCGTCGGTCAACGGCACGTCTATGGCACTGAGGTAAACACACCCACATTTGCGCCACGTTTCTCCAGCCATTATGTGTACGTTACAGAGAGAGAGGGAAAAATAAGAAACTTACAAAAGTAAGTTTTCAGTTACGATTAAAATGGAATTCCAGATTTTCTTTATCTTATCTTCTCCAGCTGTGACACATTCCCCAACTCCTTCCACCACATATCCTTTTTTTTGGATTTTCAGAGTTGTAAAAACAGCTTCTTAGCCAGTAAAGTGTTTTTGTTGACTACATCCCCCACCCCAAAATAAGTCAGTAAGAGAAAATTCCTTCTTAAAAGCTTTGTTGGGAAAGTGGAGTAGATTATCACAAATTTTTTTTGAAACTGAAGGAGTAAATTAAATAATTCTGTTCGACATTTTGATACGAAACTGTGAATGCACGCGCCATATTTCACTCACTGTGTCGTGGGCCAGGAATGTTGATGTTGTTTTCCCCCAATGTAGTTCCAAGTTCCTTTTCGACTTTGGCACACTCACTGGTGAAATTAATCTTCGGACTTTGCATGGTTGGCCAGTAGAAACAGTTCTGTGCAATATTACACTCTACAGTCGACTACAACATATTTATTACTAACAGCAGAACCGTAATCACATCATTTGTCACACTGACGGCACAGCCCTTTCACTGGACTGATGACAGACATCACTTCTGGGGGGGGGGAGAGTGTGTTTATGTGTGTTGTCCCGCTGTCATTGCTGCTAAACATCCATCAAAGACGGAATCAACCTCTCTCAGCTGCGGAGAGCCAGGCTCATTCGTCTCTGTCTCCACCTCTCTGTGCCAGTGGGATATTTGCTTTTTCTCTGTATTTAGATGACCTTTGATGCACTGTAGAAGTGTAAAATAGAATAAGACAGTAGAAGAGACATTCTGTTCTATAGCACCAATTCAAAATGATTGGCCCAATGAGCTATTGTGTTCCACTATTGCATTCTCATTTAACATTTGGAGGGTTTAATGGCAAAAGTGTGTTCATGAAAGTGTATAATTGCTTTAAAATAAATCTATGATTGTTTTTTTGTAGCTTTTGAAGCAGAAAAAACTAAGCAAACAAAGAAAAACTACATGATTTCTGGTATGTGAAGGCCACCGTAGTCCCCTGACACACTTGGGAAAGGGAAAAGTGAGGGTAGTAGTCCTTTAAATTAAACTTAAATGTCACTAATTCTTTTAAAAAATTGCATTTCTTGTTTTGGTCTCAGCCAGCCTTGTGCTCTTTAGCTTGGTTGTAAATCAGTATTAATCACTATTTGAATTATGTTATAATTTAGGTCATGCGCCTTCCCGTGATATTAGATCTGAAGATACTGTGTCGTCTCGATAAACACATTCATGTTCATTGTCAAAGCAGCTGTGGTTCTCAGGAACATTTTACCAGGAAAAACACAACAACAAAACATGACAATCTCGAGAATCAGCAGATTTAAAAGGTTCTGTATAATATATGATGTCAGGAATGTTTTGTAGATATGAATCGAGATTTGGACATACCTGCCGTATGTTTTTAAAAAACATCTACATTGTTTTTGAACTTATTTAAAACGTTCAACAAGGAACAGCTGTAGCTGGACAAAAGAAATTAAAATAATATTTAGTTTATTCAGTGAAGCTAGTGATGTAATTCTAAAGTCACAATTGTTTATCAAGATTCTATATGTTAAGTTAGAAACAAATATTGTACAGACGTCATTAGCAGTATCAGTCTGCTGGTCCACAGCTTTGTGAAATAATGTCAACACCAAGGTTTTACAGATGTCCTGTTTCCCCAAATTATGATTTACTTTCCTTGTAAACTTTTCACTTAAAAGTCAGTTAACCCCTTAACCTACAATATTTGCTACCACTGTTAGCCTAAATTGTACATAATGTTTGTTAGCAAACATTAGAATGTTAAACTGCTAATCTGAGTTAGTTAGTTCAGTTTTTCACTTAAAAACGTCTGTTATATCTAACTGTGATTTTCAAAAAATGTAATTTATTGTAGGTTTAAGTGATTAACTCACTTAAACCTATAACATTTGCTCCCCCTGTTAGTCTAAATTGCACATAATGTCAGTTATGTTAGCATGTGAAAGTGCTAATCTGAGTAAATTAGATTAGCATCTGACTTCAGGTTTGCATTTCCATTAATTCTACAGCGTTATTCCTGATTTATAACTTTATTAAGTCTGTATTTATTGCTTGTGTAAGGTCTCTCAGTCAAAAACTGACACATTTTCCAACAAAACAAACCTTTCCTTTAAGGTTGGGTTTATAGATTTGTATATATATATAATACATTAAAACATGGAAGTCCAACACGTTAAGTTTTTTTCCTTTTTTTGTTCCAATGGGCTTTTCTGTTGACGTTAATAGTGGTAATTTAGTTGATGCTTGTGTTTGTACTCTCAGCTCCACTGAGTGCGGAGGATGATGGAGGAGGTGACATGATTGTGTCTGCACTGTTTCACTTTAACTTCGCCTCCGGACTGAAACAAAGGCTGACGCGTGCACACACACACACACACACGCGCACACACACGCGCACACACACACACACGTGCACACTCACTGGTTTCCATGACTTCAGAGGACATTGCATGGACTTACATTCATTTCCTGGAGACTTACTCTGGCCTTATCTTAACCCTGACCCTAAACTTAACCTCAGCCTAACCTTAAAACATGTCTTCATCTTAAAATGTAGTCATTCCCGTTATGAATACTTGCTTTTTGTCTCCATAAGGAAGACAAGTCCCCTTAATGTGACTGTGTAAACAACACAAGTAATACCTGGAACACACACACACACACACACACACACACACACACACAAACACACTTTCGCAGTGTTAGTAGGACCCTAACCTTAACCATCACAACTAAGTGCCTCAGCCTAACCCTTACCCTAAACCCAGTTCTAACCCTAAAGCCAAGTCTCGACCCCTCAAAAAGCCAGAATGTGAGGACCACCCAAAATGTCCTCTTTCTAAAAAAAATGTCCTCACTCCATAAATGTATTGGTCCTCCAAGAAACACACACACACACACACAGAACACACAACTCATAGTACACATTATACATCACAAGCTGAAACATGCGAGTGAGATTAACAATAAAAAAACACTTTCATGTTGTTTTATTATAGCGATGACTTTTCTCATTGTTCTGTGAAGCTGCGTGTATATATATATATATATATATACGTGTGTGTGGTTGTGTCTGAAGTTTCTGAAGTCACAGTAGTTTCAGTTATGCGTGTACACTCGTCTGTATGCATTTCTGGACTTCCTGTCCCTGTGTGTAGGAAACAGAAAGACCAACAGTGTTAATTCCAATCTGATGTCCTGTCTGAGAAAATCTGTTGGACACAAAACAGATTCAGACAATCAGATTACCACTGGCAGGATACTGGAAACTGAAATTACTGGAGGAATCCTGTCAAATTGTTTTGTCAGGGAGCTCCAGGCATTCGGGCCATGTCTGTGGGCAGATGGTGTGTGTGTGTGTGTGGGAGGGTGTTCTCTCAGTAGTGTGTGGTTTTATTAAGGATACAAACAAGCGTCCTCTGTTTCTTTGTGCATGCGCATGCCAAAAATAAGTCAGTTTGTTAGACTTGGACTGGATAAAAGGCCAAATTGTTTATTAAATTGCAATAATATTAATGTTTTTATGTATGTTTTTGTATGCCTGGGACTAAATGTCTTATCCTCTACAATACTCACTTTTGATTATTTATATTTCTTTATTTATATCCATGACTAAGAGCACGATCACATGGAGGAGAAGACGCGGTCAATTAGCTGCTCTTTTGTGATTTTTGCAGAAAAACCCACTCTGCAAGAGTTTTATTGGCTGGTACAACTGTTTATCCTCTTCTTTGCTACAACTTGGAAGGGATCTTACATTTCTTGAGGGACTTTCACCTGAAAAATATGGACTCAAAGATGATTTTACGGCCCCGAATTGGCCGTTGCAATAATTATGTAAAACATAACTGCTGAAAAATCAACATCAAACCTGATGTGTGTGCAGATTCCCTAGTTTTTTCCCAGTTTTATAGTTTTAATCTTAATCCTCTTGATCTCTGACCTTTTGCTGAATATAACATGACAGAAAGATAATGAGTTGTAATGGGCGCATAATAATTAATACATAATTATTAGCAGGTTGTTCAGTTATAAGAATAAGACTCAGCTCACTGATAACAATGACAATCCTGAGGCTGTTGTCCTGAGTGCTTCGAACAACAAACACACACACACACAGGCATAAAGAGACAGAGACGTAAGGAGGGACAGAGAGAAAGCAGTGGATAGTAGACACTTGTTTGTGATTAAAGTCATAACAAAGACCGCGTGTTGTGTCCACTGGTACAGATTAGTAGAAAAGTCATCCCAACCATCTGACACAGGTTAAAGATGTTGAGTAAATAGTCTCACTGTCCCTCGTGTCCTTCAGTCATTAGATGCTGGACAACTTAGTGGAGAGTTGTTTGTTTTTTTTTACTAACTAATGGTCAATCCATCTTATAATGTTTCTCAACACAGTCAGAAAGATGTGACTGGAGAGAAAACTAAATATCTACAATTATTTAAAGCTCCAGTGGGTAAATGATGTTGCCAAAACACTGCTAGTGTCTCGGCCTGCCCGGACCTTGTCCACTTTGTCCTGCAGAGCTTTTGAGGGACGACTCTAGGTCCATCATCCAACTTTTCTCTCTCAGTGCTCGTTTCGGTATCTCACTGTCACACACATGTTTCAGAGAACAGGGGCCACTTCCTTAACCTAAAATCTCACTTTGGTTGAGTGGACATTTGTTGATGTTAAAAAGTTACAAACTACAGCTTTAATTTTCTATCTATCTGTGTATCTATGCTAGATGGCTCACTAGCTACTAGCATAGATAGCTAGAAGCTAGTTAGCTATCATAGATAGACAGACAGACAGACAGATAGATAGACAGATAGATAACCATAAAAAATGTTGATCGGTGTTTCGTCAAACCTGGAAATGATTTTGTTTTGTCCACAAACCAAAATGATAGACTTTTAATGATTAATTTGTTATTCAGAGCAAAGAAATGAAGAAAATATTCATATTTAAGAAGCTTAAACAATCAGAAATCTTGTTTTAATCATGAAAAAAGCTTCAAACCGATTAATCGATTATCAAAATAGTTGTCGATTAGTTTAGTAATCGATTAATAATTGATTCCTCGATTAATCGTTTCAGCTGTAGCTAGCTGCACCTAATTAAGTGACCAGTGTGTGCTACTTTTCTCTGCAAACCTTTGTTAAACAAACAAGGAAATCTAATGAAGTGTGGTACATGGTGAAACATTTGGGCAATGGCCAAAGGGAAAGTGTCTTGTGGGAAAAATAACAAGCTAAAACTCAAATGTCAAACTCTTCCTGGAGCCGTTAATCATTTTCTGTGTGTTCTGTCCCAGTTTCACCTTCAGCGCCACACTGACATTAAGTCCTGTTGAATTCCACACATACAGCCGAGCCGCGGGACAGTCAGTGTGATTGTGTTGATTGTGGTTCAGCGATGTGGCCACGATGCCAAAGCCAAGCACAATTGCACATGAATATCTTCATGTTTTTCCCTGAATGTTTTGTGTTTTGATTTCTGAGATAAGATAAGATAAAACATTCAGGTCCTTGTAGGGAGATTTTGTCAGTGCATCAGGATTTCTATGTGAAAAGAAAGACAATGAGCGAGGAGGGCAAACGGTTTTCCCGCTGGGACTTATGAGTAATCTCTCTGATGCAAACCCGAGTTGTGGAATTTCAAAGACACACGTGTTTAACAGGAATGGACGGTCTATCAAAAAAAGATCCTACTAAGTTGAGATTTAGAATCCATTCTCTTTTGGTTTTATGCCATCTCACATAAGTATTTTCATGCTTTTCATTGTCATACTGCTTTATCCTCCAAATGACGGTCACAGTACATTTAAATTTTACTTTTATATTATGTTAAACACATTATTTAACTTCAACTTTCCAAGCTTCATTATTCAGATTTCCCTGGAACTAAACTTAGTTTTTAAGCAGTTTTTTCTTAATTTAGAATACCCTCTTTATTTTCTAGGTCAATAAAACAATGTTTTTCCCCCATTTTACTCTAAAGCAGTGGTTTTCAAACTGTTTTATACCAAGTACCACCAGAGAAAATATAGATTTCTCAAAGTAACATCGTTACCACCAACGTTAAAATAGAGTGGTGTAAATAAATAGGCCAAGCAAAGTCAGCTAAAGACTTTTCACACGGCGCAGATTTATTCCCAATAAGATAATTTGCTCTCTCATCATCCTCCTCTTCCTCACATATACTTCACACACACAGGTATAGTGACATTAGATTAAGATGTAGCAAGAGATATTGTCGTCATTTTTTTTTATTTGTCGCATTTTCTACACACAGTATTTCTGATTTTCCTTCCAAGTACCACCAGTGGAAGCTGGCGTACCACTGGCGGTGCACGTACTACAGCTTGAGAACCATGGCTCTATAGGATTAGATGCTCAGAGGCTGACTTTTGCATGAATTGTTTTAATTGTTGTTTTGACACATTATTTAACCTTAACTTTTGACGACTTCCTTTTTTTCGTGACACAGTCAGAAAAGTTTGATCGTATATCAGCAACATGGCGGACAGATAGAGTCGTCATAAAAAAAAATCCCCTCAGACTTGTGATCGCGTCTGTCAGACTCAGATCCTCCTGCTCAGGTTGTGGTGGTTTGCAGGTGAGTGAGTGAGTGAGTGTGAATGAATGAATGAGAAACAGCCCACAGAGCATTTATTGATCACAGACTCTTGGATTTTAGATGGACAGACTTGAAAAAGCATCAACACTCTGCTCTGTGATTCATGACAAGATATGTATGATATATTGTTGTTTGATTGAAACATGAAATTCTCCAGCTGCTCCTCTATTTCTTCCTTCCCTTTTTTTTTTTTTAGTGAGAAGACAGTTTCTTCTTTTTCTATCTGTGGTGTCTTTGATTCTTTTTCAAATATCTCTCTCACACACACACTGGTGTGAGATATTTGTCCTGTTTCTATTAGCACATTTCTTCACATGTCTTCATGTGTAGCCTGTTTTTGGCCACTCTGTCTTATTCAAGATCATTTCTGCAATCAACTGGTTATATTTAAATGGATTTCCAGCAGTGAAACGTCTTAATTACACACAATTTAATGGAAAATCCAAAACCCAGACTGTCTGACTGCTTCCTGTTCCACTTTGTATGGAGGACATCAGCTGCTGTCTCCTCTCAGTTTTTGGATGTAACTCATCTGCGGCTCCAAATGAAACTCATCTCTCTTCCAGTCTCTCCATCCATCTGTGGCTCTGCTCTTCCTGTCGCTGACACGCCGTTTCCTTGGCGACAAATTGAACCGTAGGATGGCTCCACCTGGGCCAATCAGCTCCGTGAAATTCAATTAAGGCGCTCTATTTTCTGTGAAGGACAAAGACTTGCTTTCCTTTAAATATGATTTGAGGCACTGTGGGGATCTCCTGGGTGTTATTTCACTGATTTGACTCACTTTTTTGACATCCAGTATGTGACATTAAGGGGCGTTTATTGGCTGAAGTTGACTATAATATGTATGAGTAAGTGTGTGATTGCTTTAAAATAGGAAAAAAATATATATTTGGGTTTTCGCAGCCTTAAACCTGCCTCACACTAGAGGATAATTGGCCAGATTTCAGTTCCTACGACAATCGTGGGTGCCTTCTGATTTTAGGCTGATTTGAATAGATTATCTGTAGTGTGAGGGATTAACATGTGTGATTCTAACGTCATCAGGCGCATCAGAGTCTTCGGTATTAAACATGTTTGATATTTTTACGACTGAACAGTGATTGGAGCGTCAATAACCAATGAGAGTGAGAGTTGACCGGGAAATGGATGTTGCGAACTTGCGTAACTTGTACAAGCCAAGTTGATTACGTCTTCTCAGACATGACTTCACCCACAGTTTTTTTTGCGTTTCTCAGCACAAAACATCGCACGCAACTGACGACGCTAACAGTAACTGACACAACTCTTGTCTGTTTATGTTCTGAAGTCACGTTAAATCACGCGTGTTTCTGTGAGATCCTAAATCCCTTGAATCTCCTCCGTCTTGACTCAATCGTCAGGTCTGTGTTTTCTCAGGATTAAAAACATAGTGAAAATCGAAGTTACAAAGTTTGTTGTGTCTGTGTGGTCTCCCACGTTTTTTTAAGTCAGATTTTAAGACTTTAGACCACCATCTTGTGCCATTCAGAGTTTGCTTTTGCATTTTGTAGTGGAAACAATATGCAAATAAAGAAGAATGATGTCCTTTTTGGTATCTGAAGGCCGCCACAGTTCCCTGATGCACTCGGGAAAGTGACCAGTGTACAGGAAGTCAGGTGAAGAGTGAGCAGAGTAAATTAGATAAGAGTTTGTTAAAGACGGAAAAGAAATTGGCGTCTTTTCCAGGGTTCTTGAGTTCTCACTAATGCTGAATTAAGCAGAAGCTGACAAAAACCCATGTGCATTACAGAGTAATTTAACCTGGGAGTCAATGCCTATTTAAGCACATTCCCATTTGTCCAAAAATAGGTTTAGGTTGACTATAGTGGGATTGGGGTCACTATTCCTACACACCTTTAAACAAGAGCTAGATTATTCTCTTCATAAACGGCATTTATGATAATGTCCTGACACTGCAAATGTGCTGAATAATTAAGATAAAGAAGATACGGCCGTATAGTGATGACATGCCACGCGGTTCGTGTCTTCAGCTGTTACAAAACGGATCTCATTGCCGCTCGTCATTGGGCCTACAGCAGAGAGGATACACATTTAAGAATATTTGTCACACTCGCCAAGCGTCGCTCTGAGAAATGCAATAGAGACATTTGTCACAGATAACACTCACATCCATCACAGGTGGCAGGCTGTCAGTTAAAATAAACCAACACGGTTCGCTTGGTCTCCAGCAGCCTTCAAAATAAAAGCAAATGGAGACGAGACGTCAGCCGCTTGATGATATGCATTTTATTTTTAACTTTAACACTCGTCCTTCCTTGTAATGTCTGTGATTCAGTATCAAAGAGACTTGGGCTCTCATTTGTGTGTTTTTTTCTTTTTTTACTTAACCTTTATTTATACAGGTTATCCCACTGAGACTGAGTCTCACTTTCAAGAGAGGACAACACAACAGCACAACACAGAGTGATAGACAGACAAAGTGTCACGTGAATAAACAAATTAAAATACTCGGAGCAGGAGCAACTTCCCGAAACATGCCTTCTCCAGTGACTCTAAAAGAATCTTAAAGGGGACATATTATACCATATTTCCCCCATTAAAATAGTTCCCTGGTGTCCTAATGAACATGTCAGTGACATGCTTTGGTCAAAATACCATAAGGATGAAGAATCATAGTAGTTCAATAACCCTGCTAAACCCGCCCCTTTCAGAACGCTCGGTTTTCGTGCAAGGTCCCTTTATATGCAAATGAGACACAGGCAAACACACACCCACTTCTTCCAGGGGGTTTCTGATTTGTCCTCTTTACAGCTCTATTCGTCTCCCCCTCCCTCCACTAGCTCTCTGACAATATCAACATGTCAGCGAGAGTGCCGTCACAGGAAGAGATGTCCTACATAAGGATCGAGCCGAACACTGTCCAACTGTAAATCAGTTAAAAACACTTAGGAACAGAAGATCAGCGGTGACACAGAGAGTGCAGCACCGCTGCACAGAGAGTGCAGCACCGCTGATCGCCACCGCTGATCGCCAGCGGCGCGCTGAATAAACTGTATGTTGCTGTATCAGACCGGAGACTGTGCTCCGGAGACCTCACCACCGCTGACCAGCTCCGGTGCTCCGGCGAGCTGGCGATCAGCGGTGGCGATCACCGTGTAATGCGCCACCGCTGATCGCCAGCGGCGCGCTGAATAAACTGTATGTTGCTGTATCAGACCGGAGACTGTGCTCCGGAGACCTCACCACCGCTGACCACCTCCGGTGCTCCGGCGAGCTGGCGATCACCGTGTAACGCGCCACCGCTGTATCAGACAGTCTCCGGTCTGATACAGCAACATACAGTTTATTCAGCGCGCCGCTGCCGATCAGCGATCGCCAGCGGCAGTTTAGGCTATCGGTGACACAGAGAGTGTAGCACCGCTGCACAGAGAGTGCAGCACCGCTGATCGTCAGCGGCGAGCTGCATAAACAGCTGCTTTATGTGATTGTATCAGACTGAGTCTGTGCTCCGGTCATGGAGGACGTACTGAACAAATATGTTTAATTAGGACGTGTCAGAATGGTCAGTTATGAGCTCTATGTGATCTTTTCTTAACAATTTGTGTGTTTGTACGTCGGTGAAATACGTCCCCTGACTAAATACGGCAACCGCTGGCCGCAGTCTGATGTGAAGTGGTGCGAACACACGAACACATGATTGCTGACTTTATCCGGCACATTAGCTTCATATATAAAATCCTCTGTAAAACACTGTGCTCCACTGTGCAGCCACCAACAGCACACTTGTCCCGCCACGTTGACATAATACCGCTCTTCCTCCCTCGCCTGCACTCTGGCAGGGACAAGGTGGAGCTAAGGTGGAGCTTGCGAAGTAAACGTACTGGTGGGGCGGTAACATTCGCGGTGAAATGCGCATGCTGACGTCATAAGCGCAGGGAATTCAACATCGAGCGTTTTATCGCCTATACTTACACTAAGCGGAACCACGAAAACATGACTGAGTATTGTTTTTCCACACTTTGGCGACTGGTAGGGCCCCCAGAGTCCCAAATATCAGTATTAAAATGGTTAAAAAGTTGATTTTGCATAATATGTCCCCTTTAAAATTTGCGAAGGGAATCAAGCGAATCAGACTCTGCTGAAGCTTGTTTCCGGGTTGATGAGGCAGATTAGGAAAATGGCTTTTTGTCAAGCGTTAAAAGTGATGAAGTCCACTTACGTTACGATGAAGTCGTAACTACTACTACTGAGTATGTAACATGCAGCAGGACAGATACAGTATGTGAGCAGCAGGCCTAGGATTAGAGATGTAACAATATGAAAATTTCATATCACGGTTATCGTGACCAAAATTATCACGGTTATCAATATTATCACGGTATTGTTAGATGTGTTCAAAATGTTCCAAAAGTACTGAACACACACACTGAAATCTTTTAACCAAGTTTTATTTAAAAAAAGATATTTTATATTATATGATTATTATTATTATTATTATTATTATTATTATTATTAATAATAATTATCATCTGACTGACTGACACACACACACACACACACACAGGTCCTCACTCTGTGTCGAATAATAATTAAGTAGCAGCGGTCGTACACAGCATAAAAATTAAATAAAAAAACACAGAAACAAAAACATTTTGGTCTGCTACGGTATGTGTCGTCTGCACACTACTCGCTTTCGCGAGACAAACCATGACGTTTCCCACTATTCCTAAATCCCGTTTTTGTTGACTTACTCGCTGAAAAGTTGTGTGTGGTGGTCACGGAGATGGCTCATCATATTGGAAGTGGCTTCGCGGAGATTTTTTTTTTGCATTTTCTGCACAAGGATTGATTGTCTTCAATTATTTTACCCTCAACATCCTTTAAAAATACAAAATATGCCCAGATTTCTGATCTTACGGGGGGTTATCTCTGGAGCACAGGTGGCTTCAGCCGTGTTGTCGCTGGACAAACAGTGCAAACTGCGCATGCGTGCCCGCTTGAGCCAGTGCCGTTCAGGTGCTGCTGCTTCTCCAGGAAATGAGCAGTATCACTGTGAGTTTTTCGGTAATCAGTTGCGGTAATCAATCACGGTTTTAACGATAATTAAAATTTAAAACGGTATGATAACCGTCGGGAATTTTACCGCGGTTTATCGTCATACCGGTAATCGTTACATCCCTACCTAGGATAGATTTGTAAATGACATTGAGCAGAGGCATTCATGAAAAATTACATGATCAAGAAGAGTTTGCAAAGTTGGCAGAGTAAGGGACACACTGCTGTTGATAAGGACACAAACAGGAGTTTGTCATGAGAACATCACTTCTATTTGATTTCACTGAATTGAGTTGATCAAAATATCCTGCAGGACTTCACCTCAGATGACTGTCGGCCGGACTGACTGAGAGATACTGAAACATCATTATTATTATTATTATTATTATTGTTGTTGAAGTTTTGCATCACTGATGTGGCCTCTGAGGACTCATACTATGGCAGTTTCTCATCGCTCTGTGAGCAGACACACAACCTCTCTGCTGAGTTGCTCTCTTGTACATCTTTTGTGTTCTAACACCTGATTCAGAAAATGCTGCTCATATTGACACTACATTGTCATTACAGATACTTAGTCATCGTTTTCTAATCATTTGGTGATGAGGATGTGACACAGTGACTCTGAGATACTCTATTCCAGGCCGTATTATTTAAGTTATGATATATCATGATGTATGCATATTTCTTCACAGTATTGGTATTTTTTGTCTGGACTTTAAATGTATTTTTTTGAATTCTGTATTTTGTAGTTTTTTAAATTTTCAAATGTTTTCAAAAAAGAATTAATATGTAGCCATAATCCTCTTCCTTATAAATCATTTGGGTCAGTTCAAATTCAAATTGTGCAAATTCAAATTTTCAGTCAAAGTGCAAATTAAAAAAATAAAAGTGACGAATAACTATAGCTGCATCATATTACATTACATTACATTACATGTCATTTAGCAGACACTTTTATCCAAAGCGACTTACAATAAGTGCATTTAAACAGAGCTAGTCGTAAGTGCGATTTTTTTATTAAGCAAATACACATCTATTGAATGTCTATCTGCAATATTTCTGCTCTTTCCTTGCAGCTTCCAGGAGTTTTTTTGTTGCCAAAGAACTTCTGCTACATGCCATTCAGAATTAAAAGATGTTATGTTTCGGCATTTCCGTCACATTAGCTGCAGCAGCAGCAGCAGCAGCACATTTTCCCGTGTGCATCCAGCAGCACACGGAAGCCTTGTTTACATATCTGATCAGGCCCGCTTTCAGCAGATTACCTCTTCACAGATATTACGGCGTTGGAAGCTATGTTTGGCATTCCATTGCAAGTATAATGCTGTATTTGTACGTGTCTCACGGAGTTGCCAGTTTTACCCCGCTTACTCGCAAAGTTGCAGTTTCACACAAAATGCAAGATGCTAGAGATGCTAGTCGCTAGCTTTGCCATCTTTGTTTAGAAACAGAAGATGCTAGTGATGTGCGTTAGCATTTTGACCGCGACGATGATTAGCATTAGCATGACTGCCATCGGTTCCAAAGTGAAGTCAGAATAAACATAACTTAAATATCATTAGGTCTGAATTTCCAGATGCTGTATTGATACTTCAGTACTGTACAGACTGTGGGACACACATTAGCATGTCTTCCGCCACCTATAAACCTCTGAGTTTTTGGATAATCAATCACATTAATGTTACTTCCAAGTCCGTTTTTTCCAGTCTCTGTGAACCCTGTGGTCATAAAGCAGCAGATAGTCTCAAACCGCAATGTACAGTGTTTGCGTTCCATATGTCAGAATATGTGTTTACAACTTTACAACAGAGCAGTTGAGTTACAGTGGTTGTCAGAGATCTCTGGTCAATCTTTAACTTCCGGTGAATCACATACTTTGCATTTCTCAGTGTGGACGGTCGCCGTGTCCAGTGCTGCCTGATAAGGACATAAGGATGAGGGACAGGCATTCTGAGGATTTGTTCATTTGTTTTTATTGTTCTGATCATGGGATTTTACTTTAAATTCTATCTGCAGATTAGATTTCCCGCAGAGGAGCAGGAGTGAAGATTTAATTCAGTTACGTTGTGGTTTTGGTTTGTTTTTGAGGGAACTGTTCGAATGTTGCGCTCTCACTCACTGAGCCTCTCCCTGAACACTAGACATTAAATATGGCTTTAGTGCCCCATGTGTGTTTGTGCGTGTTTTATAGATTGTAAAATATACATTTAGATAAATGGTGGGGAAGTAATAGTTCCGAGAAAGAGAACTAAGTCCCTATAAGTCCAGAAACGAGGACATAATGAGGAGAAAGGCAGTGGTGATAAAAGTTCAATTTGATTTCCTGAGCATTTGAGATTGATTAGAGGACAATTTGCAGCCTTTTGTACATGATTGTGGTGAATGGAGGTATTCACTGTTGCTTTGTATTGTTTTTAATTGGCAGAAAGTGAATATACTACCTATAATGAATCACTTTAAAATGAGACAAAGGCCTTTACAGTTTCTACAGTTGCTTGAAACAGAATCAGGTTTATTGTCAGGTAAAGTTTACACAATACTATGAATTTGCTCTGATCAATAGAGAAAGATAATAATAATAATGATAATAATGATAATAATAATAATGATAATAATAATAATATAAGGAAACTAAAATAGAAAAGAGTTAGGGAAAGAGTGAATATGATTTAAAACACAAAAGTCGGTGCAACATGAGACAGTGTGCAAACTGTCACAAAGCAGATAACAAAAGTGAAATGGTCGTGCATGACTTTCAAATAAATGTTTGTTCCATTCAAACCGTTGTTAAATTGGTTTATACAATACTGATTAAGCCTCCATAAGAGTCATACGTTTCCCACACTGCACACAGGAAGTGATTTATTTCATGTCGAGACATACAGGAGCAACAGAAGTGAGATTTGCAGACACACAACATACAATTGGTGTGAATTATTATAGTTACTATCTTGCTGTTTGGTCCATGTGAACAGAAATAATGTCCCAACAACAGCAAATAAAGGACACATATAGAATCACAAATTAACTCTTGATTAAATTATTCAGACAGTGACCTACATGTGAGGTGATAACAGACACGGGGTCTGATGTGATTAACGTGTCATACGTCCTTCATTAAAGTGAATCAGCACCACCAGTGTTGTTCTCAACTCTATTTATTGATTTATTTATTGTGTGAATTTGGAGGGTTTTGTTTTTTACCTGAACCTCAAGGGTCAAAGAACAGAGGACGTTGCGTCATGTACAGATTATAATTTGGGTTGTAGAAGAAAAAGTTTATTTTATTTATTTATTTGTGTTTAGTTTGCTGCAACTCGGATTATGATTATAGGAAAAATGTGTTGTATAATCATAAGAAAATAGGTTATTTTCTTGGTTAAATAAAAGGTTGGATAAAAATAAATCAATCTGGATTAAAATAATCATTTTTATTTGTTATTTTTCCTGTAAGGCCTCCTATGACCCAGACATTTGAAACATTTGTGCCCCCCCCCCAAAAAAACATGCTTAACCTCGAGTGTTTTCCTACTTTTGCGTTTCCATAGAAACAGCGGGCATTCTTGGAAGAAAATGGCAAATAGATTTCTTGAACTTGTTAGTCATCAAATGGGTTCCAGATGGATTTCATGGCGATGTTCTTGACAGAAATAACAAAATGACGTTGCGTCCGACAGTAATAGGAAAAAAAAATCCTTGTTTTACAGAAAATTAGATAATTGCTATAGTTAACTACAATAAAACCTCATTTACTCAGTTCTCCTTGTTATTTTTAAAGCCTTTTACTTTCATACACTGGCTGAATTTTTAAACGTACCCATTTTGAAACCTGTGATCATTCAAGTCTGACTCACAATGTCTCTCAACATATTTGACATATTAGATTTGTTATTTTTCCATCATGTGTCACTCAGACTGTGTGTCTGGCATTATTATTATTTGTTTTCCCTGTCTCTCACATTTTTGAAAAATCACAGGAACTGTGGGGAGGTGAGAAGACTATGTGTTGTCCATCTGGAAAATAGTGACATAGGACACAGGTTATAAGGGAAATAATGTGGCTGCAGAAATGTTAGCGACTCGTGTCCATTAAAGCCCTCAACAAGACGCCTCATTGATTTTTATTGCTGGGCATTAAATGTTGTACACTCAGTGGCGACGTCTTTACGTAGCATGTGCCTTATAAGATGAGTTTTGTCGTCTATCTGCTTCACGATTTGTTCAAACATTGGTTGTAGTGAGCGGTTATTTGGAGCTGCTGTTGCTTTTCCATCATCTCAATCTTGTCTGGTCATTCTCCTCTTACCTCTTACATCAACTGCTAGATATCTTTCAACTCCTTTTTCAGAAATCTTCTCTTTGAAAATCCCAGTAGATCAGCAGATTGTGAAATTCCCAGACCAGCCTTTCTGACAGCAACAAACTTCTCTTCTTCAACTTTTCTTCCTCATCATTCTGATGGTCAGTTTGAGCTTCAGCAGGTCGTCTTGACCATGTCGTGCCTAAATGTAGTCAGTTGCTGCCATGGTGATTGGCCAGATCGCTATTTGTGTGAACATTAGTGCCGAGTAATAGTGGGTGTGTGCGTGGGTTTTCTCCAGGTTTCCTCCCACAGTCCAGAAACATGCAGATTTGGGGGATCAGGCAAAGTGGACACTCTAAATTGACCGTAGGTGTGAGTGTGAGAGAGTGGGTGGTTGTAAGATAAGATAAGATAAAAGTGGCCAGCAGTCTTGTACCTTAAAGTAGGGGTGTGACGAAGAAGTTTATTAAAAGCTTATCCTTACATCATGCATGTAAAGAGTTATAATAAAACATTTCAAAATGCATGTGCAACTCGGTTGGTCCAGTTCTCGTGAACCCAATATCGTAACTCGTCTCGTGAGCTGAGTGTATCGTCACACCCCTACCTTAAAGTGATACTTGAGTAAAAGTACGAGTATGTTCCCAGAAAATGACTTTGGAAGAAGTTGAAGTCACTTTTTTATAATATTACTATATTACTGCTGTCAAAAATATACTTACTTAAACGTACTACTTACTAAACTGACCAACAAAGCTGTGTTTTAGAGTGAGAGCGTGTGTGATTGTCGAGAAGATAGTGGCGTGTACTGCATTATTGTCGGAGTCCTCCGAGCTCCGTCCAATAGATGTAACTTTGGATTAGGCCGCACGTCGCTCACGACTTCATTATAATCGACTCTTATTAAATCAAAACAGTCGCCGTCACATTCTGGTGTAAACAGATACCGCAATTGGATTTGTGAATCAGCGAGGAAGGCTGAGTGAATCTGAGGAGCCCATACACACACACACGTTTTTTTATCTTAAAGAGGACACATCATAGACGTGATGCATACCCTAAACCCTTTCCCTAACCATAACTATCACAATTAAGTGCCTAAGCTTAACTCTTACCCTAACCTTAACCTAAACCCAATTCGAACCTCAACTCTAAAACCAGAACTTAACCCTGAAAAAGCACTTTAAAGTTGTGGGGACCAGACAAAATGTCCCCACAGAGATAGGTTTGTAAAAAAAATTTTGGAGCTCACAAATACACGAGCACACACACTCTTGTCGGTCTTAGTAAGGGCACTCGCCTGACCCTATAACCAGTAGCGTACCATGGGTTTATGTTATATACATATATATGTATATACACACACATATATATATATTTATATATATATACATATACACACACACACATATATATATATACACACACACACACACACATATGTATATATATACATATATATGTATGTACGCACAAACACAACCACATACAAAACACACTATTATGCACTATATTCACGAGACAGTTGATCTGCAACAACCATAGCGCACACGCACACCACTGCGCATCTATAGGCTACTGCATCATTACCACCACATCTTCCGTTATGTCACTCAGCAACCGCAATGTCACAAGCCACTATATGACACAATAACAAGCTTCCACATAAGCATAGGCGTCAGCTACACGGGGAACACGTCCCCGGCACTATTTATGATCAACAGTTTTGTTCTCACCACTTCTAAATTTTTTTATAAATTTATCATTATCACTCGAACTACCGGAAATGATGTACCTCTTCGGTGTACAATAATTGTACTCTTGAAATAATTTCCTTCTTTTCTCCAAACGATCGCCGTGAAAAGTGCACACGAAGGAGATCAGAAACATGATCGATTGGTGGTGTTAATGCAGTGGCCATAGCTTACCTCAAAACCCGCCAAAGGTTCAAACGTCGTTGATGACAACAGCGGGGCCTGGTGCGGGGCCTGGGGCGTTCTGTCACTATGCATCAAATTTTGATTGGCTGACAACACACGTCGGTCAAAGTTATAACCAAATAGGAAATGGCAGCTTCAACGAAAGGCCAGCAAAACTACTAGAGCAGGTCCACGGAGCTATGATGCGTTTAATGACATCCAGGAAAATCCAGCTCAGCTTCACAAAAAATAACCATATTCTTTCTGGAAATATTATCATAACATACTGAAAAAGTAATTGAATTCAGACACGTTTAGACACATTAATTTGATTATAATTTTTTTATTATTATTATTAAAAATAATAATTGTAATAATAATATTAAGAAACTTTATTGATATTGTCAGGGCCAGCAGAGAAGGCCCTGCTGGCTCTGACAGCCCACCACTGCATGAACCCAGTTCTAACCCTAAAACCACGTCTTAACACTCAAAAAACCCTTTAAAAGTTGTGAGGACCACACTAAATGTCCTAATTTCCTGTGGTTTATGTGCTTTTTTTGGTCAACACAAAGATATATGCAAATACAGACATGCACACACACATCATCAGAAAGCCATATGTGCAATTCTGAGGATCTTCTGTCCTAGAAACCCAGTTTGAGCTCATAAAGGAGCCGTGGGACACCGTCAGTGTCACTGTGCTGTTTGTGCCACTTTTCAAATCCTTTTTGTCCACGTGAAGACTGTCTTTCATTTTAAGCTTTGACCCCTTTGTGTGTGCTGCACATTTTGTTCATTTTCCAGGAAAGAAAACGCACACCTGTGAGTGTTTTTTAGTTTCACAGGAAAATGTCAGGTTTAATGAGCGTCGACACGCCAAAGGTTACGAATTGACAACTCTGAAACTAAATTTCTTGGAAAAATTAAAATACAAATACTGTATACATTAGGATTAGTATTTTTGGTGGTTTTCTCTTTATTACGCCGGAGACGTAGAGGAGCCGTTACACTTTCATATCGACACTGCTGAAAAACCACCTCCTGAGAGCGTAAAAATGTTTTGGCAATATTTGAGAGGTTTTTTGAAATGGTAGGTGTAGTTTGTTATTGCGATATATAGGTTTTGCTCATTTCCAGGAGGAATGGAAACTCTTCTGTGTTGTTGTCTTTCTCTGTGTGTGTAAATGTGTGCAAAGACTAGGGTAAAAATAGTAGAACTAGTTTAACATTCATCATTTTGTGACGTGTCCGGTCTGAAATTCCCCAAATACCACAGCCATGATGATGTAAAGTGTCCACTTTACAATCGTTGCTTTCTGAGGAGACTAATCAAAGGATTTGCAGTTTAACTGTGACCCTCTGCAGGCCCTGTTGTTGTTGTACAAAGTGTTTCACGGGGAAAACACAAGGTTTTGTTCCTTCTTCACTGATTCGGGAGATAAGAGTGAAATTTGATTATTTAATGTCCCTGAAAAAGATATTAAGGCAAAATTAAAGGAACACAAACAGCTCTTTATCTCGTGTCAATCACAGTTAGGCTCATATTTACAGAGCAGATGATGTTTTCTCTTGAGTGACTTAGTGGACTTACTGGAGTTGTTCTGTAACCAAAAAGATTTTTTTTTTTTAAATTGGTAGCAGTGTTTTTATCGAGTGGAAATATTAAATGCCTCCTGGGATATCCTTTTTTCATTCTTAGAGTACAGGAATGTACCTAAGAGTTTTATCCTAGCTGTAAACCTGAAACTACTTTGTTGTTGGCAAAGTTATATTAGATTCAAGTTGCTATGACATTTGCAAATATCTGCATTTAGATCTGCTTAAACCTGCTCAAACCCTGTGTGGCTTAAAATAGACATATTCAGCGAAACTGCGGGGTCAGGATTTCAGAGGGAAAAGGGAAAAACATGACACATTTGATCATTTGAAGAGAATCACATCAATTTAACCTGTACTTCCTCTTTTTTTGAACATGGAGCTTTTAAATGTATGTTTTCAGCAAGTGTTTCAATTTGACAGACTAAAATTCAGCCTCAGATAAAAAAAAAAACGGAGCAAATATGGAAGTATATAGACACCAGACGCATTTTATTTAACAAGCGGCTACTCAAAAACTCACATTTCCCATTGAATGATCTTGGAGTTTCTGGATTGTGGACATGGAGTTGGCCATTGCTGCCAAATGGGAACAATTAGTGGCACAAATGAGTATAACGACACACACAATAAAAATCTGCCACGGTTCAGTTCAGTTTCAGCTGCTGCATGTCAAAATAAAGCAAATATGTTAAAATCTTCCCACGAGACAAAATACTGCATGATGTTTTTCTCCTCTATTCATTGTTTGTGCACAAAATGGTCCAAAAATCACCGAATTGCACGTGTACTGAAAGAGAAATCACTCTGCTTTCACTCTTTTTTCCACTGGGACTGTGAAAATACAAACAGTGAGACAGATCAGAGGAGACACTCGAGAGAAAACTCTGTTGAAAACTATCTCTGGACAAAATGTTAAGGCCTGTAGTCGCTGTGAAACTGATCTTATGAGATCTCATTTAACTTGTGGGAAAGTGCCAACACTCGCTTCCCTACATTCTTTCTTTTTCTTCTTTCTGGGAATGTTTTGTTAAGGGAAGGACAAAAATAGCTTTTTCACTTATTAAAGCTGCAGATGGGAGACTCGAACCAGGGCCTTTAAAGGTCCACACAGTGTGTAGTAATCAGTAGCGATGTTTACATGGACACACGTAATCAGATTAAAAGCCTGATCGGATTAAAACATATGTCAGTGTTCATATTACAGTCGATCCGATCATGACTTCCTGGATTAGTGCTATCATGTGTCAGATCCACATAAACGTGATGTCTTTCCGCTCAAAAACACTACTGAAACACTCCCACAAAGACTACTGAAACGCTCTCACAAACACTACTGAAACGCTCTCACAAACACTACTAAAACACTCCCACAAACACTACAGAAACGCTCTCACAAAGACTACTGAAACGATCTCAAAAACACTACTGAAACACTCTTACAAACACTACTGAAACGCTCTCACAAACACTACTGAAACGCTCTCACAAACACTACTGAAACGCTCCCACAAAGACTACTGAAACGCTCCCACAAAGACTACTGAAACGCTCTCAAAAACACTACTGAAACGCTCTCACAAACACTACTGAAACGCTCTCACAAACACTACTGAAACGCTCTCACAAACACTACTGAAACACTCTTTGCTTATGCAGTAAGCGTCTTCTTTAAAATGCAAAATGACTGGTTTGTGTGTTACGGCTGCTGTAGAAACACGGCGATGCAAGATGATAACCTCAAGTATAAAAATACTTATTCTAACGCTATTTAACCCCCCAAAAAACTAAAACTTCATCAAGTACTTTTGAAGCTTATACTATGAGATACTACAGCATGTGTCGGTCAAGTCAAGCCAGCCAACGGGCTCTTAGCATGTTTGCTAGCAACTAGCCACCAGCTAAAACACCCAAAACACTAACAAGCTGAAAAGGGGCATTTGCCACCTAGTGTAGAGGAGGTGGACACACTCAATTATTCACTAGTATTTGTATACTGTGTCAAGGACAGTAGTCCACTTAAACGGCATTCTGATAAACCACAGTTTCACTTGCCTTTGACATTAATCCTGAAAAATGGGACTGCAGTTATCAGTAACGGTAAGAACAGAGATAAACAATTAAGTTAAGAACTGAAACGTTACAAAAAATGCCAAAATAACTGTCTATAGTAAGGCAGGGACTTTTAAAGCTGCTACTCAAAGTCAGAGAAATTACAGTTTATAGGATGAATGCACTAAGTTTGTGTGTGTCATCTGATGTATGACGTCAAAGCATCTGCTTCTTATGAATAATGATTAGTTCAGTTTGTTCTACTAAGACCATGACCATATACAGTATGTAGATCCAGTTAAAATGTCAGATGAAGGTGTAAAGATAAGAAACACTAACATCTTTCTTCTGTCAGCGTTAATCAGTCTTCAGCTGCTTCAGGATGAAAGTGCATCAGAAGTGAGGGATCTAATAATACTAAACTAAGCATGAATTAATCTATGATTGATTTACTGCGAGTTTTCATCTCGGTGCGGCAAAGATGATGCACGCAGTCGTCACAAAATGTTGCCTGTAGGGCCCCGAGATCTCTGAGATAAACAAGGGTTTTGTTTTTTGCCTCATTAAGTGTGACACTAGAGATTAAATAAAATTACTACTTGGAAGAGAATGTATTTAAGGATCCGTGCATGGAAATTAAATTAAACTAAAAATAAGCTCAATAAATGTCTCATCTTCCTTGGGGCATCAGACAACAACTGTGTCATTTATAACAAGTGTCATTTTTGTGGAGCGACTCGTATCGTGTTTATTTGGAATCTACCCTGAATTTACTCCTCAGTGTTCCAGGTTTGTATCACGCGACTCATGTGAGTTTGTTTAGGCCGCCATGTTGGCAGGAAAAGCTTCTGCAAAAATAAACAGATATCAAAGCTAGTACATGTTGGATTCTGTACCCAATGTGAATACATTTTTGGTACCCTTCCCTTGAGGTACTAGAGTAAAATGGTACTGTGCAGTAAGGCTGCACCCACAACAGTCAGCTCATTGGGCAACAAAAAGACCCAACTCCCTTGCAATCGATGTAAGTAGCCAATTAAGTTGAGGCAATTAAATGTCTGCAGTCCATTCTCATACAAAGCAGATCAATGCCGAACTGTAGATCAATTCCTGAAAACATGCGATAATCTCCAACCTTAATCAAGGAAATGTCTAAAACCTCAATGTTTTAAAAGAGGAGTCTGGTGTACTCAGCGACAGCATGGCCGAAAGCCAGCGATCGCGAGCCGAATCACAACCTGTTCATCCGTATTTTTAGTTCAGCGACTGTCAGATGGAGTTTGTGCTGTGGCCAAGCAGGAAGTAGTGAACTAATGATTCAGTACACAGAGACAACTGCTTTGTTCGTCACCAGTATGTGTGTTTGTGTCGCGTATAAAACAAGTTTCATGCAGCCGTGCTATGATCGAGGAGGTAAACTATAGTAATGTGGACTATGGTGGAAATGTGTGGCCTCCTGCCAAAATGGCGCTGTTTTGATTGCGACAGTTCAATGACAGGTTAGGGCGACGACGTCAGCTTGCACGAGCTCTGTTGCCTAATATTGATTCCTGCTCTTTGGATCCTGGTGGATGTTTGTCGGGAACAGCGTTCCATTTCTGTACAACAGACAGACAGACGGACGGACTGACAGAGGGCGTGGGGAGGGAGAGCCGTGTTTGCAGAGTAAACACACTTGCTCTATAGAAAACACACACAACAGAGGAGTAAGTCGTTACAGGACATTTTTGTTGACCTTCCCTCATTGACTCCTCACACTGGACATCCCACCACATGGGAGTGTGTGTGTGTGTGTGAGAGAGATATATCTAATAACAAGCAGCCAATCACAGGGACTTACCAACATATAAAGTAGATAAGGTGACTCCCCTCTTTCAGAGTAAAGAACAGTTTTTGACTTTGCATTATGTGAACTCATCACATTTGCCTCTGTATTATATTATTTATTTGTTAATTTCACTGTCATACAAACATTTTAAGCATTAAAAAAGTTACAGTATGTCGGCTTTTGTTGGAACAGTTGCTTGTGGAATATCTCTTACCTCACTCTGCCCTTTCATGCACGTATAGAAGAACCTATAGAAGCCTTTAGTTAGGATTAAAAGACCTGCTCCTAATGTACACATATATACAATATAGGGCTCATTTTGTGGGAATGAAACCAACAGTTTATAAATTCAGTTTATTGTATTTGCTCAAAACAAACAACTAAACAACCACACAGTTACAGTAAATTATATTATAGTTCTGCAAAAGTTAATAATAATAATAAATCGTAAACAATGGATTTACTTTAATGGGCAATCAAATTTATGAGTCGTATTTAAATTAAATTCAGTACTCTTGAGGCTTCTTCTTTATTTATTTATTTATTTGTATTTAACTCAGTTTGTGTTTAACTTTGTATGTAACTCAGCTGTCTTGCTTTTTGAACTTCATGAATAATGCAGATTTCATGATACACTTAGTGTTTTAAATCATGAGATTCAATATATACATGTGTATGTGTGTGCTTCACATTCTTTTTCTTTTCCTTCCCCCAAAAAACTTCCCTCCCCTGGAGCTTTGGCGCCCCCCAGTGGGGGTCAGCACACACTGTTTGGAATCCTCTGGTGTAGAGCCATTTCAGAGACTGGGGTCAGTGGGGTGATATTTTTGTGATTTCCAAAAGGATTTTCAGATTTTTCATGCAATTAACTAGAAAATTATTTAGCTTGCACAAGACAAAATCATACCAGCCGTTATATAAAATGGCAGTCAAAACAGTCAGAAATGGCAAACTATGCACAAATTTGCCATCTTTTAAAAGTGGGCCCCTGTATAAAAAGTATTGAAGGATAACAATGATTATCTGTTTAGTTTTAAAGGCTTCAAAAGAAGTATTTTGTGTCTTTCAGATTGTCCTTCCTGCCAAACCGGAGCTACAGTGACAACGGGCAGACGATACTGGCTAACGAGCAGGAGTCCCAGGATTCTGTTGCACACCAGTGAAGAAGAAGAAGAAGAAGACATTACAGAGACAGAGCTACAGAGGACATTTACATCCTCAGCCTGTGGAAACCTCAACAGTCTGTTTACTTTCCTCCATTTCCACTCGGCTTTTATGACCTATGCGGCATGCCTTCGTCCGACTTTACGTGCGCATGGATGGAATTTCAAAGCTCATTTACAGCCAAGTACTGAATAATCTGACTCTTGGAAAAGAAGTATTGGTTATATAGATTACCTGTAGTGTTCAGAAAAACAGCAGTAATGATATGTTTTCACATCTGCTCTTACTCTACAAAAATGGATATTAGGATCAAAAGGATGTACATTTAAAAGTTCGGGTTCCACAAACTTTGAACAAAGTGACCAAAAAAATATGTTACATGGAGGAGAAACCTTCAACAGTTACTTTACATCATGCAAACACCTTTTACCTGCATCAAGTGTCTTTGAGAACATTGTTGGGATTATTTCCTCTCCTCGTTGTGCCACTTTATTTCTCTGAAGACTGTGATGAAAATACAGCATCACTAAAACTGTTTATTTGTGACCAAACTTTACTTTTTCTTTGCACAATTTCATGTTGAACTTAAAAACATTTGTAATTTGTGATTTTGACCACTAGAAGGCAGAGAAGCTCCAGACCAAAGTCACAGTATGGTTCAGCCCTGACAGTCGTTTTTGGCCACATGAACACCAGTGAGTCATTTTATACAAAAGCATTGTTTCTGTGGAAGACAAACTGGTTAAACTGGTCTAAAACAACATAATATTAATGGGACACGTGCAAAAAAACCAAACCCTCCCTTATAAAGTTTTTCAGGATCAAGATTGATTCATAGTGACAAAGAGCAGACAATTTCAGTAGACAGATGATCAACAAGGAGTGAATGGAGATGATGGAGGGTTTAAATACTCGCTGGCCTGATGAGGAAACGCAGAACAGGTGTGTGAAACGTGGCAATTGATTAAAGTCTAGTGACATCTGGTGGCGAGATGGAGAATTTCAAGTTGAAAGTGCTTTGTTTTTAGTCATATCTGCACATTACATTTACATTTCTGTCTGCACAGTTGCCTCAGTGAAAACTGGTTTACTAATAATAAATGTTTGTTTTTTATGTTCAACCTCTGACCTCCTTTTTTTCAAAGATTGAGAAATTAATTAATTAACGTCTTGTTGCTATGTAAAGACTTTATAGAGATGACTAAACTCGTTTATTGTGTGAGGAAGAAACTGTGTAAACGGAGAATTTTGTGAAACACACAGAGATGAACGACCATTCACTCTCACATTCATTCACACCTACAGTCAATTTGCAGTGTTTAATTAACCTCTGCTTGTTTTGGGACTGTGGGAGGAAACTGGAGAACCAGGCTAAAACCCACGAGTACAACTCCATACAGAACAGCGAGCCTGTGTGTTTTTCTCTAAGGCAACAGTCCTGAATTTGATAATATGTGGTTTAAATTTCTGTCTTAAAAATGCAGTTAAAGGTCCGGTGTGGAATAATTAGTGACATCTAATGGCTATAAAGTATAACCAAGGCCTCACCTTTCACAAACTCAAACCCGGGTAACCACGGCGACCCTCACATATCAGTTTGTGTACAAGCTTCTTCTTCAAAAAGCACACTTTTGATGATTTGTCCATTTTGGTTAGGCTAGATATGAAAAGCATACAATTTACTTATTTTAAAGCAAAATATACACTTAGGAAAACATACTTATGCGTACATTTATACCACACTGGACCTAAAATTAAGGAACAGTTTGATTAGGCCAGTGCATGAAGTGCCAGCAGTCCCTTATTATTGGTGTTACTAAATAATTAAACATTAAATTCTATAATTTTTCAGTAAAATATTAAAAAAAGATACCATATATTTATGCAAGTGATATTCCCAACATCTGTTAATTTAAATACTGAATCTATATTAAAATAAATAAGAATATTACTTGTATATTTAGATGACGCTTAGAATTCACAACAATGATTCAAACATCAAGCACACAGTTAATTTAATGTGCTGTTGTTGTTGTTATGCTGTTCCTCCAAGAACACTTACAGTAGATATTGTTCTTGTTTAACAATGAATAAATAAAAAATCTAAAAGAAATCTCTGGGAAATGATGACTGGACAGATAACCTAAACAGAAGTTTCGTAAGAAATGGTGGTACACAAATAAAAGACGTAATAGTAAAATTAAGCATTGTTATAAGTTTTTCGAATACAACCCCCCAGAAATTTCAATTCAATTCGATTACAATTTCTACAGTAAAAATACTGATCTAAACTAATCGCTGCTTTGTTTACTTCCTGTCACAAACAATAAATGCTTGTATCTTTTAGGTCAGTGTATATTTAATTTGCTCTGTAGATTAATAGATAATAACTGTGTCCTCTTGTCTTCAGTTATGCATCAGTCATAGACCGGTTCCAAGCATCTTATTGGATGAACCAACAACAAACCAAAAACACACTTCAAGTGCACGTTAAATTCCAAACTCAAATTATTGATTCCTTTAAACCTCATTAAATTAAAATGGTTTAGAAGAAGGCCGCAAACGATGGCAACTCACAGTTTCCTGAGCAGAAAGTGTCCTTAAAGCTCCTCACAGCAGATCTCGATGGTGCTCCAGCTTCATCTAGGTCACTCCGATGTGTCGCGCTCCCCGTGTTGGCGAACATACATCCCTTAGCATCTCAGAAGGCTAGCTTCTTGCTCACCGTAGAGCTAGGCTAATGCAGGCGGCTAACCGTCAGAACATATACTCCTCGTCGGATGAAACTGTTCACAACAGTCCCTCCATGTATATTTCACGTTGTGTGTACTAGGATAATACAGTAAACAACTATAGGAAATATGTGGGTTACGTATTTCCACGTATAGCTTGTATTATCTAGCACCGCGGCACCCGTAAGCTGTGTCACGTCGAGCTCGTGGCTCGCGGCTCGCCCTCTCTCGCTCTCTCTTGACACATGACCTCCAACTCGATACTCATTGGCTCAGAAGATAAACAAATACAAATGGGAGTTTCTTTCTCACAATAATTCCCGGCATAATAAGCTTAATATAAAAGAAACAAAATATATATATCAAACATCTTGAGTAGTTCTCAAGTACTCAAATAGTACCTTTTTAAACTCCATGTAGGAATGTATTATATTATTTATTAACATTTTTATGAACATTTACAACTTTTGTCTTCTAGATTTTCCACAGGGCTACAAGTATTTTTAACAAGACTTTATTATACTGTTGCCATGCAGAGGCAGGTGACAGTTACACATCATGTCCATCATCAGGAAACATAATGGGTCACAGCAAACGTGATTATCCTCGTCACTTCTGATCCCAAAGGATATTTTCCTGCCACATTAATTGGCACTGAGTCTGAGTCTGTGGATCATTAAGCAATCAGGGAAAATTCATCACATCATGACTTCTCTCTAACACAATCTTCTTCTCTCTGGGTTTATGCACGGGCTGTGAAAGGCATAAGGAGATTTTGAATCAAAGATGAATAAAGATTTAAAACAGTCATTGTCTTTAAAATAAACAGTTATTACAGGGATTTATGACTTCCATGTTGAGTTAAGAGTTCAAACACGTGTCTGTCTGTCCTTCATTTGTCCCTGTCCATCTTTTGTATGAACCAGGTAAGAACCAGGTATGGTATTCACCATTATAAACTTGGTGAATACACATGTACACGCAAGTAAGTACACATGTGGTGGTTGTTCTGGTCTTTTAAGTTTCTGTGTTTGCACAAAAGTCAACATATTTGAAATTATACTGATTAATATTAGTTATTTAACATAAGTCAGTTGTTTCTACTTCCTGTTTAACCCCTCAGTGTCAAAATAAAAGCGTGCCAGTCATCTGGTTAAAACATACAGATACATATTTTTTTTGAATGATTGTGTCTTTAACATTAAGGAACAGTTATGAACTGTTAAGAGACACGGCACTAAGGTCAAAAGGTTACAATTCTAGAATGTTAGAGTAAATCAGAAGAACCAAATTGTAATATTTGTTATTCTTAACTGTTTACTGTCCTTAGAGATACTTAAAGTCGATCCCACAGCCGTCCTGTAGTCGTGAGGTCACACTCTCGCAGATTTGTGTCTTCATACTGCAAACACTGAACTCTTACTAACTAAGATGAAATGTCTTAAATGCTTAAAACTGGATTTACCATAATTGAAAAGCTGTTGGTTTGAACTCTGTACAACATAGATGGTGTTAAATCTCAATTTTGTGTTTTTATTTGCCCTTGTTGTCTTCTTTGTGCTTTTTTATGGATTATCTCTTCAGCAACGGTACTATATTGGCAAAAATCTGAGCGTCTGACAGTGTAAAAGAATCAAGGGGAACATTTGTATCTACATGAAGTGTCCAGTTTGCAAGGAAATAAGGGATAACATAAAGGTAGGATGAAAAAGACTGCTGACTCTAGAGGTTTTAAAAAAAGCCACTAGTACATTTTTAACTCAAATATAATGATTAAGCTTAAGGAAGATGTACAAATATTAACAACTAATAATGATCACTCTACAAGAACACCACAGACTTTCTCACACCATCACCAAATTAAATCTTGGTTCGAATGAGTCATTCTCCAAAAACCAAACCACTTTACTGATTTATTCTGCTGAGCTTTTTTTATATCTTCATAATCAGGTCACACAAACAAGTCAGCAACATATTGACAGGATGAGTGTTTTCTGTGCAACGTGCGTGACTTTTACCTGTGTTTAAGTTTATCTTCCTCAAACATTTACGCACACACAAGACAACGGCTTTACTCTCAACTATGCGAGTTAATGAGTAGAAGACGAAGCCGTCGTTCACAGTGTCTCTGGTAGATCGTGTGTAACCCTGGACAAATGTTGTCAGGTTTTAATCAGGACAAACATTTGGGTTTCAAAGACTCGTTCCGACTATCACACTGGGACGCCACTTCATCTCTCACCTGCATGTGAATGGATGAATAAATGTTCATCAGCAGAATTAGGAGTTTTTGGTTTTGTGGTTGAAACATAATCTAAAAACAATTTAAACGTAAATAAAGAGGACATGAAATGACTGCTTTTGATCCAAAAATGAGTCATGGCTATACTCCAATGTCCCCAATTAAATACTGTCCATCCTCCGTCTGTTGCCAGTTACTCAAACACAGAAATGCAAATGTTGCTAAACCTGCTGTAAAAAGCCTCACTACCCCTCTCTAGAAGGTCTTGAACACAGTGGAGATGCGTTTTGCAACCCTAGGGTCACACCCTTTGTGTCTCAAATGACCTGGGGGCCGGTCAAGTGAAGGTCATATTTTCTAGTTTAAAAAAACAACTGTTCAATAAGTGTGGGCAATATGAGCTTAAAATTATATCACAGAACTCCATCATGATATCAAAATAACGACAACTATGACGATATTCCACAGTCATTTCAACATAAAACACCCTTTTAACGCTGAACGTATCGCAGACGGCACATTTGCACAGGCACACTTTGCGTGATGTGAAAATTCCAGCAGTTTCTGAAAGCTGAGAAGTTGCACGTCAAAGCCAATGTGCGGTTATTACAGCAAGTCGGCAGCGTCTTTGTCACCAGAGAGGAGAGAGTTGGAATAACGCCTCCACATAATTTCACATTTTTTGGCTTGTTTTTGCACATTGAGACAAATACTCAAATTTAACTCGCTCTATTCTAGTGTCCGTGTACAACGACAGTGTTTTTCTTCATTTCAAATCGTTTATACACTTTTAAAATGCAGTAAATTATAAATAACTGCCAGATATTTTAAGATATTCTGGAAAAATGGGCAAAAGCACTTAACTCACAGGTCATTTTGAGGCTTAGGTGTTAAAGGGTTTAAATGATGCAATATTAATATATAAATATCAAAAACATACATATAACATATTATAACTTGATATTAAGTGGCGGGCAACTATGTAGTTTGAGACCTCTGGTCTGGAATGTTTTGAAATGAGGATTAATTTGTGTGGGATCCAGTATCATAACAATGTCAGAGTTGTTTTTGATTTGAACATGCACGTTAGCAAGTGAATGGTCACCATGGCGACCATCATCCGCCTCCACTGGCCCCCCCCTCCCTCCGTCTGTGTCATGTCTCCCCACCCTTCCCCCCGTCCGCTCCGCTCAGCTCCAATCAGCAGACAGAGTGAGAGGACGGCTTTGTGGCTCCCATCATGCTTTGCAGCAGGAAACAGGAAGAAGCAGGGAGCAGACAGTGAGCAGCAGATTGGAGATGAGTCGAGATAGTGGATGAAGAAGCACCAGATAACAACCAGCTGATGATGATGACGATAAAGATGCTGCAGAGGATGATGTTTCCTGCAGCTCACACTGCACCTGCTCCTCTTCCTCCTCTCCTCTGCGTGAGTAATCCATCATTTCACAAACTGTTATGATGAAGCAGACACACATGGATGCTGCCAGTGGATTTAAAGGAGCAGTGCTCTAAATAATCCCCTCAGATCTCTGTAACCTCTTGTGATCGTTTTGTCAACAGGAAGTGAGCCTCTGGTATACGCACACACGCACACGTAGACAAAACACACACACACACACACACACGTAGACAAAACACACACAGACACATATTGTTCCATAAGACAGCTCTTTCACAGCAGAGGAGAATAAAGGAGTTAACTGTCATGACACACTAACACTGACAATAATCCCATTCACTCGTCCAGCATTAATCCACAAAAACATCAACCCTACGTGGTTTTCAACAAGCCTCACTGTCACGTCTGCCCTCGAAAACCAAAGAGACTTTTGCTTTCACTCAGTTTTCACTCGTTTTTGCACGTAGTAACTTTACTTGAGTCTCTGTTCATGCTGTAGTTTATTAGCATGATAGTGAAGCGCCGGTGAGACGACAGGGGTAACCGTATTATTTTGAAGGAGCTCTTAATTTGAAATTCCCGTCCCTATGTTCATTGTAGCTCGATGGATGAGGACAACGTCTGGTTTGTTTGGGGCTTTTCAGACATGAACGTAAACATAGGAAATCAGACACAATACAGTAAACAAAAAATTACATTTCTGTTTTTCTAAAAATAGCATTTGAGGACTCCCAAAATGCTGGTTCATTGTGAATAAAAAAGATGATATGATGCAAAACTTGCAGAATTATTATAGAAGAAAACAGAATTATTGTACAACATACACAGTGGTGACTGTTGAGCCACAGCATATTCTGTCCTCTGTAGGTCACTGTTTTGGTTCATGGAGATTAGTAAACAACAGTTAATCTGCATTAAAATACCCAAATATGGAAAAAAACATGTTTTCTACGACTGAATTTCTTTAGGTTCATTCTGTTTCATTATTGTGCGATCATTGTTTATCTTATCTAACATCTAATGGTAAGACTTCAGATTCTAACTCCCTTTCCTGAACTACTGTATGGCGGCCTTCACGTACCATAAAAGGATCTCGTTCTTCTTCATTTGCATTTTAAACGTCTTGTCTTATCAAAATGCAAAACACGTCTTTGTCCATTTGGGCTCCTGTAGAAACAATGGCAATGCAAGAAATATAAGAAGGCTTATTCTAATGCTACAGAGGCCAAATTAATTATATTCTGAAGCTATTATTACACACTTAGAATATTTAATTTCTGTCGATAAACCTTCCTAAAAGTTGCACACTGGACCTTTAAATACATAAAAACTGCATTATGGAACACAAGAACTTGAAATACTTACAGACTATACAGTGAATTTGATTTTTATCTTTTCATTTATTTTAAATTATGCAGTACACATCAGATTTCATTAAAAACAAACAACCTTAAAATAACCATTTTAACTTCCACTTCCACTTAATGAAAACCACATTTTCAGTCACCTCTGGCTCTTTTCCACGACACACGCGGGCAATTTCACGTGGATAACAGCAATGCTTATTTGTCTGCTGCAGGAATGTCTTATCTTCTGTGAGCAGGGGAACTTTTGTCTCTACGATGTATTTAAAGAGTTTAACGTCTTAATTGTTCTTTAGCCTGTGATCATTTTCACTTTGCAAACACCATCACAGTCCTGCTGCCGGGCAACCAAACACTGTGAGCCGGTAAAAAATTGACTACTTTAACCTCTTGCACATAGTTGACAAACACACACAAACACACACACACACACAGGTTTCCATGACTTTAGAGGACATCACGTTGACTTACATTCATTTCCTGGAGACTTACTCTGACCATAACCATAATTACTACTGGCTTAATTCTAACCCTGGCACTAACCTTAACCTAATCCTAACTTCAGCCTAATTTAAAAACATGTCTTCACCTCAAAATATAGTAATTTTTTATTAATGAGGACTTGATTTTTGTCCCTGTAAGGAAGAAAATCCCCATAATGTGACTGTGTAAACAGATTTAAGTCCCCACAACATAAGGAATGCCAGGTACACACACACACACACATTTGATCCATTAATTTGAACCGTAAACCAGTTAACTCCTAACCCTACCCAATAACCACAATTTAAATCTCAACTTAACCAGTTCCTCATAGACAAAATGCATTCCCTAGGCCTTTACCCTTACCATAACCCAATTCTAACCATAAAACCAGGTCTTAACCCCCCAAAAAGCCCTTTAAGACACATACTGTAGACCAGCCAAAATGTCCTCACTCCATATGGTTTATATGATTTTTTTGGTCCTCACAAAGCTACAAATATAAGAACGCACACACACACACACACAGTTTGTGACACTGCATTGACTTAATTTAAACAGCCTCATCAAACATTATTCCTTACCTTAACCAGTTAACGCCTAACCCTAACCAGTAACCATTTTTTTTTGTTTTGTTTTTTTTTAAATCTTACCCATAAATTGAACCAGTTCCTCAGAGATGAGGTTTGGACTCCATAAGGACCACTGGTCCTGACAAGGTCAGTGTTTATACGTCAGGGAACACACACACACATTCATACAAATGTCCGAGACCCAGAGAGAGAGAGAGAGTCCCGCCCACTTGTGGTGATCAGGCCAATAAGAAACACTGTGAGTTAGAGCAAAGCTCACTCATGTGTCCAGCAGAGTTCACACTCAGATGATCTGACACCTGAAGGCTGAGCGACAGCAGAGACAGAGACAGAGAGAGAGAGACACTGACAGCATATAGCAGAGTGAGAGAGAGAGAGAGTAGTTACAGTAAATGAGGAGACATTAATAAGGCAGAGAACACATCTGAAATCTGCAGGTGAGTAGATTATTCCACTTTACTGACTGGAACGAATGGCGTGTTCGTATAATTTGTTTAAAGATAGTCTTGGATTATAGATTATGGAAATGATTACGAATAATCTGTCTGCTGTTGGTGCTGATGGTGTTGTGTTGCGTGTAAGAGCATATTTAGATTATGTAATACTCTACTTTATTGATAATTTTATAGCCTCTATTTAACCAGGAAGGCCTCATTGAAATTACAAGGGGGTTTAAGACACATTCAACGGGGTTAGAGACAGGCAAAAATAACAAATAACAGTATTATTCACAGAGAAATAACAGAACATTCCTAGAAGATTCCTCCAAAACAATGATAAAAAATTAACTCTCTCATTATGCACTGTAAAAGGTACGGCATTCAGCAATAAAACTGGGCAGCGTCATTCAGTTAAAACGTCTACCGCGAAATTCAGGCCACTCCAACTGACTCATAGTTAATTTAAAACATTCTGTGAGTCCAGATTTTAAAGATTCAATGGTTTTTTTTGTAAAGGCGGACATTTAACATATATATATATATATATATATATATATATGTATGTTAATATATATTGGACTAAAAGTCCTGTAAAACATAATTTCCAACACTTTAAGGAATAATGTGACTCCTTAAGTGTATTTGAAACCATAAATGCTCCTTTAGACCAAAGAAACAGTCACTTCAATGATTTTTTTCTTCCAAACTCAGCATGTAAACTGAATAAAACCCTTTTTTATTTGCTTTTGTATGGTTTGGAATAATATATGTGATAAATTCTCCCCACCCCCCGGCTGAGGGAAACCCTAAGGTTATTTCTAAAGCGTGACAGGATTAAAGGCGGGACACTTTGGTTACAGAAACCGCTTTAATCAATTGTTTTCACTGCTGTCCCTTAAATTAAATTAAACGTCCGGTTCCAAAAGGTTCCTCAGTGTGACTCCTGTCATGGTCATCAGTTAATCAGGTGAATTTTTTTGTGTGTTTTCCGTTGAAAGAAAACTTTGTGTAGTTTTGCACAAGTGTTTTTGTGTCTCATTATTTGTCCCCCTGTGTCTTTTATGGGTTTAACAAGTCAAGTGGGAACGATAAAATCCTAATTCACACAATCCGGCTCTGTATTGGTTGAAAGTAGAAGAAAAAAAAAAGAATGAGGACATTTGAATCTATCATTGGTGTAAAAACAGCAACAAACATTAACTTTAATGTCCTCCTGCCTCAGTCGCCATGCCGGGTCTAGACACAGGAGGTGTAAATCACGTATCAAGAGCTGCTGCGATGACCGAGGCTGATAACGTGCATTTTAACACGGTTATCTCAGCAAAGGCTCAGCTGTGTGATGACTAACGTTCACTGTTCACACACACTTTTATTTTCTGATGCAATGTCTGTCAGATCAGTCTGTTATGTTTTTTTTTTTGTGAAAAACTAACCGACCTAATCACCGGACGTGGGCGTTTCTCCCAAGAGGATATTTGGACTGAATGTTCTGAATGTTCTGCATGTGTGTGTGTGTGCGTGTGTGTGCGTGTGCGAACCTAAAAGTTGAATTCACAGAAAACGAAATAAATTCATATATAAAACTCAAACTTTGTGTAAAACATGCTTTTTCTATCTTTCTTTCTTTCCATTGTATTAGCGATCGGCTGAAGGTGCAGCTGCACATGGTTTATTAATGGCCACAGATAATTGGTTTATTGCACGACAACGTCAATGAATGATTAAAACCTTTGTATATATTATCTTTAAGTCACATAATTACAGTCCTGTGTGGAAAAAGGTTGAATATTTAACTGTCCATGAACAGTTCAGATTAGCATTTTGTCCTGTATCTTGATGAATTTGCAGGTTCAGCTGAGGACAGTGGACCTCAGACTGACCCGAGTGTTCCGACAAAAGGAGCTAATTTCACCTGGCCTGCTGTTATTCCATTAACTTCAATTGCCTAATGGCATGACCATTAATTTATGTTTAGTGCAGCACATGGATTGGGTGAAGTGTTTTTCTTTAAGGCTAGGCTCACTTCAGCTCCTGATTCATAATCCTGATTCAAAACAGACCACAGCAATCAATTTGTCTGTCCCTCTTTGACCTCTCTATTTTCCTCTACAGGAGCACAGCTGACATTGAGTTGACCTCTTCTGCCTCTTCCCCCTGAAAAGCATGGAGGAGGCCGCTGGGGACCCAGAAACCACACTGGACCCGCCGCGTCTACTGGAGCGGCGGGCCCGCCAGAGACAGTCCACGGCCTCAACGCTAAAATCCAAGATGAAGCGGGGCATGAACTGCTCCGCACCCAGAGTCCGATCCACTCTGGCCGGGTTCTTCCCTGTGGTACGCTGGCTGCCCAAATACAGGCTCAGAGAGTACGTCTGGGGTGATGTGATGTCCGGGTTGATTGTGGGTATCATCTTGGTACCGCAGGCCATCGCCTACTGCCTGCTGGCGGGAGTGGAGCCCATCTATGGTTTATACACGTCCTTCTATGCCAACATCATCTACTTCCTCATGGGGACATCCAAGCACGTTTCTGTGGGGATCTTTAGCCTCATGAGCCTCATGGTTGGACAGGTAACCATCATCATCAACCATGGCTAATATCAGAAGCATTGTTGTGGGAACATCTGCAGAGAAGAAACTGGCATCATGTGTTGGTCCACAACAGCATCCTGAGACGGACACAACATGGCAAGGTTCTTCGTTTACTTCGGGAGCTCCGTATGGATGAGATCCACTTCCAGCGATAGTTTTGCATTACAACCAGACGCCTCACAGCTGGGACAAGACGCCTATAATTGGTATCATGCCGGGAAATCCTGGCCTGGCCTCGATACGTCGTCAAATTAGCGAAAGTATGACTGGAAGTGGTTCTCATCCATACGGAACTGCCAAAGTAAACAGTGAAACTTTCAAAGTTGTGTCCTGCTCCGGATGATGCTGTGAAACCACACATGATGCCGGTTTCTTCTCTGTAGACGTTCCCACGAGAGACAGTTTCTCCTTCATTATGAGCAGAATCTGGAAAATCTTGAAAACACTGATCCGGCAAAGTCTTTCTTTGCCGCGTTGGAGTGATTGCCCAGCCGGCCGTATAATAACCTAAAATTCTGAAGTTTATCATGACACCACTCTCACCTCCTTTCACCTTGTCTGCAGGTGGTGTATAGGGAGGTTTTCTTGGCTGGTTTTGATCTCAGTGATGATTCCAAAGCATCCGGAGCTGGTGTCTTAAATGATTCAATGGGCCTAAACCTAACACTAGGGAATGTACACAGTGTGGAGCTGATGGGCATGCAGTGTGGGAAGGAGTGTTACGCCATCAGTACAGCTACCGCACTTACATTAATGGCTGGCATCTACCAGGTAAAGCATTGTCAATTCACTGTAACCAGTGGTACATTATGCATGTTTTTGATGACTAAAGCACAACTGATTCCTAATCTGGTTTATGCATCACCTCAACAGATCATGATGGCGGTGTTTCGTCTCGGCTTCGTCTCAGTCTACCTTTCAGACTCCATGCTCGATGGCTTTGCCACCGGAGCCTCTTTCACCATTCTGACCGTGCAGGCTAAATACCTGCTAGGCCTAAAGATTCCCCGTCACCAGGGTTACGGCACAGTTGTAGTGACCTGGATCAACATCTTTGCCAACATCCACACTACCAACTTCTGTGACCTCATCACAAGTGCGATCTGTATCTTCATATTAGGTAAAGATTTTACTCTGTACACTGTAGATTCTACGTTACCATCTAAAGGCGTGTTTCCATCATGGTATGGTAGAGTTTGGAATGGTGAAAACTTCAGTACCTTTGCAAGGGAGCTTTTCTTTCGCCCAATCAGCTGACTGCCAAGTTCTACCTCCACCCGTACAGTACCATTACCCTGGTGCCCCAAGGGAATGGCACCAAATAATGGAATGGTTGGAACCAGTTATTTTGGTGCTATTCCTAAAGGAAACCCCAAAAAATGGGGTACAGTACCAAACTGAACCGTTGCACTGGGTGGAAACATTCCATAAGTTCTGACCATGAGTTGTTTCTTTTATATAAAATGTAATAAGTCTGAACTTTGAACCCCAGTGGCAGGGAAAGAGATCCAGGAGCGCTACAAGGATCGTCTGAAGATCCCTCTACCGACTGAGCTGGTAGTGGTGGCGGGAGCTACACTGGCCAGCCATTTTGGAAACCTGAACACCAATTATGGGTCCAGTATCTCTGGTCACATACCCACAGGATTCATTCCCCCCAGTGTGCCCAGCGTTGAGCTGATGTCAAGAGTGGCTCTAGATGCTATTCCTCTTGCTGTCATTAGGTAATGTACAACCAGTTTAATAACACATTTGCTTTCTCTTATCTGGTTGCTACAAATGTGTAACAACCAGATGTCAATCAATAATAAGTGCCTTCAGACTGATTTGAAAACCTGAATCTGATCAATAAATGTTCCTTCAGTTCTAAGGTCTTCAGCGTGATTTATTGAGGTTAAAGATTATTGCACAGCCTCAAATGGCAACAACCCTGACGCTCTACTTTATCTCCTAGTTTTGCCTTTACGGTGTCACTGTCCGAGATGTTTGCCAAGAAACATGGCTACACGGTTCGTCCCAACCAGGAGATGCTGGCCATTGGGTGCTGTAACATCATCCCCTCCTTCTTCCACTGTTTCACCACTAGTGCAGCGCTCGCAAAAACAATGGTGAAGGATTCGACGGGCTGCCAGACACAGGTGAAATTTAAACCTTAAACCTTAATCCTTAAACAGTCAAATCAATTTGTAAGTCCTTGTTATATCGAACTGAAGAAAACAACAATATATCACCAAATCCATATTTTAACCCACCCCTACTGCATGTCATCTGTTAATGAATTTATAGAACGTGAAATCACTTCCATTTTTCTCCATCTCCCGATTCCTCTGACAGGTCTCCAGTCTGATCAGCGCTCTGGTCGTCCTTCTCATCCTGCTCTTCTTCGCGCCTTTTTTCTACGCACTCCAGAAATGTGTTCTTGCCTGCATTATCATCGTCAGCCTTCGGGGAGCGCTGAGGAAGGTCAGGGACGTCCCTGCCAGGTGGCGTGCCAGTCGGAATGACGCAATTGTTTGGCTGGTCTCAATGTCCGCCACAGCTCTGATCAGTGTAGAGCTGGGCCTCCTGGTTGGAATTGTCTTTTCCATGATGTGCATTATCGTTAAGACTCAGAACGCTAAGGTACGCCAAGCAAGTCGAGTTGCCTATATTGAATATAAAAGGTCAGATTAACTGGCCTTTGGTAATCCCATTATCTAATCGAATTTGATGTCTGTTGGCAGTTCTCTCTGATGGGCCGGGCCAACAACTCTGACCTTTACGAGGATGTGGACGAGTACAAGAACCTCACACCGCCGCCCCGGGTTCAGGTCTTCCGCTTTCATTCTCCTCTGTACTACGCCAACAAGGACACTTTCCTCAAATGTCTCTACAAAACTGTTGGGGTTGAGCCTTTCTTAGAGATGACAAAGCGGAGGAAGGCGGAGAAGAAAGCCAAAGAGATGTCCCTGCAGCAGGCCAACGCAAACTGTGATAAAAAAAATGGGGAGGTGGTTATTGGACTTGTCCAAAGGGAGCTGGAGTTCCACGCGATAGTCTTGGACTGCTCCGCAATTCCTTTCATGGACTCAGCAGGCACGGCTGCGTTCACAGGCCTGGTCAAGGAATATAAAGAGATCGGGGTGAACGTGCTCCTCGCCAGCTGTAACACATCGGTCATTGATACTCTGCGGAAGGGACAGTTCTTTGGGAAGAACGACAAAGACATGAGCAGCCTGCTGTTTCACACGGTTCACACGGCAGTTCTGTACGCAAACAGTCTCCAGAGCAGTAAAGAAAGTGAAGCAGACTGACCGACAGACAGACAGATAGAAAGACTGTAGCTTTTTCTTGAGTTAAGTTAATCATTTTACAGTTTAATGTTCACACTTTTGTGTCTCTTAGTTTTAGTCCAACTTGATATAGAATTCACTTTTTAATCTCCAAGTTGTGCTTTCAAGAAGTTAACTACACAGGATTTTTATTTTCTGTCATAAATATCACCTTATCACCTTCTGAGTGATGACCTAGTTAGATATAATTATCAAAAATTTTTTATCAACTGTATGAAAGTCAATTTGCCAAATGCAAACTTGCCAAAGGTACAACTTGTATCAACCAACTGACTTTTTCTGTGTTCCTGGGTTGACTCAGTCTTTATATTTGTTACACTCTTTTTAAAAAAATAAATACATTTCAAGGTGATACGTTTATTTAAAAAGGGTTTATTACCAAAACACTGTGGCTCCCTGGCGTTACTCCTTCAAACTCTATCCAGGATATTTGGAGCTGCGTGGTGCAGTGAACAGCAGCAGCTACTGTATGTTGTGTTTGGCACAAGCAGGCAGTTATTTAGGTGTGCGCTCGATTTGATTTGCATTCATTTGGCAGAGCACACATTTCCAATATTGGACGATACAATTGGGAGAAGCTAAATACATGAACGGATTAAAAAATATGTTTATTTAAGGGAAGGAATTTTTTCACACATCTTAATCCTAGTGTTTGATGCTTTATTTCACTGTTTTGGATGAATGTTGTTGTTGTTTTTGATTTCTTATTAGTTATTACATTTCTTCAACACACAACACATATGGTTTAAAAAGCAACAAAAACTCTCGAGTTAAAATGTCGAAGTATTACTTTTACATGCTTGGAAGAAAAGCTTTACGAGACTCATAAAATAGTGTGTGTGTGTGTGTGTGTGTTGTCAGCCTCCGTCTCACGCTGAGAGATAGTTGACTATGGTTATTACTAAACTATGGTTCATTACGATACCCTTGTACTCTTGACCTGGTCTCTGCTCAGCCAACAGGAAAAAATGTTTTATGACTGTTTCACATAAAAACAAAGGACTTGAAGACATGTGAGAGCTCCTCCTCAGCTGCTGGACGACAGCTACTCATTGTAGGTGCTTTGTTTGGTCAAAATGTGTGTGTCGTTGCCGTTTATTATTGTTCGATCAAATATGTTGTAAAAACATAAAAAGCAAGCATGCAGTGTCTGTGGAGTCACTGGTTATCTTTCTGTCTTAAATCTAGATTACAATAATAATGTGTGCGTTAATATTTTACCTTAAGATTGTGATAATGTTTATTTTGATTAGCTGCTGAAGTAGCATTGTCAATTCTTTTGTTTGTTATGAACATTATCATTTTATAATTTTATAACTTATTAAAAAGTTCAGCATTTCCACATGTTTAACCTGAATCATAGTAGCTATTTTTTTTGTGTTTTTTTTACCTCAAACACTGCCTTAATGCTCAAATGTGTGAATTAAACTGATATGATTTTTAATAGAACACTTGTGCCTGTGACTGTTAATTCACTTTTAGGAAAACATACAGTGCTTTACAAAGTTATTAGACCACCTGTCATAAAAACAAAATATTTTAGAAATCTAATAACTAATAATAAACTGAATTCACAACATTCAACCAATAAAACTATTTTGTCTGTACAGAAATACAAGTAAATAACTACAATTTGACATATTAATCAAGAAATAATCATGCAATTCACAAGTTTTTCTTTTGTAAAACAGTAAATTGGACAAAACTATAATTATATTTTAGCATTAAAATCATAATTTTGTGTTAAAGAGCTTTTACATACTGATCATTCATTTAGGGCAGCTGTGGCATAAACCTTAAATTGGGTGGTGGTCACTATCACCCGTGGTGGTCTAATATGAAAATAAGTCGCTTAAAAACGAATGGAAAACCACAGCTTGATTGGGAGAGGCAGTTGTAGTTAGATGAGTCCAGTTTTAGTGTCTGTCAAGCTCATTTGCTTTGGTTTTACAGGCCTGCAACTTTTATGACCTGTGTGAGTTTCATGTGACCTTTTTTAAATCTGCCTTTTCCAGATGTAAAATTGTTGATTTTCCAGAAAATCTTCGCCCGAGTGTGTAGAAACTTTTCAGCGACAATGTCGTTAATCAGTCAGTTGAATGACATCCTGACTGTTTCCCGTTAATGGTGATCCGTGATGGCAGCCTGAGCAGCTTTTATGGCTGACACAGCAGCACGGTGTCCACACAACTACCCATTAGTGTGCGAGATTATATTTATGCTATGATCAGGACTTCAGTCCAAACGCTGACTGCTTGTCTTTCTTTGCAAGGCACGCCAGACTCACGCAGGTTATTATTTTGAAGGCCTTTATTTTTACTCATTAACTGTAAACATGGTGATGGTATGTGGTTTGCCTTAACCATGAGAGTCAATGATTAGGTTATTATGTGTGAAAAAATGCTGTGTCATCTCCATGTGACCTGTAATGTATGGTCCAAGTGCTGCAGGGCAAGGTTAGGATAGGAATTTTCACTTTTTATTTAGTTTTGACTTTTCATTTTTTTAAATGATTTAGTTTTAAGTAGTTTTTATTGTGGGTTTGCTCATTTTTATTAGTTTTTATTTGTTGTAAATGCTTAGTTTTAGTTTTAGTTTTTTGTAATATGGAGTATTTGCCAGGTACAAGACTCAAAAAGGTGAAAATAAGTAGCGGGACACATGAACAACCATCCCTGAATCAGTCTACAAGTAAATGTGCATAATAATGCAGAGAAAAAATAAATATACTTCATATGAAGGATTATGTACAAAATGAATTTACGAAGACAAAGACTAAGCACATTTTTGCTACAATTTTAGTTAGTTTTATAATCACACAATTCAGTTTCAGTTAGTTATCGTTTTTTTTCAAAAAACCTGGTTACAAAATGATGTTTTTTCTTTTCAATAAATGAACGAACCAAACAAACGGGACACAACACGTTAATCCGTGAGCTTTAAAGAGAGATATTGTTGCCTGTGGACAGTGGTTATTACCCACTGTTTATAGCCTTTATGCTAAGCTTATTAAATTATAGAACTCCTGAGAATTCACCCAAAACAATCTGCCTGTAAGGTCAGGGATGATTCTCTACCATCATCATTACTGTCAGCACAAATATTCATTAGAGTTACGAGGAGGTGAAGAGAAGCTGCATCATTTTCAAGCATACTATAATAAAAAAAATTGTAGTTGAGGGAAAAAAGTAAAGCAAGTGAAAACAGGTCTCCACTTGAGTCGAACCATAGAGGCAGTATTTTCATATTTTCTGCTGCTGACAATGCAAGCATGTGACATGGCCTCTAAAGTGCCGAGTCATCACGAGACCCCCTTGTGTTTAACAGCCACGTAACTTACACAATAGAACACAATAGAAGTGCGTCCATCCTCAAAGACTTTGACTGATTTGCCACAATAAAAGATGACACTGTTTCCACAGAATTACCTTTTTTTGACACTGAAAGAAGTAGGTTTAAGAAAAACCTAAATGTCTTTAGTCTTTCTTCAGTTTGAAAAGGGAATATCAAAACCCCGTTCCTGCATTTGCAGCAGCTTACCATTTTCCTTTATTGACTTGTCCGGGATGTACACACCTCGCCTCTCACTCATCGGCTGGGATTGGCTCATGAACCTCAAAGGATAAGCGGCGCAGATACTGAAATGGAGAAATGTAATATTTTTCATGATAAGAAAACTCCCCATTGAGGGTGAATATTAACTCTGACCCTGTAACATTATTAATAACAGATACGACAGTTGAGTAATACTGTACAAAGGCTGTGTCTTCTCTTAACTCTAAGAGAATCAGAATGAGCTTTACAGGCCTGATTATGAACCAAGTACAGCAGCAGTATGGCTGAAAACACAGCAGGAAGTCACAATCCTGCTGAACAGCGGCCTGACTATGTGCCTGCACGTTCAATCACAGCTGCTGTTTCATCAACCACGCAGCTCCAAAGATGTAGACAAAAATCTTACCAAAGCACTTTTATAAGTGCTGACAGGATTTGGCATGCATACATCTCATTACCATAACTCCCTATACTGATATCTACAGAAAAGCAGAGAAATACAGCTTTGTGCCCATATACTTGTCATTACGGTAGCCCCTCAGGACTTCTGTGGAATAACCGTCCAATCACAGACAAGATTCACCAGTGCGTCACACGTTTGTGGCGCCAGCTCCTCAGTATCGAAAATCCGAGATGGTTCAATAACTGCCAGATATCGAAAGTTCTCTTGGAAAAAAGGGGCAGAAGCACTCACTCATTGAACTTTTTTTTCACAATTCTAAAGCCATAAAATCAAAATAAATCCAGGCGGCCTGAATATTGTATAATACTCAGTGACAGTATCATTTCCCAGCATTCTTTATTCAGTTAAAATGTTAAAAAATATATTTTCACAGAGGCACTGAAATAGATATTAGACATATTGTGAGTCAGTGCTGTACACACAAACAAGCAAAAAACATGGGATAAAAACAATCACAGGTGCATTCATGGAAAAAAGTTCAAGCCATTAGTCCAATAAGAAAATCACACAGAAGAAAAAAAAAGGCCATTTAAAGTCACTTTAACACCCGTAGTGTGTTTTTTTCCAGCTCCGCAGGTGTCATTAAAATACAAAATAACACTGACCTTATTTTGAAACAGCAGATTTCGATCATATTTGTTCTGGTTTATGTTCAACGTCTGAACAAAATGAATTGTAACAGTGAGTGTGCATGAACAGTTCAAAAATCAAGACAAAATAAGGCAAATGACGTACATCCATGGGTGCATTAATGCAGAAATAAACAGTAATATTATTGCCTCACTGTTTACTAAAGAAAAATATCTATCTTGATGTTCCAAACCATGTAACATAGCTCTTAATTTAATAAAAGTATCAAGTAGGTTATCATTTTCATACAGTTTTCACCCAGACTGCCACTGGGTGTGACAAGTTTCATACAGAATAAATCCCCAACAACCCTTAATTTTCAAGTAATATTCACATTTGTTGTTTGCTGAGCTGATTGTATGTTTATTTGTTCAGGTATCTTAATTACTTTATACCAAAAACATTACCGTTGATTATTTGTTCAAATGTTTTAAAATACATGAATGAATGAATAAATAAACACATAAATTCTGTTCTGTGCTTTCCATTATTTAGGGTCGAAATCCTTAAACAGTAGGGATTTATTTGATATCCTTATGGAAGATTGAGTCAAATTTTCCTTACATTTTCAGAAAAAGAATGACAAACACCCAAAATCACACAGGCCCTGATTATTTCAGATGTTAAAAAACAAAACAAAAAAATCACAATGAAAACAAACCAAGAAAAAATGACTATCAATAAAAGCCTCAAAGCTCAAAGTTTGTTTGTATATATGATTAAAAATTCCTGATTCATGCGTTCAACTAACAGTTATGATGCGACACCAGTGCTTGCATGCAGTATTTTCTGCACCTTCAGGTGGATTCTTCTTTGTTCACTCTCTTTAATTAAAGTCATGACCTTACAGTAGGTTTTCTGACTACGAGCCAACAGACCAGCAAACATAGTAGAGATGAGCATAAATATTCACTTATTGTTTGGTTATAAGAGTTTTCGTGATTAAATTAAAGATACAGAACTGAAGAACATGTTCGTGGACTGCATGTGTGTTTGCAGAAGGGATGACATTTACAATGTTACTTGAATGCATCTTGAAGCAGCTCCTTTCATTTTTGTTGTTTGTTCTCTTTGGAGTGGAGAATTTACCTCCGACAAAATTATGTCTGATGTTAAAACATAACTTAAAGTCTGTCTTACAGGTTTGGCTGAAAATTTGAACAACATTTTGCATGAAAAGCCCATCCCTAATAGGTAGACAGGTCTATTGCTCTTTTCTCAGTATAAACAAAGTCACTTATCCACTTTTTATTGATATCTGTCATTAGAGAATAATTTAAAAACAGCTGGCCCGGCCACAGTGGCTCAGAGAAAGCAAACAGCTACTCAGTGCTGTGCGACTATTCACAGCGAACAGTCGGAAACAACTGGTAGTTAGTGGTTGACATACCTTTTAAGTAGTAACTCATAACCAAAAGTACGTGAGCTGGTTTGAAGGTTTGGAAATATTAACATTGTTATTGTTCTTTTAATTTGTTGTTCATCTATTCATCATCGTCGACAAACATTTTACACAGTGTTATTTGAACAGTTCACTTAGCTTCTGCTGGTGCGGCCCGGGCAGGCCTGAGTGTGCCTGAAGTGCATGATGTGCACGGCAGTTTGGTGCCACCAGTAAAACATCAAAACCACCAGTATGTGCCACACCTGGTGGCTGGCACCCACATAGTTCAGCTGGCCTGGGAGAGGAGAGAGAAAACAAACACTCTTAATCTTTGGATAGTGTTTTTCTTTTAATATACTTTCTTTAAAATGTCACAGACACATGACAAGTTTAAGATTTAATGTGTAACATTGAGTTACAAATCTTTTGTCACACCTCGAGTTGTGATTGGGCATAAGGGGAACAGCCCTCTTTTCATCTAGGTAAATTTTCCTCGGCCGTTTCTCCTCTAACCTGTGGGGTGCCCCAGGGCTCTATCCTGGGGGCCTGTCTTTTCTCAAACCCCCATGATACATCACAGTGAGGAAAAAATAATAGTAATCCAGTGTGCTGTCTTTTGTTTTTGCATACATTTCTAAATATATTCCCAAAAAATCTGCAGATGAAATGTTTAAAAAGTTATAAAATTATAAAAGTACATTATGTACATTATTTCCTGCGGTAAAAATAATGCCTCCTTAGTCCTAGTATCAAAAATGTGTAAAAACGTAAACACACATGAAATTTTTGTTCAGCGATAGCCTCAGTTATCATTGAACAACGGTTTCCTTACTGCAAAATAAAACCCATGCGTCAGTCTTCCTTCTCATTATACTCATGTTTCCTTTGTAAGCTCATCTGAAAACTTGAGCAATCCAAATAAAACTAGAAACATGTAGAAATTTCCCCTGATATTTAATCTCTGTGACCTCTGTTTTGTCTGTAAATGTTTCTCTAAAACAATGACCCCTTTGATGATTTGTACAAGAAACGGCAGCAGATGCGCATTTAAATGTGAACAAATGTCAGAGTACAAATCCAAACAGTACACTGGGCTGTGGAGGAGCCTGTGTGCTGCTGGGTAACTGGCAGAAGCGTTGTCATTGGATGCAAAATCAATAAACTCCCCATGAGCAGGATGAGTCACCAAACAGATGAAGCCATTTTATCTTTAGCCCCTGAAGTTTTATGTAATTGTTTCCTCTTGTTCAGTTCCCAAACTCTTGGTCTCTCTGTTGCTTTAGACAAAAGACTCACCAGGAAAGTAGCGTTCAGGAATTTTGGTGGCGTAGAACAGGAAGGCAGACCCAGCAATCAGGTACATCACTATCACCCGAGGCAGGAAGAGCTGTGTGTGCGGCAAAGAAACTACATTTACATGTGGAACACCTACACTGACATCATTAACACTGAAATAACAGTAATAATAAGTACCATCATTCATTGTGGCTCCTCATCTAAATAAATGTGTGAACAAAGAGGTGTAAAAATGTGCAAGCACATCATTTCATGCTCTAACTTTTCTTGTTTCCTCGAGTGACCGTATGGTCTGACCTGTACTACATCAGGGGTGAATCCACCATTGAGCCAGACCCAGTGGCAGGCAGGAATCACACTGATGCCAGCTACACAAAAGAAGATTGCCATTCGTATGCGTTGCCAGTCGTTGCTGAGGTAACGCGGGTGCACCTGAGCGCAGAAGACGGCCAGGATCAGCGAGAGAACTGTCAGCAGGTAGACCTGTCGCCAAAACTGCAAGATAAGGGAAACAAATAAAGATTACACACAGCAAAATCACAGCGAGAGCTTTATATCTTGAGGAAAAAGAAAACCAATTTTGACAATGCTATGTTGAGAAGTCACACGTACGGCATTACAGTAGAACGCGTAGAAGATTCCAGGGACATAGCAGCCCAAGATACCAACAGAGATGCCGGCATAGTCCAATGCCAGCCAGCGACGGCACGTCTTCTCTGATCGGTGGCATGAAAACAGGTGATACCCCACCGAACACAGCATGCACACCTGAGGAAAAAGCAAACAGTATTTACTGTAAATACCACAGATAATATTTTATAATTCATTTGTGTTTTCTGTGGGGGCTATAATAATAATAACAATTTAAAGTTCTGACTAGAATACATTAGCTCAGCTTATAAAATAACATGTATAGTCAATCCAGATACTTACAACATGCACTTCTGTGGACACGACAACAGGTTTTTCTACAATACTCCATTATAAACTGCTACACAACATACAATACATACCATTCACAGCTAAAATGAAAAATAAATCTCGTCATCTGGGAGTGGGGACACTGACCTACACTGCTATTGTAGCACTTCTATAGAACAATACATTTTCACCCAACCTGTAAAACCGCTTACACACCTGGGTAGGTAGAGGTGAATGCACCTGTGGCATGGATTATGTTGTTAATCCACAGAAACGTAAGTGTAACATGCAATTGTTATACAAATACACAATTAAGGAAGATGTTTTTAGTCAACCTATAACAAAAAAATGAAAAACTAACATATTAAAACTACTGTTCAGACAATGCACAGCCCCACACGACTCTCGTTGCGTTTCTCAGTTTGAGATTTCCTGCTGATTCCCACCATCTGTGAAAGTTCTTATTCAACAACCATTCATTGTATCATCAGGAATGAAGGTTCACAGTGACTTTGATGCTGTATCTTCATGTACAAACTATGACAGCAAACCTACACCGACACATCCAGTAAAACAAAATTTACCTGGAAGCAGAATAGCCCTATAGCGTAGATGACATAGTCCTCTCTGTTTGCTCCGGACGCTGGCAGTATGGAGGAGAGGTCGTTGACGCCCAGACCAAAGAAGAGGAGGAAGCCGAGCAGGTGGCTCCAGATGTTCACCGTCTCATTTGATAGAATAAAAATACTGCCACAGACAAGAAGCAACAAACATGTTACCAGGGCAGAACAATTTATCATTTGCTATAGAAGCATATCAATAAATAAAGCTGCAATTTTAAGGTCATATCTTCAAGTACTCATCCTTGAAATATGATATAGAGAAGTTAATGTTTAGATTTGAACGTGTGTGTGTGGTATGGCTGAAACAATTACTATGTGAATATCTTCTGGTGTCTTTGCTCCACGTAACAAAGAAATCACTTTGGTTTGTGGACAAAACACGACATTTTAAAATATTTTATGGACCAAGTGATTGTACAATTAATCGAGAAAATAATCAACAGATAATAATAGTCGTTAGTTGCAGCCCTAGTGTGTGGTAATGCTTTAATTAATAAATTGCGGTGCTCTAAAGTAAACAGTCCCTGCCAGTTTCAGGAAACTTGGACGGAAGTTACCTGGCCCGAAGAAGAGGGAGTTTACAGCGGGATAACGGCAGAGAAAGCTACGTTTAGAGATGCCCCGTCCACGTTCAATACATAGACTATATGCACTTTATTCTCTATGTTGTGAATAAATAGAGAAATCCTGCATGTTCAACTTTTCGCGGACCTTTTGCTTTCTTTAGTTAGACAGATATTGTGATGTATCGCTATATGATTGTCTTGCAATACATTGATTATCACAGAATTGTGATATTATAGGTATTGTGGACCATGTATGGTGTATCATATTGTGAGGTCCACTGTGATTCCCACCCCTCTTTGTTATTAACATCATATGCCAGAAGTTAATACAATAAATAGTACATATATGAGTGTCCTCTCACCTCTTCAGACAGAGTTTGGAGGGCAGGTGAGCCCTGTATCCATCTGTGATATAGGGGTTTTCTTTGAGGAAGAGGGGGATTTGTTCGTACGTGTACAGCCTTATCCTCTGAGGTATCAGCACCGGCCAGTGCTGGTAGCTGCCCAGCTCTATGTAGTGGGCTGTCTTCAGCAGCTTCTGGGGCATCTTCAGCAGCATCTTGTTCTCAGCTCCTCTAGTACAATAAAAGAGTGTGGAGTCTGAAAGAGACGAAAATCAAAACCACTGTTCACTACGCTTTAAAACCGGTAGCAAAACAGCAAACCATTCTGTGAATGTGAAGCTAAGTTAGCAGCAGCAGGCTAAAGGCTAGCTGACGCCGCTGCTAACATCTACAGCTAAACTGATACAAACACAGCTCACCATGAAAAACAGTCCGACGGTCGACGTTCGTGTTCAGCCAACTGAGCCATGACCGGGCGGTTAGCTACAAGACAACGAGGCGTTTTTCAAGCAACATAATTTTAGTAAAAATGAAATGAGTCGTAGTCAGTCTGTGCCTTATGCTTTGTTATTGTTGGCTACAAGGGAAAACGGTGCGTCACTGTCATCTACTGGTAAACAAGGCGAAACGCACCCTACCTGCTGGAAGATACGGAAGACGATTAGGGCCACCTGTGGAATTATTTTTGGAAAAACATTTTTTTAATAAAAAAATAATAATAATAAAAAGGCCAGAAGTGAAGAATTATTACCTAAATGTCTGAATTTGGTCAATTTTTTCTATTCTGATTCCAATTCTGATTTAAATCTCACTTAAATCACATAATTCTCAAAGTGGTTAAATTCAATTCAATCAGCCTTAAATCTGAGGCTAAACTACAAATTTGCTAAACTAGAAAAGCTATGATGATGCTAACTAGTCAACTAGCCAACTAGTTAACTTTAATCACAGAATTCTAACTTTAATCTTGAATTCTGAATTTAATCTCAGAATTCTGACTTTAATCTAGCCTACTTTTTAAAGTAATTCTATTTTATTTATTTTTTAAAGAAAAAAATTTAAAAATTTTACGTGTCTCTATGCTCCTCTTTCTTAGAAAGAAAACTAGCTCTTCAATTTTACAGCAAAAAAAAAAAGTATTTAAAATGTAACAAGAGCACACACTACACAATGACTGCTCAAAGATTGATTTAATTTCAATGGATGAGATAACTGTGGTCACGCAGAGTTCAAACATACCTCCCCGTTTTGTTTTTTCCACTGGAGTCAGAGCAGAGCATATCTGAAGTACAGTGATGATCCCTCATTTCTCCCGACTTACCCTTTAGCCTGGATGAAACAGATCCAGATCTTTCACTGAAAAAGATGAAATCCACAATTTCCTCTGACTTGAGTGGAAGACTCACTTCAGTCCACAGTGTTTGGATTTGCTGTCATGTAATTTTTATACACATTTTTTTCCCCCTGAAGTTCTTAGAGAACTTAATCTGCACAGTTGGAGATTTTTCCGACTTTCCTGTTGGCAAATGTCACACATACTCTAATAAACAACATCATACATCATTTTTTTTGTTTTAGAAAGACTGGATAAATTGGAAGGGGAAATGAACGAAGCATCCCCACACCCTCAAATACAACAGTGATGACATGACTCCTTACAGCCATCTGTGAAAAATCAGACATGGATCCCTGACCTGAAGCATGAGAGCGTCAACTGAAATACTGCCATTTACCGACACAATGACTTTGGTATGTTATTATTCAGGACATTTGCTGACATGATTTCATCCATTCTTGCTGACATTAATGTTATATATACAGTGTAATTACAGCTCATATGGACTGCTGGAATTCATAATGGTCACCTAAGATTGTGATGGTGCAAAAACAAGTTACAGCTTATAGTTGTTGTCCTTCCCAAGACAAAACAAGCGAGGAGAGGAAACGGTCAGGACGGCAATCATCATGCAAGAGAAGCAGGAAATCCTTCTGACACAGAAAACTCATTATGTCAGTGTGTTGGTTAATCCTGACGTTACATCTGCAATAGATTTACAGGAACAGGAACGTGTTTGGTCATGAGAAGGGAAACAGCACATCAGGCAATCAGAACATAGAGAGAATGATTAATGAGACAGACTTGGATTGGATTAAGCAGCTGCAGCTCACACCCATTTTCTTCCACTACATGAACTTGTCCATGTCCAGGCTGTAAAATAACATTTAAGATGCAAATAAACTCTCCATACTAATGTTATCAGTGAAACTGTTTTAGTTTCCTTAATCTCTGATGGCATATCATGGTAAAATTATGACTTAATATAATACAATTCTTACTTGCAGTTCCTTTAACTCAATTAAAATAATGTGAAAATATACCAACATAATTAAAAGCACTGGTGGAAGAGATGCATCGCTTTGTCTCTCTTACACCTGTTTAAAAACAAACAACCAGAATAGACATTCGTTCATTCCTATTCAGTTATATTAAGTCGCATGTCGTTCTTTGTATTTTTTTGTCCGGAAAGTCAGTTACTATTTCTGTCCTGTAGTCAGCTGCTCCTGTAACCATGTTCAGTGCCAGGAGCAACATGGGAGATCTTTAGTCCTTCAAAATAAAAGAACACAGCAGCAGCAGTAGCACAAGTAGTACAATAGAAGGAATAAGTCAGTCAGTCAGTCATCATCTACTGCTTTTATCCTCTGCCAGAGGGTCGCGGGGGGTGCTGTGCCAATCTCAGCTACATCGGGCGATAGGCGGGGTACACCCTGGACAGTTCGCCAGTCCATCACAGGGCCACACACACAGATAGAGACAAACAACCATTCACTCTCACACTCACTCCTATGGTCAATTTAGAGTGTCCAATTTACCTATCCCCACATTGCATGTTTTTGGACTGTGGGAGGAGGCCGGAGAACCCGGAGAGAACCCACGCACACACGGGGAGAACATGCAAACTCCATGCAGAAAGGCCCTTGTTCCAACCGGGGCTCGAACCCGGGTCTTCTCGCTGCAAGGCGAGAGTGCTAACCACTACACCACCGTGTGCCCCAATAGAAGGAATATCATGTAAAAAATAAATGAAATTTACATCACAATGACTCACATTCTTTGCAGTATAACAACATTACATTTTAATTACATATTAGTGGAGTAGAAAACCACATTTTGCTGTATAATACTATATTATATTACTTGACATCCACCTTTTCACTTAGGTATAAAACTCCATATTGTAATATATATAATAATTATTGTATTGCATGTATCTTTCTGTGTCTCTGCCTCCAGTGTTAAAAAACAAAGCTCAGTTTATATCCATTTATTACTCAATAACAGCGGCTATTTTAAAAGCTGCCTTATTGTACATGAAAACACTGTATCTTTGCATTATTATAACAAAGTCATAGCTATATTTATTAAAGTCCTCGGCCCCTGATATATACAACCGAGTTGAAAAATACAAGACAATATGAATATACATAGTGTTCTTATATATTCAAGCTTTAGTGTTAGACTTGTTATTATTTGAATAGCCTAATTATTTTCCTATTTATATATAGCTTCAATGCATAAGAATGCAGTGGTAGTTTTTTTTTGTTTTGTGTTGTGTGTGTGGCTTTGCTTTAATTTGAAGGACTCTGAAGGAAGCTGAGTTCCGTTGTCATAACAGTTGTGTTGACAGGGGTTTGTGCAGCAGCTGAGCCCTGCCCTGTTTATATTATTACCATTCATCAGCCTGCTGCTGTCAGTGAACTCACACACTCACACACTGAGTACAGAGAACACACCAGTGGATCAGCATGTGAGCTGCTGCTGCTGCTGCTGCTGCTCATGTGGACACAAACGCCTCATGGCTGATTTAAGGACCTTCTCTTTTTAAAAAATGCAAACCTCCTGCTCCTATGAAACGCATGGATTATTATGGATGTGATATGGAGATGCTGTAAAGTCCTGCTGCTGCTGCTGCTGTTGTGTGTCTTGGTGGAAGCAGACGTGGATGAAGACACGTCCTGTGATGGAGCGTTTGATGTTTACTTTGTGTTGGACAGGTGAGTATGTGATGAAGCTCGTGTGTCTCACACTCTTCACAGATTCCCTTTTTCATCTCCATGTATGGATGTGTTTATTCGGCCACGCTCGCTCCTCTGCTGCTTCGCTGCACGTCTCTCCTGATCAACAGTGTTTGTAGAGTAAACTGTCGAGAGTTCATATCACAGTTCAGCTCAGTGTGATGTTTGTTATCTGTCCAACAAAAACAAAATAGATAGAACTGAGCACATTGTCTATTTATAAGCTGAGGAAACACATGTCCAACACATGTTCTGCCTTTATTATAGTTCATGTTGCTCTTGCATAAGCGCTGTTGTTGTGTGAAATTATCATATAAAACTTTATTTATGTTGCTCATATAGAAAAAACAAGCTGAATTTAAGTTAAACACTCAAACTGCTGCCATTCTATAACTCTCTGACTGACTATAGTGACAATTCTGACCCTTCTGCATGTTTATTATTTCAGTAAACAATATATTTGTGTGTCTGTTGCTTCTACATAAGAGTTACATATGTGAAATTATAATATAAAACTTCAATTTTGTAGCTCATGTAGAAAACAAGCTGTATAAAGGGATTTAACACTGATTCAAGAGCACAGTGCTCATTTTGATATACAGAACATTCATTGCATTATTACTTTAATATTCAATATACAATATAATAATAACATTCAGGACATTCAATTTAAATGTGAACATTTATAAACTAATATGCAAATACAGAATATGTTGTTTAAAATACACATCATTAATGAAAAGATTGACAAAAACTGACAAATGAGGCTACTAAGCTTTTCTACTTTTAGTCCCTGGTCCTGGAACAATCCTCATTGCTTTAAATGGTTTTAAATGCAGAATAATTGCTGTCATTTCTTGATAAAAGTTGCTGCTAATTGACCGTGTTATACTTATAATAATAGAGATATTAATCTCGATGGGACTTCCTAGTGCATTAAAGGGACATCTTTTTAGTATCTCTTTATTAGTGAAATGAATTTATAGACACATTGTTCGAATCCTAAATCAAAACTCCTGAATGGTCAGTGTGTCACTGTGTTTGTGTTGCAGGTCAGGCAGTGTGTCGGGACACTGGCACGAGATCTATGGCTTTGCGGAGCAGCTCACCAACAAGTTTGTCAGGTGCTTTTGAAGTTAAAGGATGGGAAACCTTTTCCTTCTTCTCCACCCTCCTCCTCGTGGATTGTTGTGGTTTTTATACCGTTTAAAAACACACTGGCACACTGAAGCAGGGAGTATTTAAACAGCCTGGAGTCCGTGTATAGGTCTTTAAATGACAATACAAAAGAGCAGTAGTGAGTAGAAAAGTAGGGCATGTCTAATTTGGGGGGGTAGACATCATCCATGGCCACCACCAACTGCTCCAAAACCTCCGCCTGGTAATGATGCTCAGGGTGCATGTGTGTGTGATATCTTTAGGTTTAATAGTGGGTTGCTAAATATGACGGAGCAAAAACATGCAGCCAGATGTTGAAGGTGGTGACGGCGACATCAACAGAAAGTCGTGCCTGAAGTAGAAGCAGGGAAGTCAACCTGACAAGCGCTAGAGATTCAGTGGAACAAAATACAACAACGCAAAAGTCAACGTGACTCAGTTGCTGTCATGTGACTGGCTGAGCAGAATATTTGCATTAACAAACAGTTCAGGAAGTGTACCTAATAAAGTGGCTAAGGTCAGTGAGTTCACTCCGTGAGGAACATGATTACCTTTAACCAGAGTTCCAGAAACCGTGGAACATTCCCAAACAACATGTATTAAGTTGACAATAGTCCTTGAGGAGTTTTTCTTTTAAAGTTTGTACTTCAGACAAGATTCATGCCTTTGTTCTGTGTGTTTGTGTTTCAGTCCCAGGATGAGAGTGTCCTACATTGTCTTTTCAGCCAGAGCAGTTGTAATTCTGCCTCTGACAGGCGACAGGTGAGGAACTCATCTCTATCCTCTCCACAGGGACTGCTGTCTGCTGTCTTATCCCTCCGTTATTTATTTTATTTTATTTATATTTACACTGCTCCGTCTTTGTTGCTTTGTCTTTGTGTCCCGGCTGTGAAGGTCGAAAATAGATGAAGGTTTGAAGAAGCTGAGCCAAATCAAACCTGCTGGTGAAACGTACATGCACGAGGGCATGCAGGCGGTATGTTCAAGCCACATCAAACATTCAGTTTACGATCAAGGATCTCCTGTATATTGTCATCCAACACATGAACAGAAGAATCCGAGATATATTAAAATGTATAAACCAACTTGAAAGGTCAACAAACAAAGAATCCAGATCTACATTTAAATATCTGGATTCTTAGTCTTTTACGGAGCACATTCATTGTGTTTTTTTAAAAAAAGCCTAGACTCTTATTAGGTTTTTACCACAGAAACAAGTCTTGGTTTTCTTTAAGTGTAAACAAGAACTGGTGGAATCCACCATTTTATCTGGTATTGACTCAGTATCATGGGACACTGAGCGTCATTACAAACACTGGTTCTTTTTCTCACCACTGTGTTCTCTGTTCTAAAGTGAAGCGGTCACCACTTTGCTATGTGTTTGTAACTGGTATGTGTTTTTCTGCAGCACCATACTGGGCAAAGTCCTTCTGACTTATCGTCTCTTTTCAAAAATGGAAACATGGAAGTCGTACATTTTTTTGTTCTTTACATATTGTGTGATTTGTTGTTCCAAAAAAACGAGTTTCTTTCTCTATGGGGACCCTCTTCTTAAGATGGCAAATAATTAACAGCCAACTCTGTTAGATGAATTACTGCTTCATTCCATACATGTTATTGAAAATATTCACATAAATCTTAACTTAAAGGTTTTCAAAACCCTGCACATTTGTTTTTAGGACCCATAAAAAACCTCTTGTGACCCATCTGTGGGCCCCGACCCAGTCTTTGGGAATCACTGATCAAGTTTAGAGCTCTGGTGAAGAGTTTAAAGTTTTTAAATATGAGCACGTTTCAGTGTTGTTATATTATGCTTTTATTAGTAATCTGGTTAAATAAAGACTAAATAAAAATAACTGCACACCTGAAACCCTTCCACCAAATATGTGCCGCCTTTCTCTCGTCAGGTGTCGGAGCAGATGAAGGCTCAAACCACACCCTCATCTACCATCATCATCATACTGACTGATGGAAAGCTGGACGTCTACCCCTACGAACTAAGTGTCCGGGAGGTAACTGTGTCTCTCTCTCTCTGTCCCCTCAGAGGACATTCTCCATCAGCATACCAGAGTTTGACTTGTTTTATGGCTCCTGACAGAAAGACACTTTCAGTGTAACCACAGTACAAGAGAAGAAAAAGGGTTGAGTGGAGTTTTCCTCTTGAGAATGGTTCATAAACAGCAACTCTTGAGTATTTGCGGTCATGAAAGCAAAACACACACACACTGACACATAAACATACTTGTCGAAACCACACACGCTGTTATTTTACCGAGTTACAAAACACCAATGAAAGCTTCACGGGTGGACGTGTTGATCTTTGCATCATGTTAAGAGAAGTTTAACGGTCGCTGCATGGAAGAAACAAACATACATCACCATTGAGATAGAATAGAATAGACGTTAATAGTCCATCTGCAGCGGGAACGTCTTTCTTTCAAGATAAACACGATAAAGAATGTTAAATATAAAGCAAAAACAAGGTTTTCTGATTTTCCCATCATCACCAACTGTGTCGTGTTTCCCAGGCGGACACAGCCAGAGGCTTTGGAGCCAGAGTGTACTGTGTCGGGGTCATGGACTTTGACCACAAACAGGTAGAAACATCTAATGTTTATACTCGTCTCTCTTTACTTTGTCTCACTGGTTTCTGTCGCGCCGCTCTGTGAGAGAAAAAACACTCGCCTCGTTTACTGATACTGTTGGCCGTAGAAACACAGGGAGGTTTTTATTTGTCTTTCTGTGTGTGTGTGTGTGTGTGATGTGGTCATAAATTCAACAGGCTGTTGTTTTTGGGGCCAGATTTATGAACATATCCTGAATTATGGTGAGGACTGAACAGCAGGTTCTTGCTAGAGATTTTTAGTTTGGGGTGTGTGATGCAGTTTGATTTATGAAAGATAAAAAATCGTATTTTCCCAGATTTTCATTGCAAATTTGACGTCAGGTGCAGGAAGTTTTTGTATGTCAGTTATTGGAGTGAGACTAAGGAATATAATCTCAATATGAAACCAAATCTATGTCCAAATTTATTTTTGTGTGAGTTACGACTTCTTTCTCTTCCCATTATAATTATTGTTATCATTTTATCATTATCATTTTTGCAAAACAAGTTACATACATTTGTATTTTATGTTTGGATATGATTGTGCACATGTATTAACAAGAAAGTTAGTTTCTATGCTCAGTGTACATTTCTCATTTTTTTAACATCTTCAATATAAACTTTGAAATGAAAATATACGGTATTATGCTGCATTACCCAACATATTTAGAATGTTATTAATCAAATTTGCTGTGCAAAAACCACTGTAGTTACATGTAATGTTTCATTAATAACAGTTTTCAATCTTTCCCTGAATAATTCCTACATATGTTATTTGTTTTATATTGTCCTGTATTACATATTAGTCTGTGTAATGAATTTGATGAGCACTTTTACTGTTTAACCAGAGGGTCGACGGGTGCAAGTGATGGTCTGCCTGGCTACTGAGTGACCGAGTGTACTCTGTGGTCAGGAGGAAGTAATTACATCACTGTCTAATTAAATAATGCCAGACACGCTTCCTGTTCTGCTGTCGTTAAAGCAGGAGATGAAAGCTGCAGCTTCATGTGTCCACAGCTTTCATCTCCTACAAACAGGCCTTCCCTTCCTAAATGCACTGAACCAAAACCAGCAGACTGAAGCTTCTTCTAGAAAGCACTGTCAGCGTTTGTGCAGAATATTCACTTTTAAACACTCCAGTGTTAGACCTCATGTTTAACAACCATGTAGAAAAACAACATTGTCATAGTTTAACTCAGTTTAACTCAGCGAGTCTTATTCTCTATCACCCTTTGTCTATTAGCGGTAACTGCAGCCTCACAGCAGGAGTCTAAGCTTATTTCTGTTCTTTATGTCCTTCATTTCCTCGTCTTTATGAATTTTAAATAAAGATGCAGAGCTTTTCTACGGGTTTTTACGTCCAGGGAAGATGTATTTTCGGGACAAACTAAGCTATCATCTCAGCTAGCAAGCAGGAGATAAAAGCTGCTAGCATCTCAGCTAGCTAGCAAACCAAAAGCAGTCGTGTAATGCTACTCAGACTCTCTGCAGCTGGGAGGAAACACCTGTAGTTGGTATTATTCCAGGAAATCCTGGCCTGGCCTTGATACAAGCTTGCGATTTGTCAAATTAGCTGCTTGTCATGTGAAAGTATCGCTGGAAGTGAGCAGAGTCTATCCGCTAGCGTGACATTATCCGGAGAATGCTTGGTCATTGCGTCATTGCAAGAAACTGTTTACTTCATAATTCTTGACTACAAATTTGTATGTTGAATTTTATATTTCACATTTTTCTTGCAGCTTGCTGAAATCGCAGACAGCACAGATCAAGTCTTCCCGGTTTTGTCGGGATTTCATGCCCTCAAAGACATCGTCAACTCGGTGAGGTCACATGACATGAAATGCAGAGTGTGACTTTGTGTCTTTTTTTAACTTTTTTTTTAAATTTTGTATGCTTGTTATGCACCAATGACACCAGAACAAATTCCTTGTATGTGCAAATCATACTTGGCAATAAAGCTCTTCTGATTCTGATTCTGATTCTGATTTGTGTCGCGTGAATACAGACTTCTAACTCCAGCTTCTGCATGTTCACACAGATCCTGAAGCAGTCATGCACTGATGTGTTCACCATAGAGCCATCAAGTGTTTGTGTGAACGGTAAGAGAACAATACTTTTACATGACAGTGTTTATGTTTGCAGATAGTTAGAAACTGTATTTTTTATTTTATAGAATTAAAATGCAGGAAAATGCTTTGGCTATTTGTTATAACTACGTCTATTATTTATGTTTACAAATCAAATCAATTACCACACGTAACCTGGAGGCACTTTAAACTCCCTTTTAAAAGGGAATAAAATCTCTGCAGGACTCACCTGCCTAGGCTGGTTGTGGTGAAAGGAAAATAGTAATATTCTTTTTAACTAGTAATTCATAGCAACTTACATTTTGATCCTGATAATCTTAAGTCATTAGCCTCAGATCTGGATCCTGCAGCCCTGGTAATTATTAAAATAATTCAATATTGTATCAATATCAATTTCTTGACTTTGATACTGATTCCTGAATGATACATTTTAAAAAAGAAAATACACTATATATTACAATACATTTATTTAGCTTTATATCTTGGTCAAACAGCATGCTGCGTGCTTATTGGCTCACAGATGCTGATTAGATTTCTTAGGTACCACAATTTGATATTAAATAACAGCATAGTTTTCGATATTAAGTTTGAAACTGGCTGGTAGTGATATGTAAAATGTAGGGGCATTATAAATAATTAAGTAAATAATTAAATAAATAAATAAATAAATAAATAAATAAATAAATATAATATGTTATGTGTTTAATGTTTGTCCAGAGTCGTTCAACGTGGTGCTGAGAGGCAGCAGCTTCAGTGGATCCAGGAGGACAGACAACATACTCTGTCTCCTCACCGTCAATCAACAGACTCACAGTCAGTAAATCTACTGACCATTATGTCCACTACATTCAAACCAGCAAATGTTGTTTTGCTTTAAAGTTCAAGAGAGCAACGAGTGCTACGTGTTCACTTGCTCCTGCGATGCTGTTTGATAATCATGTGAAATGTAGATACAGTGCTGCAGTGGAAAGTCAGAGTCATGACGTCCAGGCACAAACAGTGGCTGCTTTTCATCGACTCCGGGACACAGAACAGAGGAGACATTATTAAACAGGGAGCAGAAAGAGGGAGGACATGTTGTCTCTGTCGTTAGTCTATTAATGGATCAATAGAGACAGAGTCACTGAGAGGACATGAGGAGATAATACATGACAAAACTGTACAATTACTTCCTTAATCTTACTCTCTTGTTTTCATGTCTTCTGCTCCAGGGTTTTACAGTTTTTTTCTTTTGCTTTGCTCTGTTGCTTCAGATTTTATTTCCCGTTTGTTACGACGCCACCTACTGTTTCATGCTTGATGTACATGGACTAGGCCTAAGCAGAACTAACGTTGAGTCATAACTAGCGGTGTTTGTGGACACTGTTCACTGTCTCTCTCCGCCAGATCCTATGCAGAACAATGAGCGAGTAAATTACGTGGTACCTTGAATATGATGAAATTGGCCCTGGAAAGTCCTTGAAAAGCACCTGAATTTGATGTCAGCCAAACTTTGATACTTGGTATTAAAAAGCAATGAGTTACAGTACATTATTACTTTTGTAAATGCAATTAGTTGGATGGACGTCAAAGAATATTTTTTAGGGTGCATTGGAGGGATTGTTACAATGTATGTATGTATGTTATTTCAACACATGTAACATCATACAGTAACGTCTCCTCAATGATAATTTGTTTGCTAACCCAGCTCTATATCTGTTAATGTACAAACCATTTATAATACAGGGTGTTTACTGTTGGGTAATTATTTCCCAGTACCTATTGTATAAATTGCATGTTTTACATTTTATTGTAACATTCCCGTGTCTTTCTTCTTCTTCTTCTCCTTCTTGCCCCGCAGAGCAGAAGCCGACAGTAGTTAGAGACGGGCATCTGCTGTGTCCCGCTCCCACTCTGCACGAGGTCGGAGAGTAAGTCGAGACAAACACACAAACACATAAACTGTGTGTGATTACACCGTGTAATGTAATGATTGTATAATCACAGCGTACCACTCTGGTCGTTACGGTTTTACCACAAGAATTTCAGAACACAGAGCAATGAAACCGCATTCATGTGTTGTGTTGCATGATTGTTGTTATTGTCATTTCTGTTCTAGTGCTTGTATATTTTGTTTGTTATGTAGCAAAGCCAATTTTGTTTTACATGAATTATCACTAGATGTAAGGGTATTAAGAATATGGTTGTCCCATCACAGAATATGGAGACATTTGCCTAAATGCTTAAATTCAAATTATTTTTCAAACATACTTGTGTATAGTGTATTTAATTTCACTGAAACCTGAAACTTTACTATATAAAAACACCGCTCACTGTTGTGTGTATTTGTATTTGTCAAATTTGGGACTATTTTCTTGCATAAACACTGACCTTGTCAGGACCAGTAGTCCTCATGGAGACCAAAACTTGGTCCTAATGAGGCAGAATCTTAATTTCTGAGTATGTGGTTAAAGTTAAAATTAAGGTTAGACATTAACTTGTTTTGGTTAAGATAAGGGAGAACTCTTTATTTTGTCAATAAGTCAATGCAGTGTCCTAAGAAGTATAGTCGTGCAAACGTGTGTGTGTGTGTGTGTGTGTGCATGTCTGTAGTAGGCTGTGAGGACCACGTTTTCAAACTCATAATTGAGGACATCATGACCTTGTGAGGACATTTTGGCCTGTCTTCACAAATTTTAATGGCTTTTTGAGGCTTAAGACTTGGTTTTAGAGACAGGGTTAGAATAGGGTTTAGATTGTGGCTAGGATAAGGCATTTAAGTGTGATGGTTTAAGTTAAGTTAAGGTAAGGGGATAGGGAACGCATCATGCATGAGTGTACAAGACGTTGGAGAACATTTTCATTTGTGTGTGTGTGTGTGTGAGAAACTGAGAGAGCAACAAGAACAAAGTTTACAGAAAAACCTGGTAACAGCTCAAAGTGTTGGATGAACTGAAGCCAGTCCGACCAAAATATCTCTGTGGCATTTAGAGAGCGAGCCAACCCAGATTTAACTGCACCCACTTCAAACAGCACCCGTTCTCTCTCTCTCTCCCTCACTGTGTCTCCTTATCTGTCTCCAGCCACCCTGCAGGTCTCACCCACTCACTGAAACACTCATTCGCTCACTCACTCACTGTTTGATCACCGATCAGGGACAAAACTGAAAATAAAATCTCAGCTTGATAGTTGGAAACAAAGTGTATTCAATAGTTCTGCAAACTTTTTAAAGGCAAACAATGAAATCAACTATGAAATGCATGGACTTACTTTCACAATGAGATCAGTGATTTTGGCCCAAACAGAGAAGCTCAGTCATTGATTCTCTTACAATACGCCTTTAAAACTGAATGAGAGGAAATAATAGTAGACAATCTAGTCATAGCAAGAGCATCACTGAGGTCAGCACACAAACTGGTTGGAGGCACTGGAGCATGGGTTGATTGTGAATGAATCACAGGTGTGCAGCACAAGGGGGTTAGTCACGCCCCCACACCTGCCACTCACACACACATATACACCACAAAACCTTCAGAATCAAGATTTGACTGGAAACAACTGGAGGCTCCTATTGCATGATACCAGCTGTCAATCACACTAGTGTCCCCCCATATGTATATATTACACTCTAAATTTATTTATTTTTTTTTTTTTTTTAAATGGACACAACATTGACATTACACTCTATTAAAGGGGACCTCACGCTGGTTAAGATTTGACTGATTTAGACCATAAACTTATCTTGGGAAATATTACGAGATGCTGAAAATGAAGTGAGAAGTAAAATCATTTTCCCATATACTTCAATTTAAATAGGTTTTCTTTTGCCACCGGGCAAGTCACCCCCTAGTGGCTATTCAGTATATTGATCCTCGGTTGGCTTCAGCGAGGAAACCAAAAGACTACAACCATTTATTTTTGTAAATATTGTATATGTGTGTCAAGCTGATCTTAATCAGGAGAGTGGGAACTCATTTGACAATATTTTGAATGTAAGAGGTATTTGCATTTGTTAGTGTTTATTTTTAGTGTTTGTGTTTGCGATCATTCACAGGTCCGTTGAGGTGCTGGTGAGTCTGAACAACGGACAATCTTTCATCTCCACTCCCATCACCATCCACGCCACAACATGTGTGAGTGTCGTTCGCAGAGGACTGTAAATATTCAAATATTGTATAAAATATTATTTTTATACAGTTTTTATGGGTTTTTTTCATATAGGGCACTAAACTTTTCCAGTGCACCCTCACTCGTACTCGATTTTTATAATATTTTTCTTGTACAGTATTTATCTATCTGAAATAAAATAAAAAACAACTTTGTCATCTACTAAATTAATAAATGACGTGTTGGTGCTTGTGTGTGTGTGTGTGTGTGTGTGTGGACTGCAGTCTGACGGGACCTGGGTCCTCTGGTTGCTCTTGGCTCTGTTGCTGTTGCTGGCTCTTGTTTTACTGTGGTGGTTCTGGCCTCTTTGCTGCACAGTGGTGAGTCCATGTTTGCGTGTAATTCAGAATTAGACCGTGTGGAAGCATGAACCAAAATTTTGTGCTATTATTATTCTAATTTTATTTATGGAAGTAGCCAGACGGCCAGAGTTTCCATAGTAACAGTCCTTCATTTCTAACAGGTGATCAGAGACCCACCACCATCTCGACCTCCTCCTCCTCCACCTCCTGTCGTCGTGAGTGGACCACAGATGTTTTTATTTATTTGTTTCCATTTTAAAATCTTTGTCACAGGGCCGGCCCAAGCCTTCATGGGGCCCTAAGCTAAATTTGGAGGCCCCAAAACCAGTGTCTCTTGTTTTGTTTTGTTTTTAACCTTAGAGGGCAGTAAAATTTAATGACTGTGGTTTTTAAAACTTATAATAGATGAACTTAAGATAGACACTATTTAAATATCTAAATATATCTAGATTCTTTATTATGTTACATGCTGCAACCAGCAATTTAGCATAGTAACAGTACACGATTATTGTCTTTTTGGGACATACTATAAAGTTCTAATCATATTTCGGGTTGTTTTTAAGGAGCTGGAGGAGGATCTCACACCCAAACACAGGTGGCCCACAGTGGACGCTTCATACTACGGAGGCAGAGGACCTGGAGGAATCAAACGCATGGAGGTAAATAAACAAAAAAAGCAAATGAACACACACACTTCCGATATCACCACCAGTTTGTCAGTGTTGCAGCATCTACGATACCGTATCTGCCGCTTGTACTTGCTTTAAGGTTCGCTGGGGGCAGAAAGGCTCCACAGAGGAGGGGTCACGACTAACGAAAGCCAAAAACGCTGTGGTCACTGTGCCAGAGGAAGTGGAGGAGCCCATCATACCCCGACCCCCACCGAGACCTCCTCCAGTCTACAGCCCTCAACCACAGTCCAAATGGTACACTCCCATCAAAGTGAGTCCTTGTCAGTGCTTTTCAAATTAAAAGCCCTTCACATTAAGTAATGCTGGGAATTGTAAAATAAATTGTTTGACCTTCAGGGGCGTTTTGATGCGTTGTTGGCTTTACTGAGACGACAGTACGACAGAGTGGCAATCATGAGGCCAACACACCAGGATAAGGTAAGAAATCGGCGGTGGAATCTCTTCTGATTTCTTGAACTGATTCAAATCTGATTCACGAGTTTCTGATGCCATTTTGATGCTGATTTATTTATGACATTTCAGTTTCCATACCAGTGTTTTTCCACAGAGATTTTCCTCAGAACTAATGCAGCAAATGCACTTTTAATTTAATCTGACCACACAGTGCAACTGTACAGTACAGTCGTAAGTGACAATTTAAATTTAAACCTTAAAAACCTATACTACCTAAAAGTGCATCAGTAATTACCAAATTGTACAAACTGTCCTCTTATTATCAGTATTTGTGGTTATAAATCTGCCGACTCAGTTGCTATTCCGCTCAAGTCTGAGATTTAGGTGAGATTGAGGTGAGATTTGTGCAGATGATTCAAGAAATGGCATAAAATAAAAGATTTAATATTTAAGGTGGATTTTATGAATCAGTATTGGATCTTTCAAATGAAATCATGAAATGTATTTGTTTGAGCTCTTGAATTCACAGTGGATGCCGATCAGATTAAAAAACAAAATAACAAAGCCCAGTTTCCTCTCTCTTATTATCTGTTATCATCCAGCCAGTTATTGCATCAGCCCTATTGTTCATATTTACAGTCTGTGCTTGCACAGGGCGTCACCAAACACAGCACTAACAGACTCCACTCTTACAGGATTGTTCAATTCTTTAAATATTTACTGATGCATTGTTGGCGATGTGACTTCATATTTTGTCCATAAAAACAGAAAAAAATGTTCCTTCAATCTGTGTTTTGAGAATGATGTTGACTTGTCGCCAGATATTGGATTCCAATTCCATTCTGATAAACTAAAACATGACTTGCAGCACATGTGGTTTGCAAGTGTTGTTCCATCTATTAATCTATTATGTTTTTGTTGTTTCCAGGGCCGCTGCATTAACTTCACTCGAGTTCAAAGTCACTGATGTTCTAACACGAGGATTGACACTTTTCATTTTATTCCTGGGTTTTTTTTAGACACAAGATGACTGACGTGTACACACACACACAAACACACAGAGATCAATGTTGGAATGTATATTGTAAATAAATGTCTTTTTTTTTTACTTAAAAACCACATCGTCCCACCAGCGTGTGCAGCAATTTTGTTTATTTGAAAGAAAAATATATAACAATCCTCTTTTTTCACAAAGACCAAAGTCAGTACAAGTACCCTGACCGGCGATGACACAAATGATACACAATAAAAAATAAAGCATACATGAGAAACACAAATATAAAATACATGAACACATAAAAATGTAGCATCACTTCCACTCAGAGTTCAAATGGCATCAATGTGTCAATCAAAACCCAAACACTTTTTCATTTCATTTCATTTCATTTCATTTCATACAAGAACTGGTGTGTTAACGAAAAATAGCTTACCAACACAGAGCCAGCCAACCAGCAACAAGCTCACGGTGACGCATCAGAGAAAGAGCGTACAGGAAAAGGAAACACTTGTTTTGTTTTTAAGCCTTCTGATACAAAATACAACTTAATACTGTAAAGAGTGACGCCTCAAAATAGGAGTCAATAAAAACCTATAATACAACACGCACAGCGCCACGCTCGCTCGCACGCTCACTCAAGTGCATTTGATTTCCGCTGCATGATCATCACAAAAGTCGCGTCGCAAATTCGCCAGCGATTGCCCACATCGCACGAAATGCTAACAACCAAAACTGAGAAAAATATGCGGCTGACGTAATCGATGAGTCGAGTTGCAGCGAAATAGCAAAAGAATAATTTGACGACAAGCAGAAGCAGCAGCAGCAGCAGCAGCAGCAGCAACGTGTCTTAAAAAGCAGCTGTTGAGGGCCTGTTATTGATGATACAGCTCGCCTCGCCTCTCTGGTTTCTGACTGCCAGGAAAAAAGAACAAAGCAGTGCTAATGTTGTCCAGTAAACCAATGAGGGTTAAAAGGAGAAGAGCATCCCCCCCCTCCCATGCTGCTGCCATGATGGAGGTCCATCCACTGGAGGATCTAAAACGAAATCCATACACGTCTGAGCGCCCTCCGGAGTCTTCTAATGTCGAGTTAAGTGCCTCAGATTGAGCAGTTGAGGAGGAGGAAGAAGAAGAAGCACACAGTTTGTAATCCACACCAGGAATGTGAAGCTCCTCATGGGAATCATCGCAATTCAACAACGTTTTCAGGCCACGAGGACGCACATGATAGTCGGCTGTGATAACACACAACTGCAGCAGCTTTCATCAAACACTTTAAAGCTGTGCTCCTCGTGTTTGTCAAAGCCCAGATGATGGTCTCTTGGTCATCTGTGGTCCCAGCTGCATGTCCTCTTCTGTACATAAGATGATGTAGCTTTAAGGAATGTTTTATAGTGTCATAAACGGTGTCACTGGTTTCACAGTTACGACCGGTTCTCGCGATGAAGCAGCGACGATCTGGAAAATGGAAAAGAATAAAAATAAGCAGCGTTACTACTAAATACGTGTTAAAATAGTGGCGGTTCATTTTCAGTTTTTGGCTGCATGCACGTGTCCACGCCCACCTGAGAGACCTGCGACTGTCTTTCTCCATGTTGTTCTCCGGCCCTTCGCTCTCATACGAGGCCAGGTGCAGCTCTGCAGCGACAAAACAAGACCAGTTTTTGACTTTGATGAGACAAGATGAACAGGTGAGTCACGTATTGAGGATTATATGTGAGGAGACGCATGGAGAGGAGGAGCTTGTGTACTGACCGTCTTCAGTGTAGACCGGCGTGGTGACGAGGTACTGGAGGATCCGTCGGTCTCTGTCGAACGGACAAACCACCTGACGCCAGACCAGGAACTCGCTCACCTGCTTTGCCAACTCCCACAGTTTCTGTTCAAACACAAAACATGACACACTTTAATACTGGCAACAGAATAACAACACAATATTACATCGAAACATCATAGTTATACTGTCTGACATGGGAATTTTATGTCATCTAAAAGGACATTTTATTGAGAGGGAAAAGTAGTAGCATTTATAGCCACAAGGGGGCGACAACACATCACATCCAGCAGATGCATCGTCTCACAGGGAATGAATTACCCTGACTGTACAACAACAATAACACGTCGTAATGAACTGACCTCAAAGTTGATGTGTCCGTTTGCCAGTCTGCTGGAACAGCCTTCATTCAGGAAATAAATGTCTTTAATCAGGAGGCTGAAGAACGGAATCACAATCTGGAGAAAAAGGGGAAAATATAATAGTTTTAGTTTCACATTTTAAATCAGAATTCATTTTTTTTTGTACTTCAAAGAACAATCCTCGGCGTTCGCTCACCTTCTCCTGGCTGCTGTGAGCCGTCTCAGACCTCTGGGTGGCGCCGCGGAGAGCCGTACGGTAGTTGCTGAAGTTACTGGACGGGTCCATCTGATGCTGCACGAGACCAGATTAAAGGAGACGTTGAGCAAACACGAGCCAAACATGCCTGTAATATCAAATGTACGCGTGTACCAGTGCTGCTTGTCTCACCTCCAGGATTTCAAACTTGTCCGTGTTGACTTTACTCCAGGTTTTCTTCAGTCTGGCAATCGGACTCATGTTCATCCCAGCTGAGAGACAATGAAACATAGAACATGAGTTTGCAAACTAAATTGACACGACTTCTTTTTTCATGCTTTTTAATATTATATTTTTGCTTATCTGACTTATGGGAGCTACAGATTAATCATAGCGACTTATATTAAACACCAATCTGTGCAAAAGTGGTTTGTGGCAAGAATCTCTGTGTGATTTATGTGATAATCTGCACACATAATCAGTTTTGGGGGTAAATCTAAGCACTAAACTCCATCTGTACTACATTACCCACAAACCACCTGTCATTCAGACACTGTGTGTGTGTGTGTGTGTGTGTGTTCTTGTCGAGCACTCACTGATGATGGCCATGAGGGAGTTGAAGTTGCCGATGTTGAAACACTCCTGAGCCACGTCGATGAAGAACTCGATGATCCGCGCCCTGTGTTTCTTCTTCACGGGCTGAAACAAGAGAGAGAGAGAGAACACACGACAGGAAGTCAGTCAAAGTTCTTATGTAACAAATGGTCAAATTGATTTCTGCATGTTAACTTTAAATGTGTAAAACGTACCATGCAGATCTCAGTGGCCACCAGGAAACTGAGTCTGTTGAACCAGTTGACGTAGGCCTCCAGGTTACTGGTCTTACGCTTCCGGAAGAAACCCTGAAAAAAAAAAAAAAAAACATGTAAATGCACAGATTCATTTTTTAATGTTTTTATTAATCCGTCTTTCTATGCTGTGTTCTTATTAGATCCAGTCTCTCATTGCTTAAGGCAGAGATTCCTCATGTGTGGTTACAGCCCCCCAGTGGGCACCGATGGTACTGCAGGTTGGCTTTAGGGCTGGAACTACAACTAAATAAATAAATAAAATAAAAGTTTTATAATCATCAAGTTTCAAACAACAGTAAACTATTTAGCCATTTAATAAATGAATAAAACAAAGCTGTGATAGATAGGTAGTAGTGATAGTGGTAGTAATAGTATATTACAAATACTATGAGTATTATATTATATACTATTGTTATTAATGATGTTAAGGATTTTTGTGTATATGATGATATTGATGATGTTAATATGTCTAAATAATGACAATGATAATATGTTTTATTGAGTATAAAACATATAAAATGAAATAGCCATATAAATGAATGGTGGTTTCGACTTTTTCCTCCCTTTGGAACATTTATTTTACATTTTTAAGGTCAGGTTATTTTGACTTAAATGTTGTCCAAAAGTGTTTTTAATTGTTGTTCTTATTGCCTGTCTTTTAAGCTTTAAAAAAATACATGGAAAAGGTCGTTTTAAGAGACAAACACCACTCTAACACACCTGTTAGACACGGGAGCACAGAATGAACCAAGCGTAAAACCCCACAACGTTACGGGATTATGGTGCGGACACTTTTTAAATGTTTTTTTCCAGAGCTTTTCAACAACATCTCACTGTTTTCCTTTGCCCTCAACAAATCATGTTTTTGTCACAGTACTGAGAAGAAAAAAAAAAGTCCTGACGCACGACAACAAAAACATCATTCACCGAGGAAATCGACGGGCCAGTTAATCGCACACTTAATCATGTGGTTAATTTTGCGGGGCACATTGTCGTTTCAACAACCTGGCGATAAATCACATTATTAAGAGAAACAATGTGATCAACAGGCAGATGCTGTTGTGTAATTTCCTCCGCGAGCGGATCTTGACAGGCGTCACACACCCACACAACGTGTGGACCTGGACGCCAGAGCCTGTGACGCGTCCATTGTTATTTTCACCTCATTTCCATTTTTGTTTCTCCGTGGTCGACCCTTGTTTTTTTTCTCTCTCTCTCTCTCTTTTTAACTAAACAAACACCATAAAGGAGTTGTATAAATAAACTCGACCCGGCCGTGGTGATGTAATCCCGGAGATTCACAGCTCGGCTAAACGCTTACACAACAACCGGCAGCCCACTCCACTCCAAACTTCCCGTCGACACTCCAGAACCCCTTGTGCTGACTCAACCGCTCCTCTATACAAAGTGGGGCTTATGTAACCGGTGCGCAACCGCCAGTGGAACCGAGATGAAGCGCGGTCACAAACACCAGCTGAGAGGGCCGCTTCTCAGAAGCCCACGACTGAAAACAAACCCTCCAGCTGACTCAGGAGGGGAAAGTGCCCTTCAGACACACTGAGACGCACGTAGATGGCTGTTTTTTATTGTGCTCTGATGAAAACGCGAGAAAGAAATTTACATTTTTATCTGCCGGGGAGATCTTTTATGTGGTTTCTGAGGCAGATGAAGTTCTAGCGACGCTCAAAGCGGGAAAAATGAAGACACTTCATCAAAATAATACAGACGAGAGCCTGTGTTATTCCTTTGCCGCACATAATTGTAAACAGACCTCACTTGTTCACTGTCTTACACAAAAGAATATGTGCAACATGCTGCTGATTCTGACTCGAATTTAACCAGAATGAAATTAACCTTTAACCAGCAACAGAAAAAGCCAAAAAACAAGACAATAAAAAGCCAAATTGTGGAAAAAGTGAAATACTGTGAGAAGAAGAAGAAGATGAAGCTGAGAGGGATGATAAACGGTGTGTTCAGTTTAAATTGTACCTTATGGTTCTCTAGAGGATCCTTCATCGCGAACGTTTGGATGAACTCTTCGGGGCCAATGAAACTCAGTCTGTCCTGAAGGCAGAGAAAAGAGATAAAAAACATTAAAAAAAAGAGATAAATAAGAATAAGAGGAGGATTGAGAAGACACTAATATAATTAAAAACTTATTAATGTACATAAAAGTTCATCTTTATATTGTAAAATTGTCTTTTGAACACAAAACAGATCAAAGTATCACTTTTAAAGGGGTAAAGCTCCTCACCAGCTCGATGTGTGTGAGCTGCTGAGCGAGGACGAAGGGGTCGTCGCACACGCTCAGTATGTCGCTCCGCTGGCCCGACGCCTGTTTGCTCTTCAGGGCGGCGGGACGCTCGGCGGCCACGGCGTTCAGCGCCGCCACGGCCTCCTCGTACTGGCCGAGCGCCGACAGACGCTTGATCAGGCGCTGGGTCATCTGCTGCATGGCTCGCCACGAGTACTGGAGGCGTGACACAAACGTGACGGGACTTAAAACACGTGGCACGTGATACTCATAAAGAAGACACTTGAGTTCACCCTTAAATCCTTAAGGCATTTTTTTCTTATGCAATTTGTAACTGTGTAATAACAAGGACTGTAATTCACAGTTAAGTAATATCCAGGTTACTAAAGGCTACACCCTCACATTTGTTTATTATCTTCCTAACGTTAATGCCAAGCTATCACTTGTTGATTTGAATAGACACACTAGTATAACTATAATATGATAATAATATATAATATAGAAGTCTTATAGATTCAAAACAAGATGGTGCATCATCACAAGGGAAACCATTGAAAATATAATTTTTTTACACTGCTGCAAGGATGAGACCGGAAAGATGTGAGCTGTTTCTAACATTTATATATTTTTTTGAAATGGCATCAAACATAGGATTGCATTCTTTCACAAAATGGGATTTTAATTTGACGATTGAACAATTAATCCCTCAGCCCTTTCGCGATGTAACGTGTTACTGAATTGTTGTTACTAACGTCACAAAAATATGAAAACATTTGCTATTTATCACTAATCTCTTTCAAGTAGGACTGATGAGAATGTCACTAACTCTGCACATCCCCGCACAGTTATTATAATCCACCCTGAGCGGTATTTGATTGCAGCAAAGCCACGGGTGTGTTGTATTAATCCCAAAAATAATCCAGCGTCTGGTGTCACCAAAGTGTCAAAAATTATTATTATTATTATTTTTTATCACTATATTCTATATTTTTTCTTTATAAACACTTGAGTGTGAGCGCAGCTGCAGTGGATGACGTCCGACACTAACCTCGTCACCTCGGGCCACGTGGTGCGTCATGTCCTTGAGGCAGCGCATCATCCTCTCGTCCCTGAAATCGTACGGGAACGTCTCCGTCCATTCAGTCAGCAGCTGAACCAGCTTCGGCGCCACCTCGCGGAAACGGATCTAAAAAAAGACCCTTAAGTGTCAGTGATAGTACACGTCAAAGACAGAATTCACGAGTGTAATCTGAAACCCTAATCCCCCGTTATTGTCATAGCGTCTTTCATGTAATTTCGTCGTTTGCTTGCTTTATTGTTGCCATTAAAATGTGCCCCTTTCACTTTTATTTCCCCGGTGTCACTTTGTGTCCAGATTGTCTTTGCTGATTCAAATGTCCATAAATATTTTGTCCCACAGCAGATTAACAGAAGCCTGCGTGTGCGTGCTGTGCTTCTGTTCTGTGGGTGAGAGAGTGACACCGTTACTTAGATACAGTGGGTGTGAGTTTGTGTGGGCAAGAGAGAGAGGGAAAAATAATTATAGCTCTGTGTGAGTGCATGTGTGCATGTGTGCATGTGTGTGTGTGTGTGTGTGTAATCCTCCCACCTTATCCAGCAGGGCGTCTCCGGAGCGCTGCTGCTCCACACACAGGTGACAAACCCTCGTCATGAGCTCGTACGGGTGCAGGAAGAGGCGTGAGCTCAGCAGGAAGGTGAAAACATACGACCTCTAAACGTGGCGAGACAAAGACGCTGTTAGAAAACAACTCGAGCCACATCGTTCATTTTGATTTCTTTAAAAACAAAGAAAAGTCTGTGCCGTCCACGCTGCCCGCACGTTTTATAGCCACAAAAACAGAAGAGAAGTCTTAATTTAAAAACTCCAGGCTGCATTTAAGGGCAAATTGGCTATTTACTCACATGGATCTGGCATTTTGGAAGCCCTAAAAAAAGCTATTTTTGCCCAGAGTGGAAAAAAAACTCAAAATGCCACCCTGGCCTTTTTTGTCCAACTTTGGTTTAGTCGGACAAAAACAAAAGGCCTTCGGAGACGGCGATGCAGTTACCCGCATTCACTTCCTGTCTTCCTGTTTTTTTTCCCACTATCAGCTCTGAACAAAAAGCTCCCTAAACATTTTCAGTTTCACCACAGTAGAGCTGAAACAATTAATCAATTAATTGTTTAAGTTTTTTCCAGATTAAAACAAGATTTCCGATTGTTTAAGATTCTTAAACGTGAGTCTTTTCTTAATTTCTATGATCTGGATAACAAAGCAATCATTAAAAGTGAATCATTTTGGTTTGTGGACAAAACAAGACATTTGAGAACATCATCATTTACAGGTTTGACGAACACCGATCAACATTTTTTAAGGTTTTCTGATATTTTATGGACCAAACGATTAATCGAGGAAATAATCGACAGATTAATCGAATATGAAAATAATCGTTAGTTGCAGCAGGCAAAAGAAAGAGCTGACCATCACCTCGTGCCGTCTGAAACTAAGCAAATGACTGCAAAGGAGGAAATTACACCCGCACACGCATGAGCCCGGCATTTTAAAGAACTTACATCAGGGTAGTAGTCCACTGTGGGAACCAGGTGCTGGATCAGAGCCTCAAGGGACGCTGAAACCAAACTGTTGTCATGGTAACACATCTCCCCGTAGCTTGCCGTGATGCCATGTCCGTAAAACCGAGTTTTGCCCGGGGCGGAGTTGTTCCGACAGGACTGCTCGCTGCCGCTGCCACTGCTGCTGCTGGTGGTGGTGGTGGTGGAGGAGGTGTGGCGGTGCGCGCGGCCCGGACACGAACTGCTGTGCTGCTGAGGGCTGCGCGGCTGCGGCGAGGACGCGTAGGGGTTCTCCGAACAGCTGCCGTTGTTGTTGTTGTAGTGGTGGTGCTCCTTCGTCGCCACGGAGGAGACGGAGGAGCTGCGGTAGGAGCAGTGGGGCTGCGGGATGTCGTAGGGGTTCTCTGCGGCAGAGTAGCCGCCGTTGTAGATGTTGTTCTCCTTCGAGGGCTTGGGGGCGGTGCCGCTGCGATACGGACTGTGAGGCTGAGGATGGTTGTTGTTGTTGCTGTAGGGCACGCAGGTGCTGAACTTCCCTGCATACGGAGTGGTGGGAGGCATGGTGACCTGCAGAAGAGACACGAGGAGGACATGGTTGACATTGGGGAACACGGACACAATAAGTACTGTACTATGGGTCAATATCACTGTATGAATAGACACAACAACCAGATATGGAAGTCTGTTTATGGTCAAATAAAACCAATTAAAAGGTCCATTGTGCATATTTTTGTGTGTTCTGATCATGTTTTTGTCGACAGGAAAACAAACAAACACACAGCTGCACTTTTTTGTGAATCAAAAAACCATGACTACGGGTTTCTCGGGTAACTGTTTACCACTGTGTGTGTGTGTGTGACTCAGTCTGCCCGCCCTCCAACACGCAAAGCTGAGACTTAGAGGTGTCTGAGAAATAACTACACTTAATCACATAATGTTACCCCTCCTCTGTTTACTGTTTTGGCTTTGAACTGCTGGAAAGACGCCTCCTCGTGGAATTCACTTTCTCTACAAAAGTCACGTGTTGTTGTTGTTTTGGATCCCCCCCCTCCCCACCCACACCCACACACACTTCCAGCTTCTGTCACGTTCTTGAAGCTAACTGCTTTTGGAAACAGGGTGGCATGAGGTTGAAAGAAAAAGGGGGAAAAACACAAGTCGACAGATGGATGATCTTGAGACGCCAATGACTCTGTGTCTTAATGGTTCAGATAATTGGATCTGAGGTTGGTAAGCTGATCCCAGGACTCCACCAAGGCATGCTTCAAATCTGGAGCCATCTCTATCCTCCTACTGTTGCCTGTTATGAAACCACATGTCATGGTAAATCTAGCTGGCCGCACACACACACGCACACAGTATTCTTAGTGGGTGACACTCATTGACTTAATGCATTTCCGTAGCTTTAACCCTTTAACCTTTAACCATCACAACTAAATGACCAAACCTAACCCTGACCCATATCTAATTCTAATCTGAACCCTAAAACCAAGTCCTAACCCTGGAAAAGCCCTTCAAAGTTGTGAGGACAAGCCAAACTGTGTCCACCATGAACAAAGCATTGTCAATGACCTTAAACATAAGCAGTTAATGCCTAAACTAAACCACAATTCAAAGTGTTTATGCCAGAAAAAGGTCTTCACGAAGCATCCAAAACACATTGAGTCGGTAGCAACTGGTACCGACTCAAAGTGGTTGAGATAACGACGACCTGGACAAATGAGAATCTACACGGACATTTTTAAGGAGTACACACACACACTTGACATATGCACACACACTGTGCCAGAAAACAAAACCCTGCAGGAATCCAGCAGACCTTTTGTTAGTCCATCACAGCGCCAACAGAGGAGTGTCTGCCTGAGCCAACATCTAACAAACACACACACACACACACACCCTTGTCCACCAATGGCGCCCAGCCCCGTGAAGCTTTAATCCAAGAACACACACACACACGTCACGCATAAACAAATGATAGTCTGAGTGATGCACACACACACACACACACACACTCTCTTGTACACCACAGAGCCTGGCATCGTGCCAGTGTAAGCCGGTCCAGTGCCCGCCCGTCTTGTGAACTCTGTGATCTCAGCCTGCTCTTCTTCTCCTCCTAACTTAGTTAAACAACCTACAGAGGCTTCACCTCCCTAACGTTACGATATGCACTCAAGAACTAGAGCCGCGACTAACGATTATTTTCATAATAGATTCATCGATTGGTCCAAAAATGTCAGAAACAATCGGAAATCTTGTTTTAATCAGGAAAAAAGCTTCAAACCAATTAATCGATTATCAAAATAGTTGTGGATTAATTTAGCTGTATCAAGAACACAGCTCCGGTGGCCAACATGAGATTAAAAAAAACACATCTATTATATAATATTCACCCCACTTTGAATGCCCTCCTTTTTTTTCTGGTGTTTACATTGAAAGGTGACCTTACACAAGAGGAAAACACATGTAGAAATATAAAACCGGCCGTGGTTCTTTTCCCAGACTGACTTCCTGAAAAGTTGACCCTCTGGTTAGCTGCGGTTTCCGAGCTGCAGCACTGAAATTTTACTCTTTCTAAATGATAGGTTGGACTCTCTGCGGGCGACTTAATAACGGCGTTTGGGAGCATAATTTCATATTGAAAGCATTGTTTACATTCTCTTGTTTGTAAACTTTGAAGATTGAAGCCTCGTGAGGAGGTTTGATGTGGCGGTGAAAGAAAAAATTACAGCAGAAAAAGAAAAAGGCAGAAATGTTACAAAGTCGTACCAATGAAACCACAAGGATGAAGTTTCACATGTGCAGGCTTTTCTCATGTATTGGAAGCTTCTGGAAGTGGAAGTTTTTCACTATTGCAGTTCCCTTTGACCGACATCAGTTTCAGACCATGTCTGATGTGTTGACCGAAGGCACAGACTGTTGTGTGTGTGTGTGTGTGTGTGTGTGTGTGTGTGTGTGTGTGTTGTCCTTAGTGTCACAACCGAGTTCATTGCAAGGTTAAAACTAATCCAGGCTTTGATAGAGCTGCAGACAAATATCATGGGATTTAAACCCAGTGAAATTTACCCAAACCACCTTAAAAAAAAAAGAAAAAAGATGACAATATTGCGGCTTATACGGGACAGTTATCAAATGTCCTATGAATGCTGCTTTTGTCTGTGCCCAATGACATTTTGTAATAGTTTTCGGAGGCTTTGTTTTTAATCTGACAAGAATAAATTACTAGGGGGGCAGTGGTGGTGTTCATCCATTTGTTTTGCGGCTTGATTAGCTTCACTTTTCCATCTCCCTGCAGGTTTACAAAAGCACCAATGGCAAGACTAACTTCATTCTAGAAAACAACCCAAATCTTTTCATCCTCGGGCTTCAACCTTAGACTGTTTCTCCTAAATCACATAATGTGGTTTTTAAAGGTACACCGAGCCATTCTGAGGCCGATTACAGCAGGAGGGGGTGGAGACAACAAGGGGGGGGGGGGGGGGGGGTCTTCAACAATAGAGGTATTATCTATCCTGTCATGGCATTAACGACCGCACAAAGACCCCCAGGAAGAGATCAGAGCAGATCACAGCAGCAGATCCGACACACACAGCAGCTTTCACACACTCTGTTTTCCACCGTCAGGCCGTATGACGCGCTGCCTCTGTGTGAACCCGAGGCCGGGATCATTTTCACATCAGTCAAACCAGTAGAGCAGACTTTCTTGTACCTATGACAGACACCGTGCACCGTGCCATGTATCTGCCCTTTTACTTAAAAGCACAGTAAACGTCATGGAATCTGTGTGTGCGACAGCGGCGTGTCTGCCCTTTTACTTGAAAAAGAGTAATAAACGCACTGGAATCTGTCTTTGTGACGGCGGAGTGGTGAAGGAGCATATCGAAACTCCCGTATTTACTCAAGGAAAATTACTGCACGTGGCTCAAGGACGGTGGCTTCCATGCTTGGGGCAACGCGATGGCGTCTGTGCAGAACGCAGCTGTGCACATTGTCCTTATTCAAACCCAATTAACCCCAGCAAGCATCCACGTACCCGCTGACCAAACAATAGCTCAGAGCTGAAACCCCCGATGGTTCAATACAAGCGGAGCTAACAGACACATGAGAAGATTTTCAAAGCAGAGACCTCCTCTTCTTTGTGTTATTTTTAAAAGGACTTTCAGCAGGTCCATGTTTTAGTCTTTCAAAAAAAGTCACGTACGTGGTTAAGTTAATCTCAAATAGCTACGACGTACTAGGAAGTATTTTGACATTGTGTCAGTGTCGTGTTTGAATGTATTTGAACACAGAGCTGAATGATTTGGCGAATAAATATCTAATGGCAACGTTTCTGCCCGATATTGAGAATACGATTGATTTGCAATAACATGTATAAGTCAAGAGCGAGAGAAGCAGACATGGATTCCTTTGTTCTTGTGTTTGTTCACTTGCTTTTTGGAAAATCAAACCACCCAACACAGCAATAACCTGGACTGGACAGTTTATCTCGCCACTGTAAGATACACATGGTGCAATACTGGTCTTTTAATTCAGTTTAGTTTGACTTTTAAGTTTGGATTTGATGTTGTTTTGGACGAACAGCCCCAGTATTGACATTAAAGTATAAAACCGGCATAAGATGTGCAACAAATTGCAGCCTTTGTCATTTGCTTATTGCATTTGAAGTCAATTGTTCAGTTCTACACCAAAGACACAATCAATTCCAATGAGGCACTTCATACATGCCATAAACTGTGATAAAGTTCAGTTTAAAGTGTAATTAACCACAATTTGGACATGTGGCCTGAGAGAAACTTTGTCAGCAAAGTCAAAAGAGGGAACACCCAGCACCTGTAAAGCAATTTCAGAGTCGTAAAAAGGGCAATATATTGTAGTACTAGCTCTGTACCTTCTGAACTTTGATACTAATAAGTTACGAGCAGGTAAGGATTGTGGGAAGTAGGCGTGCTAAAAACCTGTCATACTCTGTCTTGTTCCTGAGAATATATGAGGCTAAAGTCCAGGCTGCGCTCATATCACTTGTTTTTTATCAAAGCTGCAGATTTGATACATGCAGAAGTTGTCCCTTTAAACAAGCGGCCTGATTAATTATATTGATGTTATTGTCCTGGAAAATGGTGGCACCAATATCTCTTAACAACATACTGATGGAGAAAACAAGTACCGAGTGGAAATGCAACCATTTTAAATGAAAATAGATCTTTAGCCACTAAGAGAGTGGGTCTAAAAGATTACAGACAAAATCAGTTGCCCGTGTATTTAACTGTAAATACTTGTCGGTAAATAGTCTGATGCACTTCCAGGCTGTACATTTTGAACATGAATGTGTATATACAGTGTGGTTTCAGCCAGGGTTTGCTTTTGTTTTAGCTTTTCTTTGGTGTAAAGGTTGTATGCGTTTAATTTTGGGGGTTTCCTAGATGCAGAAACCAGCAACAAACCTGACAATGGACTTTGTCTTCTTCTATTCTGTTCATAATAGTTAGAAATGTATGACTAAGTGGGCAAAAAATGAACATCAGTCCAGGTGTTATTTTGCTCCAACTTGACCGTCCAAGCACAGGAAGCTTTTCCCAACGCGTTACACCCTTAAACCATTGTGTTGTGAGATTCGTTTCCTGTCTGTTGCTCAAATTACATTTCAGTCTTCTCCGCATCACCAGACAGACTGCAAGCGTCATCATTACCTCTCTGACCAAAATGACCATAAACAAACGGTAAAGAAACATCAGACACGACAACGCAGAGCCTCAGGGGAACTGCTCTGCTTGTGCTCTAGTAAAGCCTACAGCTCAGATAAGAGCTGCCATCAACAAAACACCAGACCCACTGACCAACCCTGCACCTGCACTTACATCTGATAAACAGGCAAACAAAGCCGGATACAGACAGACACCTGACTCAGATTGACTGAAGAGATATGTGGTGGTATACAATTCACCCACTGCTGGTCCAGTTTTCACCATTCCCTCCCCCCCTAATACACACACACAGACACATTTAAGAATGCATTTCCTTGTGTGTAGGCTGCACAAACACACACAGGGTTACAAGTGCAAAGGCAAACACACACACACACAGGTTTGCCCAGCTATTCTTCTTAGGACTGACATATTTACTTCCATTCATTTGCCTAACCCTAATCCAACAATAATTGAAAACTTAGCCCTAACTTTAGCAGATCCTCAGAAATTAGGTTCTTTGGACCAGGTTTTGACCTCCATGAGAAATAAAGGTCAGTGTATGGCAGAAGAGGTCCCAAAGAGGCAACAGATACAACTACAGCACACACCCAAACACACACCTGTCCCCTGTATGATCTGGCAGGCTAGTACAGTATTAACCTAGAGTCGGGATAAAGACAAATTATCTCCTCTGCTGCTTAGATATAATAAACCTAAGCCCATGTCTGTGGCTTTTCTCACACTCACACGCACACATTTACTTTTCTAAACGCCTATAAACCAACAAATCTCATTAACTTCCTTCACGCAGCACAATGGACACATTTCATCCAAAGATTAAAGTAGCTTTACGTGATTAAAACAACTGGATTAGATTTTTTTAGACCAGCTGATGTCGCAAATGTTACTTGTGCAAGCCAGACTGCATTTGTGTTAATCATTGAATCAGTTTAACAATTCTATTCAACTTTAATTTAAGCAGCCTGACTTGCAAATTGAGGCATTTATTTCAGCAGGTTATGGTAGCACAGGTTTATTTTTGTGACTGTATGTGTGGACAAAGAGGCGATTCATAGTTTATTTTAAGTGAATTTGGGCACAAGTACACACACGGTGTGTCTCGTTCTTTCTTCTTTCTCCCTACAGACACACAGACAATCTGTTATTCTCTCTTTCTCTCACACACACACGCCTGGCCCATATTACGAGCTCCAAACTGAGTCAGAAACACAGTAAAAGCAAAAGCTTGACTGTGAAGGAGGCATGCTGTGCAACCACAGTCCCATCACAGGTGCTGGACTGGTGAGTAATGTTTGTTTGTGGATGGCAGCCAGACTAATTATAACCCACATGGGTGGTAAACAATAACAACAACAACAACAACAACAAATGCTGCAATGAGGAAGAGAATGACATTTGTTTTTACATTGGTTTGTCAAATACCACAAAACTGCCCATTATAACTAACATGAACATGATTTTCTAAGTTAAAAATACAACTTTTAAAGAAAGTAAGTTGTGATATAGACATAGATTTCAGTGTTATAACAGCAAGTTTAGTTTAATAACTTTACTTTCAATAAAATATAAGTAAATTAGGTGTTAATAATAGATAATTGTACCACTTTACTTTTACAGTATACATAAAATATAAAAGAATACATGAATACAAGGACATGCTCTCCAACTATACAAAAAGTAGTAATAAAATATAAATAAATATGTGATGAATTACAAGTATTAAATTATATACTTACTAATATGCCTAAATGAAGAGGAAATCAACTTAATTTGAGAATGTAAACGTTGAATTAGTGATGTAAAGTGTATTATTATGACCTCATAACACAGACAGGGGTTATGTAATAAGATTTCTGCACAGTAAAACCTAACTAACTTTCTGACCGTGACCCATAACAATGTAATATTCCTCTTCATGAAATTGTGCACACGCACAGTAAACAACTTACCTCGTACTTGATGCAACTCGGAGTCCAAAAGTAGCAGAAAGTGTCGAAAAAAGAAAGGGAAAGAAAACAAAAACAAAAACTCGTAGTAGTAGTTTGGCTGCGTCTCCACAGCAGCACACTAAAGACGTGTGCGAATGTGAGACAACACACAGATAAAGTCTGCGCTCACTGTGTTCGTCCCTCGCTCAGCTCCATTGTGTGTCGCCGCTTCTCATACTTCAGTCAATTTGAAGCAGCAGCAGCTCGGCGACGACGATGATGGAGCCACAAAGCGAGGCGTATTATTCAAATGAGGCTTCACAGAGCCGGGAAAACCAGCCAATCAGCACGCGGGGGGCGGCTGCCTCCTGGGATGACTCCAGCCAATCACAGCGCAGAGGACGGAAAATCAAAAAACCACCCGCGGCTCTGATTGGCTGCCGCTCTCTCTCTCCCTCTTTCTCTCTCTCGTCCATCGAGACGAGCTCATTCTTTTGAACCGCAGCGAGAAGCGGAGTGAATGTTTTTGTTGGAGGAGTGTAAGGTTTCCACCCGGAATGTGATTGTGTGCGCGCCTGCAACTTGCTGTTCCCAGTCACTTAAACATTTAAGTTTGTAAAATTAGCCTCCAAGCTGCTGCTGCTGCTGTTGTAGACTGTGTTTAGAAAGTTTAAGAAGAGATAGATAGATAGATAGATAGAAAGATAGATAGATAGATAGATAGAAAGATAGATAGATAGATAGATAGATAGCTATATATTTTGCATCATAGCTAGATACCTGGTTAGTTAACATGCTAGTAAGCTATTAGCATAGATAGATAGATGAGGATACATAGATTAACTATTTTACATTACATTACATGTCATTTAGCAGACGCTTTTATCCAAAGCGACTTACAATAAGTGCATTTAAACATTTGGGTTTTGGGCACATTTTTTGTGCATAGACACCCTTTTGTATGAATTGTCATTTTATTCCTATATATTGCTATGTTTCCATCAAGGTACAGTAGGTACGGGCTGTGTCAGCTTGGTATGTAGCGTGACGTACCGGTGCTTCGACAACGAACAACAGCGTTGAACGTGACACAACAACGAAGCAGCTTGGTTTTTTCTGCTCGGGTTTTGGCTGTTTGTCTCAAAAATACGTTTTTATAAAAAAAATAGTAGTAATAGTTTGCACACTGGAATCTCTGATCATTTTTTAAACATTTATTGAAGTTATCCATCCTTATTTGGTAACTTAGAGTCAATGAAAGGGCTTAATTTCTTCCTAGTCACCTGAAAAACCTGTTCCATTTACTATCGAAAAGTACCTACATTTCCCATCTCCTACCTTCTCCACTTTCCCATTAACCTGTCTGATTGTTTTCTTCTTCTGGGAAACAAATATTCAACCATTTTGTTCAAATCGCTTGCTTGTTTTCATTGAAGGGACGTTGGTGAGAACATCACAGACATCATAGGTAAGAGAACCATGACAAATGCATTTATTAGATATATTTTGACTGACTCAGCAATTTTGTTTGTTTTTCCAAAGGTGTGTCAAATCAGAGGTTCATCTGTTATTAGTGGTGGCTCATCCGTCTGTTGTATAAACATCACGTTTTAATATTTGTATTTAAAAAGTAAAAACACAAATTGCCCAATTTGTGTTATCACAGCCATTCAGACTAAAGCTACATGTATACATGTGTAGATGTATAAACATGGATTTACTCGCAAAGTATCCAAAGTGGTAATTTTCAGTTTCCCTTTTATTTCCGGGAACTGTATTAATTACATGTTGGTGAGTCAACTTTTTAAACCTTTTCCAGGAATCACTCTGCGTAAGAAGGATTTTCTTGATATCCGATCGGGATTTTAAAAAGGACTTGACAATCCTAGAAGGTTTTAATGAGATATAAAAACCCAACTGACCCATAACACAAACTTATCCTTAAATTGGAGTGAAAACATGTGAATCATCAAAAAGCTTTTTTGTACCAGGATGATTTAAGTGTACAGTCATTCCTGTTGTAGTCATTTGTTTAATGATGTTTCTCTTTTCAGGCACCAGCAGGGTAAAACAGGCTCGCTAGAGAGCTTTTTTTTTTTATTTGTTAGTGGATAAATATACACCCTCTCCTTTGGTAATCTCCTTTTCTAAATGTTTAGAATTATATATATACTAGGCCGCCCCCAACGGTCTAATTTCCCCGGAAATATGGTAATTAAATCAAGAATCCACCCCTACTGCACCGCCGTCATCCACCTCAGCCCAGTCCAGTCCTTTTCATTGCATAAACATCAAAATTACATAAACACAGTGTTACATTTATTGTTCAACCAGGGCCCTAAGGTTGTGGGCGGCGCTTTTTTTTCTGCTCACTGCCGCCTCTTACATTCTGACACATCAGCATTAAGGCAAGAATAGCTGATCTCTGAATCTTTCAGGCTGCAGGGTTTTCTCATTTCAATAACGCTACTCCTACACTGGGCAGCCGAGCGCACAGCTTCCGGGTGAGTGTGGGTCACAACTGATTCACAGGAATAAAAGTGGGCCATGCACATGCATTACGCATAAGCCTCCTCTTCCGGTGGTGCTTGACCATCCCAATGTGACATTCCGCATTTGGATTTGGCGTTTGGATCTTGAGTGTTGATGAGGATGAGTTCCTGGCAGAGTTGCGGATGAAATCATGGATTTAAATCGGAAAGATTACCCTCTGAAAGATTAACCCCCTGGTGGTCAGCATTAACCAACACTGTGACCCAAATCCTCAGTTTTATGGATGTATCTGGTATGTTCCTTGTTTCGTTTCAGTTTGGAATGGTATAGTCCTGGGTCAGGTTTGCAGTTTGACTGAGAACAGTACCTTTACTCGGTAGGTGTTGTGTTGGCTGTGCCCGATGGCTGCTTAGTGTGACGTCGTACCAGTACAATGACAACAAATGACGTCATTGAGCGCGACACAGCAGACAACAAAGGAGGACATCCAGCAGCTCGTTTTTTCCTGCCCAGTTTGTTGCTATTTGTCTCAACAAGACTTCAGGCTTTGTATGAGAATGGACTTCCATGGGATATTTACACCGACAAACGTGACGTTTTTCTGTCGCTCAATCAGTTGACCGTACCGCACCACTTTACGCTGCTACCCCAAGGGAAGAATGCCAATGGTTGCGTCTGGTTATTTTGGTACTATTCCTAATAGAAACGCAAAAATATGTACCATTCTGTACCAAAGCAATATGTTGGCTTTTAAGTGATGTTATCAACTTGATTCCCATCATTAGATGTTGGTTAGTGTTGCCTGCCTTCTGCTATAATGTTTTGTGTCTCTTGAGATACTCAAATGAAACTCTCCTCAACACAACAGAGAGAACTAGTCATGTACTGTATTGCGACTTTAATTACCTCATGTTCTCAGAAATAATAGCAGAGGCCCAAGTTGGGAACATGGTTTAATCTTAGCCATGAATTGGTAGAAGCAGATGAGAAGGTTCTTTAATCAGGTTTGGGTTATTTCTGCGTCAGAAAAGTAGTGAAGAGAAGAAAAGATGAAATCAGCGTGTAAATGGACAGAGCTGATGTGGAGGCACAGTGTAAAGGTCATGTTGTTAAGGTCGGCTCTGTATCTGCAGGAAACACAGTGGAGAAACACTCATCGCCTACACGTTTCACTCACAGATGGACAGTAAGAAAGAAAGAGATGTTCCCTGTTTTCACACCGCGAGGGTGTTGAAAGCGTCATCAGGAGAAGCAGTGAAAGTAAGGGTCTTGACCTTTATTCTTAATCACCGTGCCAACATACACTGACAGAAGAACCGTTCTGTGTGAGATCTGACGCAATACAAGTAACAGTTTGAACCCCTGGTGAGAGGATATTGGAAAAGGCAAAGGTGAAGTGTGAAGTGCTTGAAGGTTTACTTGTTCCTCATCTTAGGCAAAGTATGACGCCAAACCACGAGCAATCAGAGCATACGTTTTGTGCTTACGTGTGAAGACTTTTGTGCCAGATTTCATTTAACATTCAAGACTTTTGTTCATCTTGTTACTCGGTCATTACACAGACGTTCACTCCAGATGTATTCATGTCCAAATGTCCAAAGTAAATAAGGATATAGAAGGTTCTTTTATATGAGCTCTGGATGTGTGTGCCCACTTGTTTGCAAGTCTTTTGCACCATTTCATGTTTATTCTCATCTTCTGAATGGAGCTAAACAGTCTGTAACAATGCTCTCTCTATCTCTCTCTCTGTCTCTCTCTCTCTCTCTCTCTCTCTCTCTCTGTCTCTCTCGCTGTCTCATCCTGGAACAGCAACAACCGGTTATTCTATTGACGTCGACAGGTGAGACTTCACATACAGGTTTTGGTGGATTTTCCAGGATTTGAATATTGTTCTCTTAGTCTGACCAAACCCAAACATGTTAGTCTGACTGATATGTACCAAATCATATTTCTCAAAAGTTGCCAAGATAGACGCCTTATTGTTATTGCATAGTTAATACAACACAAGTACAAGTTCTCCCTCAAAGGTGCTTCAAAAACACATTTACATACATCTGATCACACACATTCCAATCCTAAAACAAGGCAGAGGAGAGAGTGTTGCTATCAGTATATCGTCCAATGACTACTGCATGGATACATTCATTCATTCATTCATTGAATGTCTACCGCTTTATCCTCCACATGAGGGTTGCAGGTCACTGGAGCCAAAACCCGCTGACACAGGGCGAAAGGTGGGGAGCGCCTTGGACACTCTCTCATTTAGGGCATTCAATTAACCTCTGCTTGTTTTTGGACTGTGGGAGGAAAATAGATTGACCGGAATAAACCCACACACACAGGGAGAACATGCAAACTTCATGCAGAAAGGAAGAAAGCAAACCCAGGTCTTGTAGTTGCACGGCAACAGAGCTAGCCACTACTGTGGATGTTCAACTGGACCCAAATTGGCTACATGCTCTTCGCATGCTCCAAGGTTCCAACTCCAAGGCTTGGAGTACACATAAAAAGCAACAGCAAGAAAAAACATGGCAAAATCCTAAATTGTGCATTTTTGGACTCACAAGGACACCAAATTCATGCTATTTTTAGCTTAAAGAATTAAATATTTTGTAAGTTAATGGAAGGAAAAACATGGAATGATGCCTGACATGCTACCAACCCTCCACCCATCCATCCATCATCAACCACTTATACAAAATCGAGTTGCGGGGGTAGCGGCTCTAGCTGAGAGCACCAGACTTCCCTTCCCCCAGCCACATCGTCCAGCAGGGGGATCCTCAGGCACTCCCAGGCGCCATGGTGGCATCCTCACCAGGCGCCTAAACCACCTCAACTGGCTCCTTTCCACGCAGACCTTTCCCGATAGCTGAGTTTCTCACCCTACTACTAAGGGAGACCTCCAGCCACGATCTCATTCTCTCTGGTCATGATCCATCGCTCATGACCATAGGTGAGGGTAGGAACGAAGATCAACCAGTAGATCGAGAGCTTTGCCTTTTGGTCACAACCAGCTACCAACCAGATTAAGTTAATTTGGTCCATGCCAACCTGAAATCACACAATAGTAACAATAGTATCACCACAATTCTTTCAGTAAATCGATTATGTCCATAGTTCAGTTTAATAGTGTATGAAAATGTACAGTTTATATGTATGCATCGGTCTATTCTGACACTAAATTCAGCTTGAAACTCAACAGTCATCGTGGGAACATCGAGCAATTAAAGGTTCAAAGCATGTAGACAATGGTGGGAGGATTCTGAAATGAGGTGGTTTGAAAAAAAGAAAATCTCATTACAATACCCTCACTACCTCCGGTACTTTCACGCTGGGCACGCTGTTTGAGATTAAACTAAAATGTTCAGGGTTCTTTTGACAAGGCTGTGTGTTTTGGATTTCAGGGAAATTGGTGACATGGACAAAACAAAAATGATGTCACTGGTCATCATCAGCAGTGGCAGTGGCTGCAGACCTGTGTGCTGCAGAGAGTGTGGGTGGGATTACACAGTGACAGCTGGGTGAGATCATTACAGTTCGGGAATGGGGGGTGGGTGGAGGACGGTGGGATGAGGGTGTGGGGCGAGAACTGGGGGAAGGGAGGGAGACGGGGTATAATGGATTGGGACAGAGGGGGGGTGACACTTTTATTGTGGTGACATTCCTTTCTCCGAAGAATGCATGTGCTTGTAACACGAGAGTTCGGCAAAGCAAAATAAAATCAAAGGACGCCGGTGATGATGGTAATAATAATCTAGCCGAATTACAGCAAACTCCCACCATGCTTTTGGTTTACTTTCACATGCATGGAAGAGACCGTCGTGAGGACAACACAGGGGTAGTTGATATGCGGGGTGAGGGGGGGGCTTATAGGGGAGAGGATGAGTGGATTAGGGGGCAGATGAAGACGAGTGACTCACATGCTTCCAGTAAAAGGACTGAGTCAGATACTGGAAGCCCCCTGACCCTGTCTGGAGACAATATGCAGCCCACAGTCTGTGTTGTTCACTTTTCTGGGGAAAAAGAGAGACACCACAGGTCATTAACACTGCAGAAAACAACCAAAAACAGAGCGATTTCAGCGAGGGAATTATGTTGGCTAATCACCAGCTGTCACTCTCTAAAGTCATGGGAGAAATCCCCCCCATATGTCACAGAGTGCAGGTGTTTTTAGGTTTCACTATGTGTCACTGAAACAGAAGATAGATCCTCCTTAATAACACATTTGCACCTCATGCAGCAGAAGTCAACAAGGGGAAGTGATCAAAACTGCTTGTTGTTGCTCAAAAACACAACGCACAAGTCGCAAGCCCTGTGACTTTCACACTGTCACACATTACTGTGTGGAAACATCCCCCTCCCATTCATGTGTTCCACTCAGTCACCCACGCTCCCTTTTCTTTTCCAATATTGCTTCTCACCTTGTGACCCTTGAGTTGTTTCTCTATAACGGTGCATACACGTGAAGAAGGGAGATTTTTTTCACCCACAGAAACGCTGGCTGTGAATGAAAGGAATCGGTTATGAGTCACACGTGAAGACAGCTGATCGGTCGATGTGCCAGCATTTACAGCAAATTAAAATGTGCCTGTTTTTTTCCGGTTAACACTCTTATTGGGGAAACAAAAGGGAAAATTCAGGTATTGTGTTGATTACATAATCCTTGTCTTCTGCTTTCTCTTTCTCTTACCAGCTCATATGAGGAGGCATCACAGCCAGCAGGACTCTGCTCTTACTTGTCTTTAACTGTCCTCGGTATTTCTTTCTGTTTCTGTTTTTTTATGTACTTTTCAACGGAAACTTCTCAGAGAGAGAGACTCAACATTGTCACGGGCGATATACTCTACACCAGGACCATCACCAAAGTTCTGCCCGTCAGACTAACATTTAGAAAAATGGTAATAAATATTTATAGAATAGAGAATAATAGTATTACTGTTTATGCTGTTGTGCGATAGAAATGGTCCTTAAAATGATCTTAATCTGTGTGTACAGCACAGACATTCAAAGGGGCAGGGGTGGAAATTAAAAGGCCACCTACTTCACAAACAAGGTTGCAAGGGCATCTTATAGAAACAACCAATTTTTTTTATTTATATTTTGCCCTAGAGGCCACATATGAATGGTAGCCAGAAGGGGACTTCCTATTGTTTTTACCTCTATAGAGGGGACTTTAGGGCCCCGTCTTGTGACTCAAGAGGGCACTTTAGGGCCCGGTGTTTTTGTCCATTAGGGCAATTGCAATTGGTCATTTAGTGGAAGGTGGAAAATGAAACAGTCAGTACGTTTACATGCATACTTTAACGGAGCTAAGGCCATAGTCTGACTAAGACAGGCAAGTCCGAGTATACACACGGAGGAGAAAATCAATTTATTGGCTGTGTACATATGACTCAGCCTCCGTAGGTGGCGCCGTATGTATCTATTACCCAGTGCGTATTGAATCAGTTTCCTGTTGACCTCTACATCACAGAAAAGTAAACAGCGAATAGTGTAATGGACAGTGAGATGATTGCGCTGTGGTTGAGTATGTTTTATTAGCTTTTATTCTCGCCGACGCCGTCTTTTATACATGGTCTCCTACTTCTGTGTCAAAGACTGGGGAGGAAATTTAAGTGCATGCATAGAACGCTGAATCCGACTCCAATCCGACTAAGCGTACACTTGGAGGAGTAATCGGACTATGAATTATCCAGGTATGTTTGTCCGACTAAGACTACCTCGATTTTAGTCCAAAGTATTGTCTTAGTCCGACTAAGATCGGACTCTTAACATGCATGTAAACGCCCGGTACCGATTGTTCGAAACTGAGTTGCTCGCGTTAATGCAGGCACCTTACAAACATGACAGAAACAAAGTTATAATTTAGTTGTGTTAAAGCTAAAAGAATGTTACATAACATATGGGATCCCAGTGTCTGTTGCAAACACATGATACTACAATAGGGGTTTCCTTTTGGCTTATGGCCCACTATAAAGTTTCACTTTCAGCCCTCTAAAGGGAAAAAGTTGTGCTCCCCTATAGTCGACACAGTGGTTTGATTTATTCCACGTATAATGTCGCTGTAGATTTGCTCCGGGGTGTTTGTGTTAACCCGATCTTTATTCGAAGCCCAGGAAAACACTTAAACTCAGCCTCTTCTTCCTCCTCTTCCTCCGCCTCTGACCCTCTCTGCTGGAGTCCTGCAGTGGTGCCCGGTGATGGATGGTAGTCGGTCACAGGGTCTGTTTCCTGGACATGCCCCGCACTTCCATGTCACACACACAGATATCCTCCGAGGACGAGAGGTGAGCTTACACATTAGCACACATGCCCTGCTTTCACACACACACACGCACACACACGCATGCTCTCCTTACTTCCAGCCATTCATCGACAAACCCTACATTCCTTACACTGAACCACATCTGCTTTACGTTATTACATACTGATGTTGAACATTTCTGAATGTCTGTGTGCGTATGTCACACATACCTGAAGTCATATTACAGTGCAGTGAAGCACCTGTGAAAGATAATGCACCCCATATTTCCTCATTCTATTATATAACGTAACAATCTGGAATAACAATGGACATGCAGAGATAGGGAGAAAGATTTGGTCACACAGTTACGTATTTATGACATTGTTCCTTTGGAAATTTGCACAATTTTGAGTGGGTGTAGGTTCCTCATTGCTTTAAATATAGTAAATGTATTTTGCAGCGATTGGGAAACACCTTTGTTTTTTTATTATGATATCATGGATACGACAGAGGGCTTGTGCTATTATAGGCCACTATCTGTTTAATGCATAGATTACAGATGGCGTGAAGCTACATCAATATTATCTCTTTTGCTCCATGTTTTTTGAAAAGACCAATAAGTTCCTCTTTCGTTGTCTTCTTTTAAAGGTCTTGTTTAAAAGTAGAGTTCCTGATAATCTGAAAAGTCCCTAGTAGGTAGTTCTTTCGGTGAAAGTTTGTGGTCGAGGGAAAGTTTTTCCCCGGGTAATTTTGGTGGAAACGTGCCAAGGCTTTTCAAAATCCCCAGATTTGGCATTTGGAAATCACAGCACATTCCAGACCAGACAGACAGACAGACAGACAGACGGACAGACAGGCCCAGAACAATGGCTCTCAACTTCATTGATTCATTGATTCCTCTGCTCTCAGGAGACCACACATGTAACTAATCCCATGTGCAATATAACCTGTGTAATTTACAAAAGTGCAATATCCCTGTCAATGTTTTCAATTGTTCAGTTGTTATTTATTACCTTTACAATGACTCTCTTTTCCCGCGGTAAAATTGTACATTTCTCAGTTGTGGGACTAAAAAAAAACCAGATGGTACCTTCTGCTTTAATCATCAGGTTGTTGTATTAGTGCACATAAAAGGAATCTGACTAAATTTTTCCAATTTCTGTTCACTTGCGCATACAGTAAAAACAAAACCCATAGAAACAGGGACAACAACACCTCAACAAATAAGTGAAACATAAGTTACACAAGAAGGGTTGAATAAAAATAGCACAGGAGTGTCTTGGGAAAAATGTGTGAAAGATACCACTTCCTCTTTATTTTACATTCACTACTATATTACTATAAAGAGACTTTGACGTCAACACTGAACTGTTAGTGACTTTTCAAACATAATGTGAAGCTTTTTACGCTGTAGTCTGTTATCCAGACTACAGCGTTATCTGTTATCTGTTATCCATTTAAAAGTCCCGTTTTCGAAAAGTCATCGCAATGTAGATGCGGCGCTTTTTGTACATTTGTAATATAAAAGTCTGACTCCAGTTCACCACCCGTTCTTCTTTCAATTATCCCTCCTTTAATGAGCCGGTTCGCTGTCTAATTGAAGCCGACGAAACCATGAAAGGTAAATATTTAAAAAGGAGTCAACAAAAACACCCAGTCATGTTGTTAAAGACACAAACGTAGGCACTGCTCGCTTCTCCTCCGGCTCTGTATTTTCTTTCAGTTACGCGGCGCCCATGCACTCTGCTGCCTCCAGATCCTCCCAATAAAGCGTTAAAAACCCAAACGGAGGTCTGAGGTGGAACGTGGGCCGCCCACACTCTGCCTAAAAACAAGAGTAAAGATACATCTGGGAATGAGCGCGAGTCTGCGAGTGTTTTGATTTACTCGTGTAATTTCACTGTAGTTTTACTGTAAACCACTCCTACACTGTGTCTGCACATGTGGCACTGCGTTCAGAGCAATATGAAGTAAGTGGGTGTGTGTGCGTGTGTGTGCGTGCGTGTGCGTGTGCATGCTCTGATGTTTTTATCAAAGCAATCTGACTTTTTACTCTTCACAATAACTGATGAATGAGCAACGAGGTGATTCAAAATGCAGTCATTCAGATTTGCTTCTATTATTGGTGTAAAACAATTCAGAGGAAAAAAAAACAGACAACAAGAACAAAGCAGGAGGTGCTAATGCTTTGTTAACCATGCATAGTGGTCACTATGGTATTCACAGCTTTTCAAGAGCTATTTTCTTGCACATATGTGGGTGTTGATGGTATAATTGCACACTAGCCACCACAATGGAACTTTGTGCACCCCCCCCCCCCCGCCCATAACACTGTCCTCCCACCCACTGAGATCAGGTTTGGCCCTGGAGACCATTGGACACTGCTTAAGGCCCTGGTATATACTGACCAAACGCACATTGTGCACATGACACGATTGCCAAGATTTTGGAGCAAAGAGCATGTTGGAAACACGCGAACTGAACCAGAAGAAGTAGACGCCAAGGACAGTCATCCGAGCCTGGAGCTGGCGACCCTCGACACCCCGACTCCTCTTTGAGCCACTCGAACCAGACGTGTGCGAGGGAGCTGTAGCATGGTTCTCTTCTTCTTTGGTAGGAAGGCGTCGTATTCTTCGCGTCCAGACTTTTACTGCTACCCGATGGTGCAGAGAGATACTACAGGACCCTGACATGCGAGTATACCAGGGTGCATGCGGCAAAGCCAAAGCCAAAAATGCCCCAAAAATTCACGGCCCCAAAGATGAATTAAAACAAAAAAAATCCTGACTTAGGTTCTCATAATTCATGCGTGAAAGGGTTAAGTGTTGAAAATGTGGGCCCCACAAGACGAAACAAACCTTAATAAAAAAATGTTAACACACCCTGTAAAGAGCCATTTGAAAAGAAATTCTATAAAAAAAAACCCAGAGAATTCATCTGTAAAAGCTGCTTTTTCCTTGTCCAATCACAACAGTTGTCATAAACTGTATTCAGATGTAGCCACTGCATGATTTCAAAACATAAAACATGATGTAATTACTTTAATTAAGTAGGGTAAACTCTCTGCTCACTATTTGTGTTTGACTTTTTTTTTAATTTTTTTTTTTATTACACATAATGGATTCAACAGAGTCACATTCTTCACCCAGAACTGCTCCTTTAATTTGCGGTAATAACAATTTGGACAGTTAACTCTGCAACTAAACAAACGCCTGCCAGATCCGGCCACACACATTTTCAAATAAGACATAAAAAAAAAGGGGATCTGTTTATTTTTTTTGTTTCACTCCTTTGTGACCCACATTCCTCATAATTTAAACAAAAGAGCAGAGCAGCTGCTCACATTCCTCTCATTCCTCTACATAATATGGTGGATGTACAGTACAGTAACATCTAAATTTAACCCCCCGCTGACCGTTATGTAAACAATCGGCAACGCGAGGGAGGCGCAGAGGAATCTGACGCATCCTGGGCTTTCTATTCATAAACTGTCAAGGAGCGCTGGAAAACAAACTTGTTTTGCAGTCAGGACTCGTATTGTTCCTGCATGTGTTGTTGACCGGCTAATCAATCGAGCTCCCACTTGAGTGCTGTGCGGCTAAAATTGTTTATGTTGGCCTTTAGGCGCAGGTGCACAGTCCAAGCCCAGGGAAATGGAGGGGAGGGGTTTCAAGGCGACACAAACAGGAAGAAAAAAGACGCTTTGTGTTCCCTCCAGCTAAGTGGCCGCACACAGAAGGCTCGCTCCAAATGTTGCCCTTCGTGCACGCTGTTTTGCTGGCTTATCTAAAACAATATGCGTTGCCAGGATCTTACATAAGAGACACTGTTGAGAGACATTTACCCACAATTTAAAACAAAAAAAATTAATCTTATTTAATCACCAGCCAGGCTTTTCTGGAAAGAAAAGAGATCTTTGTATGTTGTTTACATGTATTGTTTACATTGTCCATCTCTGGTCATTGTTACTTTTTGAACCAGGTAAGTTTTCTTCGTATTCTGTGAGTAAAGTTACATAAGAAAAGAAAAAAAAGGTTAAAATTTCTTCAGAATTGATCAAACGATGCAAAAATGCCCCTTGAATAATTAAAAACCCTTAACTTACTCTCCCTTAAATTTGAGCAACACGTCCAGAACTTGTCTGCGTTTCAACACGAACGCACTTTGATTCAATTTCATGAAGTGTTTGGCCAGACGTCAGCGGATTGTGAGCGTGAGCCGGGGTGTATTTTCCTTTTATAACAAGGCTTGAAACTACAAAGCTGCAAAAATAAGTCATTTCTCGGTTCAAAAGTTCCTTCAAAAACTGAGAAAGGGCTGGCACGTACTTTTAACTCTCACTGAAGGAAAACAGAGCGGCGCGGCCAAAACAGTTTGTGTTTCACGAAGAAACACGATGTGCCATCATTCAAGTTTATTCTGCAACATTAACGATTTGGCCAGACTGCAGCAGACACAGTGTGTGTCTTCATCATGTGAGAGTGGGGTGTGTGTTCCGTTGCGTGGTCAGTGGGACGTGTCCTACACGCGGTGTGGGAACAGGTCACAGCTTCTGGACAGGAAGGACATTAGGAACAACATGAGTGTTTTTGGGGGGCGGGGTGGGGGGAGGTTAGAGGGGAGTGTGGAAGGGAAGGGCCTTTCAGGAAAAGAAGGAAATGAAATGAGAACACCCTCGACTTTGCATTCTCACAACAAGACCCCCAACTCCCTCGCCTTCCATAACCTCCCCCCCCACATCTCCCCCACCACACAACAATAAATAGTGCGTCACTAACGAGTCACGGCACACATTCCTGCCCGTCTGCCGTTTGAATCCATTTATTCCCGCCACACAGACACACAGACAGACGCTCGTCTGTGTGTCCGACTCGATTTGACCTTAATTTCAAACTTTTACTTGTAGACTGACCGGGGATTATTGAACCCGCCGTAATTGTCTTTGCCTCCGTTTGACCTGGAAAATGTTTGCTTTTACAGATGTAACTGAGAAGAAACCGGGGGCAGTCTGTGGGTCAACTGTTCAAAAAAAAAAAAAAAAAATCTGTTTTGGAAGTGGTTGTTTTATAAGCTATCATCTGATGTCTGCTGGAAAACGCCGCGGCTCTGAAATTTCAGAAAGTGAGACAAACGACCGCAAAGGCTCCGGCCGCACTGATCCAAATTTTCGATCCAACTCTGAAAGTGTTTCATAACATCGTGGAAAAAAAAGGTTTCCTTTAGCGTGTAATCCTTGGACTGGATTAATATGTAACACGAGGTTCTGTCCTGTGACAGCAGTGATTTGACCTGCCGGCCCACAAACATCTCTTCTGTTAACAGCAGAAAACAGCAGAAAAACAAAAAAAAAAAGGGAGGCTTGTTTTGAGAGGGAAGAGTCACTCCAGCTCCTCTCATGCCAGTGAATCACTCCTGGAGCAAAATAGAGACACAGACAATGAGGGTGCACAAAGAGAGAGAGACATATTGTCATGTCCGTGAGGTGTTGTTACAATAAAAACTTTGAGATTGTAAAAGATGCATTTCTTTAAAGCTACAGTGCGTTCATTTTGTTTATTGTTGTTGCTCATGAAGTTATTCTGCCTCTGTCTTTACACCTGCCAGTACAATTCATTTGTTTTTGCAGTTGGACAGCACCTGAACACTTGTACAAGTACAGGTGTAAATACACATATGAGGAGTTCGTCCAATAAGAGATTTCACGTGGTGAAAGTAGTCTGCTGCTGGAAATCTTTGGAAAAGAAGAAGAGGGGGAGGTGACGTAAGGGTGACGATGCTCCCCATCTCTGGAATTCACTCCCACAACTCTGACTCTCCTCCCCCCTCTTCAAGTCAAAATAGCCTGCTGTCTGTAATCTGTTCACTGTGTCGTCGTGTTGTCTGTTTTTATTATCGCTCGTCTCTGTAAAGTGTCCAAAGGGGGCGGGGACAACCACAATGATAAGCAACGATGATGCTGATGATGACTGGCTAAGGTAGAGTCAAATTTCCTGGTAAGCCAATCAGAGGCAGAGTTGGGTGTTCACACACAAAGAGACACACGCGGCGACGGCGAGCCTAAGGTAGCTTTTCCAAAGTGGTACAGACTTTACTTTTCCCTCATTGAGATAAAAGGCAAGGATGTATATTTATATCAAAAGTTCTTCAAAACGCTTCAAAAATCTGTTGTGTTCCATTATTCTACTATTATATACATAGTAATGGTAGCATCTACAATAAAGGTGTCCCACCGAAACATTAAAACAGTGTACAGTGTTTTCTGTTAATAATTTATTCAATAAATATATTTAATACTCAGTTTTATTATAAATAAATACACTTGAATTTAAAGTTTCATTGAGGGAGGGTGAATCCCAATTCTTTGACATAATTCGAACATAAAAAATTAGTTACACAATAGTTACTTTACCTGGTAACGAGTTACTTTTACAATGCAGTAACACATTTACTAACTTAGTACTTTTTTAAAGTAACGTGTCCAACACTGCTGATCACAGTATGACTGTTGTTCTTTCACGGTGTAGGAACAACAGGACATGTCGTTCTGTGATGGTTGATATTTTTCTCCAGAACAAGCAACAAACAATAAAAGCTACAAAACACACACTCACTCACTCACACACTCACAAAACTGACCTGAACCACACTGAAAATTTTTTAAAAAGTTTAAAACGATGAAAGCCGTGCTAAGCTCCCTGTAATGGGATAAAAAAAAAAAAAAAACCCTGTCTTCCCACCAGTGTTTTCGTGTGTACGCAGCACATGATCCAAACACGAGCCACAGAACTTTCAGTAATACTTTAATAGACCACAGGGCTTCACCAGCATCTGTAATCACATCACAGTGAGATGAGCACAAACTCACATGCTCCCTGTGGCTGGAGCTCCAGCTCGGTTCCTGTGGGAGAAAACTCAATATCTTCAATGACTGGAGTTTTACAGCAGAGCACAACTCATCGTGCAAGTCCTAAGCGTTAAAATTAGACCGCATGGTCGACAACAATGGCCGATTCATATGCCGTTCGCTTAGCGACCAGGTTGCAGTTCGACCTTGTGACCCTAGTTTTTGTGCGGGACTCTCGATTGTGGCCTCTTAATGAGGTGAACGTCACAATTGTCTCTTTCATAATATCGCTCAGGCACCGTCTGTCTGTCTGCCTGTCTGTCTGTCTTCCCAGGCTCACGGTTGGTTTTTAGGAAGACAAGACATGGAGTTGTTGAGCCGCAATTACAAGGGAACTCTATGTTCCAGGTTTAAACGAGTTCGTCTTCACACACAGACAATGTCTCGTCATGTTAACCCTTAGTGCTCACGGATCTGTTTTCTTCGTCTTCTTATGTGTCGTTGAGTCAAAGTTATGTTTCGCGCTATATTGCATTTTTAGCAGTGATATAAAGTAGCAATAATTGTGCAGAAGTCACACAATTACAGTTTTTTTCTTTTGTTTGTGTTCATAAGAACGAGCCGAGTGAACTTTGAACTTTTCAAAATTTCCCAAATTCAATCCGATTTTAAACATGTGTGTTGATATAGTTGGTGAAAAAAGACACTTTATCTTTCCCATTCTTTCTATTCTGTACGTTTAAACATAGAAATGTAATGGTGTTGTAAGGGTTAAAGACCATCGTAATGCATTAAAGTCATTCACTTAATGCTTACAATTTAAATAGTGAGTTCATTTTCTGCACCTCTTTGTGTTTTGTTTATTATCGCACGATAAAGTGGTCGTAAAGAGTAGAAAATTGTGTTTCCAATTATCAGTGTTTTCATGTGGCTTGAGCCGGCGTTATTTAATATTATTGCACTTCATTTGCCGAGAAGCCACGAGAGCCTTAACATCAGCGACGTATACAGTACGTTGCCTATAATGTTTATAGCGGCGTCTTGTCTTTGTTAAAGGTCTGATGTTTTTACGGGAATAAATGCCACACCCTCCGCACAGAAATAGCCTGTGGCCGGTGAATCACAGATCACAGAATTGTAGATAACCCTGTTAGACGTAACATGGGAAAGATCACAAGGCAGCAGTGCAGTGAGTGACCAGATATCGGCTTTGGGTGCAACACATTTCCTGTTTTTAAGGTCACAAACACATGTTTTTCTTTTTTAGCCCTACTGGCAAGAACAGGTTTGGAGAACTGCAAAGCCACAACACGCTGCACTCGTGTTACACTGTAGTGTCGTTGATGAAGTTCAGCATAAATCACTTTTTCAGTGTTGTTTTGACTGTAAGATGTTGATGTTTGTGCAGTGATAGTTTAAATCGTCCAATGAGCTGCGTGGTCAAATGGTTTGGCTGTGAGTCAGTGCTGCAGCTGGTGTCAGCCATTGTGTTTGGGGGGACTGACCTCTGTCACTGACACGGGAGAGTGTGATACTGTGTGTGTGTGTGTGTGTGGATGGCAAAAGGACACTGTGTGAAACTCATGTGCATGTGTTCTTGTGTGTGAGTGAGTGTTTTGAAAACGTGGACTCTGATAAGGAACATGATGTGACTTCCTCGTGTGTTGGTTGTTGTGTTTTTTTTTATCACTCAGAACACTGAAGACCTCCTGACTCGTGATCGTAATCTCCTGCTCTCTGAAAACGTAAATGTCAACAAACTGTCACGTTGGACTGATGATTCTCATCCACTTATGCCGCTTTTCCCCTCATACAGTTCTGGCACGACTTGGCACGACTCGGTTTGGTATCAGTCACGTCGTTTTTTCCGTTATTGTAGCACGTCATCGCACGGCTGCACAAAACTGTTTTTATATCCGTGACACAAACACACTAACTAGTGACGAGCAAAGCAGTTGTTTTTTTCGGTGTAACTGAATCATTAGAATTACTTGATCGGGTTGTGATTTGGCTCACGGTCGCCGGTTTTCAGCAGCGCTGTCGCTAAATACACCAGATTCCTATATATTCCTAATATTGAGATTTTACACATTTCCTTTGCTAAATGTTGGAGATTAACGCACGTTTTCAGGAATTTAACTGATCTACAGTTCGGCATTGTTCGGTTTGATTCTTGTGTCGCACGTCGCGCTCATGACTCTCAGCTCACCTTGGAACCTCGCCACAGCAGGTAGTAAAAAAAACAGCACCAGGCACCAGGTACTATCACTAATGGAAAAGCAGAAAAACTGAGCAGAGTTGAGCTGAGTCGTGCTAGAGCTGTGTAGTGGAAAAGTGGCATTAGAATGGAGCAGTGTCTGTGTTTGCCTCAACAGGCTGTGTACGAGAATAGCCTGCAGGCGCTGAAGGAACACCGGCCGCATGGGAATGACGTTGTCCTGCCGCCCGATCAGCTGATCGTCATGGATTTTACTCTGGTACAACCAAGGGTAGGGCTCATTATTTTGGTATTATTCCAAATGGAAATGCAAAAAAAAAAGGACATACCGTACTGTACTGTACCAAACTGATCTGAACATCAACAAGTGTTGACGTGATGATCACTTGAGGCCAGCGAAACAAAATCCACTGATACACTTCATACATTCAGCTCATCCAGTTTTGTAATGAAATAAAGTACAAATACTTACTTGTTACTGTACTTAAGTATAAAATTCATGTATCTGTACTTGTTATTCACATAACTGCCAAATAAAATCAGAAGAAGAAGAAGAGTTGCTTCTCTAGTCCTGAGGAGCTGCTTTACAGCACCGTTTTCACCCATTCACACACTTCAACATGGGGTTAAGTGTTACTTACATGACTTTTGATACTTAAGTACAGTAAATATCATATACTTTTAGACTTTTACTTAAGTAATATTATGAAAAAAGTGACTTCAACTTCTACCAAAAGTAATTTTCTGGTAAGATACTTGTACTTTTATTCAAGTATCGATTACTTAAGGTGCTTCATACAAGCCTAAGCTCATCCTATAGCAGCTACACTGTTTTTACCAAGTTATACTAACTGCAACAAACTCAAAACACAGCAAAACAAGCTAATTTGGGGGTGTTTATTTGGTGTGACTACGAGGTTAACCACCTTGCGTGAACACTGTCAGGAGTTCTTCCCATGCAGTACAACCACCAGCATGCAAGGGCGTAACGCTGGCTTGGAGTGGATTGAGGTCGCCCTCCCTCCCTCCCTCCTTTCTTGCCTCCCTGCATCCAGAGCAGCACAATATGTTTTGTTTTTAACAATTAAAGATGGAACGCAACAATTTGGCTGTAAATGTGTCATTATGATGTTAAAACCAATTGCAACACGGATAGAAAAACAACACCATCTGCCTTTTAACAAGCTTTGCTTTCACTAAATTCTCACTGGGACGGACGGACGGACGGGGGCTTTCGCAGAAATGATGCGATGATAGCGAAACTGAAAGAGAGTTTTCTTGTTCTTTTCATTATGAAACAGTGTTTACCAAACAGGAACCACGGGACACATGAAAGATGTCTGCCGTGTCTCTAATTAAGAATACTTAGATGAAGCTACGTATATGATCCACATATGTGAGAGTTTTGTTTTTTTCACTGCTTACAAACATAAAAAGTTATTCTGAGAATCTGCAACGGGTCCCACTTGTGGCTGTGTTCCGCGGTATAAATACGTTACTACACTATACTATAAATACTATATACTATCTATGTTTTTAACATTAACGTCCTCATAATCGTGAAATGTTGTTGTTATGTTTTCTCTTTGAAACATGCCGGCTAAATAAAGCCGCTGTGCGTGACTCAGACTGACTCACATCCCAATCACTTTCCTGCAAATGTGGGTGGATGCGCTCGCACACGCACACACACACACACACACATGCGCGCACGCACGCACACATACAAAGGCAGCAAGGAAGGTGTCCCCAAGCAAAGGTACAGCAGCTGTTCCCAGCATCGCGTTGCACATTTTAAGAGAGAACTATCAAATATCTGAGAAGTTCCCCTGAACATCTGAAGAGGTGCCTCTAGAGACACACACACACACACACACACACACACACAGACACACACACACACACGGGTGTGTCTTACATCTTATTCCTACTTGTTGTATTTTGCCAGGGATGAGAACAGAACAATGAATGACGGCTGATCAAGCTCTGGCCTGTGTCTCATGCACACACACACACACACACACACACACACACACAGAGAGGATCAAATGTCCTTCTCTGCTCTTTGTTGGGTTTTGTTGAAGATGTCATGATATCTCAGCTAAATGCTCCAAAGCGCCCAAAGCAAAGAGAAAAAAACAGCAGCCGCTCGACGGTCTCTGTCCTTTCCGATCCGGCGTCCATCTGTGGACGTTGTCCGTCTTTCTTCCACGTCTCTGCCCACAGACTTTCTGTTATCATTCATATTAGTCGCCTCTTAAGGACCTTCTCTGGCATAAAACGCTGACCTTGTCAGGAGCAGTAGTCGTCATGGAGACCAAAAACCTGGTTCTAGGGAGGCAGAACCTCATCAGAAAAATGTGAATTGTAGTTAGGTACAGGCATTAACTGGTTATGGTTAAGGTAAAGGATAACGCTTTAATTTAGGCAGTGTCTTGAGAAGAATAACTGCATAAACCTGTGTGTGTGTGTGTGTGTGTGTGTGTGTGTGTGTGTGTGTGTGTGTGTGTGTTCTTATGCAACTGGCTCATAAAAAAAAAAAAGTCACTCAGTGACTGTATTTATATGGAAATGGGCTAAATGGACTGTTCAAGCCAAGGTTCACATTAAAGCCCACACAGGATTTCATGCCTCCTTCCATTTTTACTTCAGCTGCATGAAAACACGGTGACTCACTCATTCTCGACTACACAGGTCAATAATGTGGAGTGTCTTTAACGTTTTTTTATTTTTCTTATTTTGCAACTCAGTGATTAAACTCCTGTGAAAGATGCACAGGTGAGGAAGGAAGAATGGAAAGCAGGGAGAGGAAACGCAGTCACACACAGTGTCATCCATTATGTTTTTTTTCCGAGAAGGAAACAGGTTGTTTTTTTTTTGCTTTCTGTTTTCTTTCCTTCACATGTTCATTTCAACACACACACATGCAGCAAAGTGTCGGTGGCCGTGTGAGAAAAGCAGCAGAGACCTTTGAGGCTTGTCCGTCCAGCTGTGTGATGTGTTTTTGTTGTTTTAGCTGCTGCTGGACTTAAATCAGTCCCGATCCTGAATCTCTTCCTGGTCGACGCTGCTGCTGTTATATTCTCAGACAGGTGGTTCCTGCTCTCTACTTTGCATTGTACCACTTTTGTACAGAAAAGAAAGTCAACAACCGTTTTGAACGTTGACGTTTTCTAGTAAATATTTTTTCCTGTTTTATTGTGTGGAGTAAAATTAATCGACATTACATTACGTGTTTTTACAGCCTTTCAGGCAAACCCGTTGTGTTTTCTCGTTTTTTGTTTTTCAGAGCAGAGACGCTGACGAGCACAGGTGTCAGTAATAACATTAACGAGGGCCCCGCCCACTTCACGTCTGATTATTCACACCTGTGCTCTTCCTTCTGTGACCTGAGCCCAGTAACATTAAGCCTTATCAACACTCAGTGTCCTTTTTTTCATTTAAGAAATAACATTTCATTTAACTCTGACAGCATTTCTGCTTTTTGCTTAAAACGTATAGTACATACAGAGGCTATAAGAATGTGCAATATAGAGTGAAATTTCATTTCACCAACTATATAAACACACCTGAGCAGAAAGTACTCAAAATGTTTAAAATCGGATTGAATTTGTCTAATTTGGAAATACGTGACAAGTTCACTTGGCTCGTTTTTATGAAGAAGAATAGAAGAAAGAAGAAAAATGGTCTAATTTTGTGACTTCTGCACAATTATTGCTACTTTATATCACTACTAAAAGCCTGAATATGTGACCCATAAACACCCCCGCCCCCAGGGGGTCCATATTAAAGAGTTGTGTATTATTCCCATGGCAGTTTACCATGGGTGCACCTGGGGGTTGCACCACTTTCGCACTTTAGTTAAAAATTTGCTCGTCTATTGGTTAATTAATGCAGGGCAACTTCTGTTTCCGCCACATAAGAGCAAAGCGTGGAGTTGTTTCAAATCCTCTCGGTCTTGGGTTTTATTATTTTCTTTTATGTGAACATACTACGCATATACGCTGCAACGATGGGCTCCCGTCTGTTGTTCTACACGCGTGTGTGTTAGAAAAATATAATATTTCCTGCCATTGCATGAACAAATGTAATAAAGGCATTAGGAAGGCAAACTGATTAGGAATGGTAGCATGATTCATCACCACATGCCACCTCTTTATACTTAAAATTTTGTGTAATTTCCCCTTAAATGTGTCCTGGTGGACAGAGAAGTGTGAACTAGTCGTCAGTAGAAACATTGTTATAGGCCATGGTGTGCTAGTTCAGCTTTAAAGACTCCCGCGGCCTAAAGACAAGGCGGTAATCCTCTCAGCGTGGGATCCCGGCTCATTAAAAACACACCACCACCGCTCTTGTCATGAGAGGAGCCGTCGCCAGCTGAACTGTGACCCATTTTTTGGGCGCAACCCCTTCGCTTAAGAGACCGTGCAAGAAGTGCAAGAGTCTATTATTCCACTTCCTGGGAACTAAAGCCGAACACTGCAGCGCCTTCTCCCAAGCTGGGAAGGAGAGTTTGAATCAGCTGCCGGATAAAAGCCCACATGTGTTCTTTCATTTTAATAGACTCAACTCTGTCAAGCTGCAACTTAACTGCACAGTGTTGTGTGTGTGTGTGTGTACACCTGGTATTCCTCATGTTGTGGGGACCTAAATGTGTTTACACAGTCACATTATGGGGATTTGTCTTCCGTATGGGGACAAAAATCATGTCCCGATGACTTTATTTACTACTTTTTAAGGTGAAGACACGTTTTAAAGTTAGGTTAAGTTAAGGTTAAGGACTCAATGTCTTCTGAAGTCATGGAAACCAGCATGTGTGTGTGTGTGTGTGTGTGTGTGTCGGTTACAGGGTGGAGGAGTTCAGGATACAGACATCACAGTGTGTCCTGCTGTTTGAACAATCACACCCAAACTTCCACTTTACCTCAATCAGCAGCCGGCTATTTCCCGCCTTTAACCTCTCGTTCCCCTTTACTTCCTTTCTCTCTCTCTCTTGTTAAATGTGTGTAAATAATCTGTAGCCTTTTATTATTCCCACCAGTGTTTTCTTCCACTTCCTTTTGTCATTTCTGGCCTTTTTCAATGCAAATCAGCTAGTGCCACTGTCTCTGTTGTGACCTATTTACATGCTTTTAATTCTTTTTTTGTGTGTGTTTTGTTTTAAATGAATACATGTACTGTTACTGTATGTCTGTTGTTTTATTCCATCTGCCCACCAGATGTCCCCAGACTTTTCTGAAACCTGTTCCCCGTTTCCTTCATGTCCTCGGCTTAATTCAAAGCAGTGCCTTTCCCTCACTCAGTGACCAGATTCCAAACAGATTCCAGCTGTTTATTCTGCAGGTTGTCGTCATCGTTCTACCTCAAGCCTGGTCTTCATCACACATGCTGAATTACAGTGCCATTGTGTAGTTTTTGACTTCAATAAAATAGAAGGATTCAATTTGAATAAGAGTTTGGCTGCTTCAACAATAACTGATTAATATTTTTGATAACTGATTGAGTTTGAGTGGGTTTTTTAGTTACATAAATCTGAATATTATCTGTTTTTTTCCTCCTCGATTATCAAAAAAGAGGATAACTTTGTTTTCTTTGGGACCAAACATAATTATTTTGAGGTTTAAAAAGTGTATGTCAACATTGTTCTGTATTTTATGGCACTTTATGACTTTTTTTTGACATTCACACATACACTCACAGTATTTGTGGTAACAGCTCCCTCATGTGTTCATGTTTGGTATGAGCGTTGAGAGAGTGGAGGGGGGGAGGATCAGAAGCTCCACCTCACTGTTCTCAGGTACATTTCTTTTCAAAGGCTGAAATCCAAAGCCAGCATAGCAGGCAGAGGCTGCCTGGAAGTTGTCAGTGGTGGGGAAGGACATGCAGACATGCAGCAGTTGTGTAGGAAAAACAGTGGATATAGCAAAGTCAAGCAGCCAGATGTTGCTCCCAACTGAATGCAAGTTAACACTGAATGCAGGCCTAACACACAATGGGACGTTTGGTGGCTGAGCTTTTTCTGTTCCTGCTGATTTCCACAGGACAAGTTAATGCAGGTAAGGAGAGAAAATCACTGCTACTTAAAAGTTAAAACAGAGAACTGACATGCTGTAATATTGTATTATTGCGTAATACATGGTTGCAGTGCTGTAACACAACTTAAAACACTGTAAACGTAATATTAAATATCATAAACTGTAGTCCCTATCGAGTGATGTTATAGATTAAATAAGATAATCATTGTTGTTTGTGCAATTTCTTTTAAATGTAGTTTAAAAGTTCAGTTTACATAGTAAACTATGCCACTAAATACTGAACTATAGGAGGCTTTGAGATACTTATATCATAGAGAACAACCTGAACTCCATTTTCTAACTGTCGTCCTAGAAAGCCAAACATTTGATTCATAAAAATATCTATATTTTTAATTCTGGTGATGATTTACGTCAACAGCATTCATATAATACTTGACTTCGTTTTTAACAACAGTGCCAGAGTTGTGCACTACCTCACAATCACAAAAGCATCCATTGAATATCAACACATTTGACATAACCATGTCAATGGCTGCCACATGTTCAGGAAAATAGTTCTTAATTGGCTGTAAGGAACACCTCACATAGCTGCGCACATGTCTCTTTATAATCCTTACACCTGCTCATGGGAGCAGCACATAAAAGGCAGTGAGTGCACGGGGGATTAATAATAATCCAGTGTTCACTGGTAACATAGAGACAGATTAGATGTACATGTGCAGACATACACAGACAACAGGCTTATTATAGGGTTTATGCAGTGCGGCTGCATGCTGGGCCAACCTGTGATTCTCTTTGGGTCCAAATTATATCCTTGATTATAAACCTAATAATCAAAGTTTTTAAGAGTTACTTGGGAGAGTTTGGGACAACACAATGACACAAATATATAAAAACTGTTCTGACAACTCAAAAAGAACAGTAAAAAATGCAAATCTTTACTATATGGACAGTTAAGAACCATATTTAACAACACAGCACAGCATAAGTGTCAAACATTTTGTTCGTTTTAAATACGTTACATACAGGTTTTTATATTCTTTGTATTCGAATCATCCTTCTGAAAACACACAAATACAATCTGTTGACCTCTACTTTTTGTGTTGCGGTTACCATTAATGGACAGCCATTTTGACAAAGTGCTCCGATACTGTTATGTAGGTCAGATCAATCAGAGCATAGACCGTTTTACTTTGTTATACACAGTTGTTAGAGCAGCAGGGTAATTGGCTTCACCACTAAATGCTACAGTAAGTGCACTCTTACTAATGCAATTATACAGATAAAAATGATGATTAATAGTATAAAATATGTCCAAATAATAAATGAATGATTGAATTTAAGTTAAATTTGGGACAGACATTCTTGTTCCCCTAAGTATTTGATTATCCTCTAAGTGTTTAGTAGCAAATTAGCAAATACTAGCATTTAACACCATGGTTAGCATGTCAGTGTGAGCATGCTAGTTCACTGTTGTTAGCATTTAGCTTTACTGCACTATATGTTGAGGTAATTGGTTAGCCTCCAAGTTCTAAGAAACAATAGCTGTATGTTATTTAACTTGGCAATAAGGTGCACTTATATTACATATTTAATTTATATTTGTGCTTCCAGAGCTCTAGCTTCCATGTTTTTACAACAAAAAAAAGGTATATCGACCTCTGGGTCAAACTGAAGTCTAATTAGCATAAAGCCAGTTCAGAATGACCTCGTCTAGAGTACATTAACTGCCATTAATTGAATTCAGATAGCAGGTGTAAAGTGCACAGTCATTACCATATTGATAAAATGGTCACTACAAATTAATGGAATAGTCTTTGATTTGGCATTTAGTCACTGAATGTTATTGTATTTGTTTCAGATGTGCATTTACATCGTTTAGCCACACAATCGTCTCCTAAGAAAGCTGTGAATTAAAGCGTGTTTGTTGATGTGATTCTTACTCCGCTTAGACAAAAACAGCACAATACTTGCACCACAGAATTACAGAAACTACACTTAAGTCAATTCATTTCATAATGTTAATATACATGTAGTAACACAAACATATAAAGTAAAACCTTTCCACTTTTATGTCACTTTATGTTTGATATGGTCACACTTTTGCCTCAAATTATCATCTTTGTCTCTTTTGTTATTGTTGCAGTGTCTTTCTATGGCGATGGCTACATCCACCTGCGGACAGTGGAATCATCATTTCAGAACTTGCTCCACGTCCGATTTAGAACCTCCAGTCAGGCCGGGTTGCTGTTTCTGGCAGCAGGACACAGAGACTTCTTGCTGCTGGAGCTGATATCTGGCCATCTGCAGGTTGGCTATGGGACATACTGGAGCAGTAGTTAACCTGTCCTTTAAAGGGCACATATTTCAGGGGCTATATATCATTTTATGTTTTATAAAAGCCAACACTGCTTGGATTTTTTAGAAATAACCTGTTCAGTCAAGTGGTAACTTTATAGAGACACTAATAAAAGATGCCTGGCACTTTCCTAACGTGAGCAAATATTTGTCCCTTGGGACATTTTAGCTCATATATGTTGGCATTTACTATTCTGAGGAGAGAAGACTCAACACATCTAAAAGCCTGGTGTCGGATTGCTCACACAGAGGAAAAAAATAAACCCTTTGGCATTGACTTCATTTCAGAACAAGTTCCATCATGACCAAGTTAAGTGAAAGGACCGCAATAGTTTAATGAAATCTCGAGTAACAAAGTAAATCAGCTACAATTTGGTTATATTTTCTTTGTAGAATGGTTCTTAAATATGCATTGATGCACAATTCATACACAATGACTCAATTTAGCCTACAAGATCTAATCACCATGTAATGTCAACTTGTCTTTGGGCTTAAAAACGGAAATCAGAGACTTTCATTTCATGAGTCTTGGTTATTACATTTGTATCACCACTCTTTCCCCCTTTGCTTCCTCTTTCATCACTTAGGTACGTTTGGACCTAGGCTCAGGTGAGCATTTACTACGCTCACAAAAGGGCATTAACCTTAGTGACCTGGGGTGGCACTCTATGGAGCTGATCCATGACCAACATAATGTCACCATGACTGTGGACCAAAACTCTGTCACCACTCTCCATATGCCAGGACCAGATGTGGAACTCCGCGTTGAGGTTGGACTTTTTGTCGGTGGAGCAGTTGGTCTGAACTACCCCTTTCTACTCAACATCTCCACTGGGTTTAGAGGCTGTGTGGATGAAGTGGTGTTCAATGAACACAACCTACTGTCCAGCTTGAGACGGTATTCTGGGTATAAGAGTGTCCATGAGGTATCTTTAGGGTGTAATATGCAGTTTTCTGCCACAGAAGAAGAACCAATTAGTTTTTTCAGCTCCAAAGCCTTCATGTCAATCCCACCATGGGAGGTACCACAAGAAGGAGTGTTTGAATGTGAACTTCACCCATCTGCAAGACAAGATAATGGTATGGTCCTATATAGCTCTGGCAACCAGGGAGTGTTTGTTGCCATAGAGATTATAGAAGGTCACCTGGTGGCAACAATTGGACATGGAGAGGGGAGTAAAGTCGAGCTTCGATCCCTAACGAATGTCTTCAGCAATCACACCTGGTACTCTATCAAGCTTCACCTGCTACCCCACAGCATCCAGATTAAGCTAGACAAGGAGTTAATCAAGACTAATTCAAGTCTGGAGCTACAAATCATCCAACTCGAAGGGCCTCTTTTTCTAGGAGGACTAAACGAAGAAGCACGTGGAGAGGCAGCGCAAGCTGGTTTGCTCTCTGCCTCGTCAGGAGGAGGAGGAGGCTCCTTTAAAGGCTGCCTTCGGGAAATAAGGGTGAACAATCAAAGAACAGGCCTCCCCCATGCTGTTGTCACTAAGGACATCACTGTGGGCTGTCGGGTGGGACAAGCCATTGTGGTGGTGACCCCCAACAGCTCAACAATTAGTCCAGAGTTTAATATTACAACCCCAAAGCCAACGATCAATAATAAGAGGAACCCTAACTTTTTGTTTCTGAGAAAGCTAGAGGTAGAAGAGGGAGGCCGGGCACCACTGGAACCCAAACACATCAAGGTAAGACTTGTTAGCTCCACCAAGCTGTACAGCTTGGTTCACTTCATTTCATTTTCTCAGCTTTTTTAAGTTTTGATTGTCATATGTTCTGAGGGATAACAACATAACCCATCTCGACCATCTGTGTGCACCCTCTGTTGGGGAATGTAGCACAGTGGTCTAGACCAGTGTTTATCAATCCTGGTCCTGGGGACCTACTCTAGACACACAATAGTCTGTTGATTGTTGGAATGGGAAAAACACAAAATGCATCACTTTTAAATCAGAATTTTAAATTTAAAGACAGATTTAAAGACAGATTTGTTATTCATAAAAGTAAAAATGCACTATTGTTTCTATTTGCACTTCTCTTCAGGTTAATCTGGATTTCCGTAAATTAGGCATCCATCCTTCCCAGTTTAAGTTCCACATTGAGGAACAGCCTGTTCATGGCCAGCTCCAGCTGGACCTCAGTCCAGACGCTGATGGAATACAAGATGAGGGCAAAGAGGGGACTATCGCATTAGGAACAGAAGAGAAGGACAGGACTTTCAGTATGCTTGACCTATGGCAGGGCCGGGTGATGTATGTTCACAGTGGATCAGAGGACCAGAGTGACTTCTTCATCTTTTCAGTGTTCTCCACTAAGAAGCAGCCTCCTGGGCTTCAGAGGGGCATACGTCTGCATCGGTTTGATATCATCATTAGCCCTGTAAATGATGCACCAGTGCTCAGCCTCCCAGAGGGCAATCATTTTACTCTGCTGGAGAAGTCCAAGCGACAGGTAAGCACAGCAGAAGAGGATAATGTGAATATTTGTATTAGCTAAGCATAAGGGAATAAAATGATGTACATTTTTAATTTCCACAGCTGACAGCAGATATGTTGAGAGTGCTGGATCCTGACAGCAGTCCTGCAGAGCTGTTGTTCAGCTCCCTTGGAGACCTCCACGCTGAGGCCGGACACCTTGAGCATGAGGATTACCCACATAGGTTGGTGCTATGGCTTGTGAGGCTTTACAATGCCTCACAAATCTTCTTACAACCAATCACTCAAGTCTACTGGATAAGTGACGATAACAGGGGGCAGAAAACAAACTATTCTGACCAGAACAGAGATTCATTGACGCTATTATATACGTGTAATATTAATCTACGTTCAAAATCAGAAATCAAAGCCGGATGGGCCATACGAGAGTTGACAGCTTTTTGAAATTGTTTATAAACTTTATTGCCAGCGCCTGCTTGCCTTTATTATCATATTCATTAGTGAGACCTTCACACAATTCTGTAGCCATTCCTGACCGTCACTATGTCAGTTTCGGACAAAGAAGGGCACAACTTACAAACAGTGAGTTAACATGGTTACATTTGTCCTTTAGAGCCATTAACCTGTTCTCCCTACATGACCTGGAGGATGGTAAGATCAGCTTTGTCCACAGTGGGGTCTCCACCGCTAGATTGCCACTCAGGGTCAGTGATGGGCAGAAGGTAAGTGTACTGCGTCCAAAAGAATGGTAAATGCTTGGTATCCCAGAAAGATATCCATTGTCCACTTATAGTAGTGGCTATAGGCTTTCTCCTCCTTTATTTTCTCATATGATCTCTTTCCTTGTTCCCTCTCTTTTCTGCAGTCAAGCAACACAGTCATTTTGCGGATCATGGCAGTGCCACTTGAACACAAACTGGTGAACAACACAGGATTGGAGGTAAATCAAGGCGAGGCCTCTATCATCACAACCAGCCATCTTGCAGTACAAGTTAATGTGTCTGGCCAAGCAGTGGAAATTCGATATGACATGACAGAGTCCCCGCAATACGGCGAGCTCCAGCGGTTACACTCGAGTGGCGAGTGGAAAGTGACAACTTCGTTCTCTCAGAAACTTCTAGAAAAAGAACGTATCAGATACCTCAGCACTTACCGAGGCCTTCAGACCCAGAACAACATCACGGATCAGTTCAAATGCAAAGTCAGCATTAATTCCAATGCTACTGAGGAGGTTGTTTTCCCTGTTATGGTACGCTGGATCCACTTCAAGGTCACACGAAGCAAAATGGAGGTCAACAGTGTTCAGCCAGCTGTTGTGACCCCTGAGAACCTCCATGTTGTTTCAAAGGGGGTTAGGCTCAATGAGAGCAACCTCCACTTCATACTTCTCACTGCGCCAAAGAAAGGTCGACTACTCCTTGAAGACAAAGTTCTTCTCAAGAATTCAACCTTCAGCCAGAAAAATATCACAGACAGTTTGGTGAAGTACGAGCTGTACAACAGGCTAATCGACGACACAAGAGACACATTCCGCTTTCGGGTCTTTTCAGCACACGCCAGCTCGACAAGTTACGACTTCAGAATCAACATCAAAAATGAGTCGACGGCCATCACCATCGTAAACGAAGGCCTTACGATACTCGAAGGAGGGAGTAAAGTCATTACTAAAGACATCCTCTTCACCAACACCGCAAGTAACCGTGAAGTCAAGTACACCGTCACGAAGAGCCCCATGCATGGACAGATAAGGAAGATCAACCTCTCCAACTCATCCTCCATCAACGACAATGTGGTACTCTTCACAAACCGGGATATTATGGAGGAGAGGATCATGTACGTTCATGATGACAGCGAAACCAAGCAGGATTCCTTTACATTTCAAATCATGGTGCACAAACCACATAAACACACCAGCAAGAAAGAGGAGCGACACACTGCAGAGCAGGCCTTTAACATCTCAGTGCAGCTTGTCAATGATCAGAGACCTGCGAGGGTCGTCGATAAAGTTTTCCACGTGGCCCGCGATAGCCAGAGACTGGTGACGTTGAAGGACATTTGCTACAGGGACGATGATTCCGACTTTGAGGACAGCTGGTTGGTGTACACTCGAAGGGGGATTCCCATGGGAGACCTGGTGCTGGCCAGTAATCCCAATCACAAACTGTACGAGTTTACACAGCGGGACCTTGAGCAGGTTAGCACGATTTAAGCATGATGTGAATGGACTTTGTTATCCTGGTGGTAGGAGACCTAGAATCACAGAGTTCCAGTTTTATTTCATGATTTCAGTAGGTAGATTTACATTAAATGGTGGAGATATGTGTGGCCTGATGAGTTATACATATAATGGAAACCTGGATAATGACCCTGTCTCAACAATTCAAAAATAGGTTTTCAAATTTGGTGACTTAACAATAGGAAACAAGAAAAGCCTCTTGGATTTTGTTATGTGATAAACCAACTCATACCCCTCATCTCATCTCCTTTCTTCTCCAGAAAAAGGTGTTATTTGTCCACAGAGGAGTGAGTTTCGGGCGTTTTGTGCTTTTTGTTTCGGATGGGAAACATTATGTGTCCACTCTGCTGGAGGTGATTATAATGTCTTCACTTAACAAGTAATATGAGTTCAAAGTAAAGTGTGAAAATAACAAGAAAAAAGCAAGTCAATGGCTTTATGGGTTAGTTTTTGTGTTACACAGGTGATGGCCCAGGATCCTTACCTGCAAGTGGAGAACAACACCGGCCTCTTGGTACAGCAAGGTGGTGTCACGACCTTGACCTCCGCTAACCTCAGCATCTTCAGCAACCTTGACATCCGAGACCCGGAGGAAGTGACGTTCGACGTCTTCCGTCCGCCTAAACACGGTTTCCTCTGCTTCAATGACGGCGACTGTGACACTGCAAAAGGAGCAGATGCAATTAAAAGCTTCACCCAGCGGGACCTGGTGGAAGGGCGTTTGGCATATCGCCACGACGGCAGCCAGGAATTGTCAGATTGGTTCAATGTGACGGCACGAGCAGGGGAAAAGAGCACAGATAGGCGAGTGGACAGAGGGAGGAGGGAGGTCCAAGTGGACGTTGGAGTGCTGGTAAAGATGTACCTGGAGAGTCATCAGAGGGAGCCAACGGTCATAAGTAACCGTCCAGTTGTGGTGCCAGAAGGACAGAATGTTTCCATCAGCAGGGAACATTTAGAGGCAAGTCAGTTAGTCAGTCAATATTTTGTAGTCATCTAGTTTTCCTCTGATAAACTATTCAATAGCTTCTTCTTCTTTGGTGTGTTTGCCATAATATTAAACTTAAACTATTCCCATTTTTGTGTTTCAGGTGGTCCATGAGGACAGCCAACCTTCTGAGATAATTTTTTCTGTACAAAGTCCTCCCGCCCTGGGCTTTCTTCAGAGATCCTTCCCCTTCAACCAGCACCAGATCGTCCATAGAGAACAGCAGTTCTCTCAGGTGCAGCCAACATAATGAGAGTTTAGCCCTGTCAAACCCCCCAAAAGTTACTTTTACTTCACTTTCATCTATCCAAGGAAAACAAAGAAAATGGAACACTTTTAGGGTCAAAGGATTTACACAAATACAGCATTTGACATGTTTTTTGTCCCTGTTCCTGTTCCTGTTCCTTCCTGCAGGGCATCAGAGAGCAGCAGATGACCTTCACCCAGAATGACGTGAACCAGGGATTGATTGTCTATCATCAACAGGCCACAGGAAGCACCAATGACTCTGTTCTGTTGGAGGCAACCAATGGAGTCACAAAGGTTGGACCCATTGTGCTGGAGATCGATATTATTCCCATCCTGCTCCCTCTACAGGTACAGCATACATCTCATGTTAGATGAACCTCTAAAAACCTCTTCCATTGATCAATCACTTACCTCCGTTGTTTGATTTTGCAGGTGTCTGATTTGATGCTTGACGAGGGGTCATCCCTGCCACTCACCAGTGACATCATCAAGGTCGCCAATCACCACTTCTCAGGCATGAACTTCCTGTATCAAGTCCTCGTCCCACCACGGCATGGACACCTGGAGCACAGCCGGATACCGGGGATGCCCATCACTGCTTTCACACACACTGAGGTTTGACTGAGCAGTATTTAACTGTATATGTGAGTCTGGCCTGGAACCATTCGTCTCTGATATATTATGTATGAATCCATTCTTCTACATGAATCGCCCTCTTTATTTGTTGCTAGGTGGAACGCAAGTACATCTCCTACATCCATGATGGCAGCGACACACAGGGAGACAACTTCACTATTGTTGCCAATCAGACGGAAATCAGCAAACACAGTTTGCCCTGCACAGTTCACATCAGCATCACGCCGGTCAATGACGAGTCTCCTGTCGTTACAAACAACCGGGGTCTGAAGGTAGGAACTGAGGGGCTACTTCTGGACATGTTTGGGTATATTATCTAAATGATCCATCTATTGTTGTTGCTGTTCATTTTCCTCAGGTGTGGGTGGGTTCGGTGACTGAAATCACCTTAGAAGATCTTAGTGCAGAGGACCCTGACACTCCCTCTGAGGGGCTGGAGTTTGTGGTCACACCACCCAGCAACGGGCACCTGGCTCTGAAGAGCGCCCCCTCCAGACACATCCTGAACTTCACCCAGAGTCACATACAAAGTGGACAACTGGTGTTTGTGCACAGTGGTGAGCACATAGTGTTTATTAGCATCATATAACTTGTTATTTACCCCTGGATAAAAGATGAAATAACTTGTCTTCCACTGGCTCTATTCTTGTATAGGTGCGTTGACTGGAGGCTTTCACTTCCAGGTAAATGATGGTGTCAACTTTGCCCCTCGTCAGATCTTTAGCACCACTGCACGATCTCTGGTCCTCACTCTGCAGAGAAACCATCCAATGGAGGTCTACCCAGGTACAACAGGTCACACAGATGCAATAAAACACCCAACTTCAAACTCTTCCTTCACTTTGCTAATGATACATGACGGAGAAGTTTAGAAATGAGCAATTTTCCAAGCATCAGCATGAATGTCAGCTACTGAAAACACATTTATGCTGAAACAGAGCTCTCGGACAAGGTTGTACTCCCTGTTTTTCAATGTTTTTTGTGCCCCCAACTATGGCAGACATGGTGAACATCACATCACTTTAGCAATATTGCTAAATATCTTGCTACATTGTGTCAGACCCGCCCAGCATCAAACATTTAAGTGGTGCTTTTATGTAAGTTCAGCATTAAAAGTTGTGCAGTGATTGCTGTACACAGATTTCTCACATTAGGTAGTTTATTGGTCGTTATAGTTTTGTACTGGTGGGCCTAAGCCTGAGCTGGAACACCTGGAAAAGATTTATTAAAATAACTCTTTTTTTAACTTTTGAGGAGGACAAGAGAAATCCCCTCTCGAAATCCACTCTCTTGCTGGTTTATGTTTCCTTTTTCTTGGCCGTCGTCTCTTTCTGTGGCAGTTTGAGTGGAAGTGTCAGTGACTCCTCTCGCTGTGTCTGTCTTACCTTCAAAGGCTCTGTGACGCCGATCTCCGAGCAGGAGCTTCAGGTGGTAACCAGCGGCGACAGCGATAACAGAAGGAACCACTCTGTGGTGTTTGCAGTGACCGCTCCTCCTAAACTCGGCCGCCTGCTCCGTCGTATGCCTGACAACTCAACGCAAAACATTTCCACATTCACACAAAGCATGGTGGGAGGATTATAATACTAAAGTGTTGATATGTCACCAGATGAGACACTGCTTTATCTTTGTTTTCATTCCTCACATCACTGTTTTTTTAGGTGAATGATGGGGTTATCCTGTACGGGCAGAACAAGCCAGAGACAGTCGGATGGTCGGCTGATGATTCCTTCTCTTTCACCGTGTCCTCTCCTCCTGCTTTCCTTCCTCCACACACCTTCACCATCTTAATCTCCTTCCTGGCTAACAAACATCATGACAACCCTCAACACAACACCAGACTACTGAACAATGCAGGTGCTCTACAACCCATTGTCACTTCCTCCACTATTCCAGTGTTATTAAACAGAACACGTTTTAATTAATTAATAAATATTAGAGTAAATAACAGATTGCTTCTGTCGTCCAGGTGCTGTGGTGGCAGAGGGGGGCAGGGTTACGATTGACAGGTCCAAACTCGATGCCTCCAATCTCCTGGGGAAAGTCCCAGAGCCTCGACGGAAAGACACTCACATCCTGTACCGTGTCGTTTCTCTGCCACAGCATGGAGCCCTGTCCATACGAGGATATAATATCACCAGGTAGAGACTGGACTCTTTTCCTTGTGTCCCAATATCTGTCTGTCTGTCAATCTGTCTGTGTTACAAAATTTTCATTTTCATCCCCCTACAGAGACACACCAGATTTCACACAGATCACCCTGAATAAGTTCGGCGTCACCTATGTCCACGACGACTCTGAGACGACAAGCGACAGCTTCACGTTCCAGGCTTGGGTGGCTCCTCTGGATCGCTCCTCCTCCTCTTCCTTATCCTCTTCCTCTTCCTCCTCAACGTCCTTGTCTGCGTCTTCCTCTCGTTCCTTCTCCGGCCCGTACTCCTTCTCCCCTCTCTATTCAGCCTCGTCGTCCACCTTTTCGTCGCCAGACACGGCTTCTCGTCCCCAAATCAAAGACGGCCTGGTGGTGACGGAGACGTTCAACATCACCGTGACGCCAGTCAACGATCAGCCACCGCTTATCAGGAGCAGATCCCCGAGTATGAAGGTGGTGATTGGGGAGAGAGTCATACTTGGCCCGGACTATTTGCAGGTGTGTCTGTAATGAAACTGTCGTTATCAATGATTTCCATTTATTAACTTTTTTGTCAACAATTTTAAAGCCACAGTCCTTACCTTTGAATTCATTTTGTTGTTGATAATTGATAATTGTTGATAATTCTGCCTCAGTCTCGTCCTTCATAAACAGAAAGGGTGTAAAATATAAGCTGTGTCCTTCAGCTGACAAGCAAAACTATCAGACCTGACATCAGCGACTGTCAAACTGCTGAACAAGCTTTTAATCTTAATTATAACAATTACCAAAACCAAATAAACAATCAAAAAAATATTTCTTCCACACATTAATTAGAATTTTTTTATTAAATAAACCAGGACTAAGCTCTGGAATAGTCTCCCATCCTACATTAAGTTTTCTTTCTTTCCATTGATTTTCAATCTTGCATTTAATCCTAATGGATTCTGCCTGCATGTCAACTTTTGTATCTTACTCAGTCTATTATGTCTCTTTTTTGTAAATTCATGTTTTTAACATGTTATATAAAGTAACATGACTTCACAGTTTGAATATCAGTGTTAACTTTGGGTAAATGTGGTATTTTAAGGTTGAGGATCACGACACGCCTCCAGAGGAGCTGCACTACCTTGTGATCAGTCAACCCAACAATGGTTACCTTACGCTGGGCGAAAGACCAGAGACTGTGACGTCCTTCACCCAGTATGACGTCAACCATGGGCGGCTGCATTTCATACAGCAGGTGACAAAGTGACTCTGAGGTCCTTGTATATATTGTGTTATTCATCTACTGCACTCATCTACTACACCTCTCTCCTGTGTCCCTCCCGCAGGGCGAGGCCTCGACAGGTGTCATCTACTTCAATGTCACTGACGGCCATCACCGCCCCCTCTACAAACTCTTCACTTTGGAGGTGATCAAGCCATCTGTCTCCATCGTGAACAACACCGGCCTGTCACTGGTACAAGGCAGGACCGCCGTGGTCCTCTCGACCACCCAGCTGGCAGCTCAGACCAACGGTCGCAGCCAGGCCAACATCACCTACACCGTCACCACACACCCTCGCCACGGGCGCATCGTTATAAACGACCAGGAGGTCGCAACCTTCTGCCACGAGGACCTGCAGTTTGGCCGCGTGGTCTACCACATGACGGATCTCAGCGAGTCAGAGGACATGTTCCAAATCTCCGTGTCGGCCTCGTCGCCTGGTGTGGACTATGGGAACGTAACGGCACAGACAGTGGAGGTAACGGTGCGGCCGTTGGTCTACCTGAGGGAGCCGGTGCGGGTACCCAGTGGTATTGCTGTGAAGCTGGGGAAAGCCATGATCGACGCGTCCGAGCTGGCGAGAATCAGCCGAGCTGACCCAGTCTTTGAGGTTCTGTCTCCACCGAAACATGGAAAACTAGTCAAGGTGAAGCCGTTCTTTCGGAATCTTTTGATCAGATTAAAAAAGGAACAAACCCCTTTAGAACATAATGAGATGCTTTTCCCAAATTGTTCTGCCCAAGCATTCAGATCAGAGATCTCAAAATCCTGGCCCCTGGGCCACATGTGGCCCTACAATCATTTTCATGCGGCCTGCCACTTAATATCAAGTTACGAATGAGTTATTCCAATTGTTTTCTTTTTATTTACAGATTCATTTTGCATCCTAAATATGTTTGCTACCTCATTCCAGAGCACAGAACACTTTTATTTTGAAATTTCACCATTATCATTATTACAATATAATTACGGAATATTGAGATGTAATTTTAAGCTAATATCACCCCGGGCTACTTAACAGTTGCTTTTTCCCCAAAAAATTACAGTTTTTGTCATTTGACCGGTGCCCACCTGACGAGAGTATGCCCAGTGACCCCTAGGTCATTTGATTTTGAGATCCCTCATTTAGATTTCTATCTATTACTTCATAACCGAGCAAACAGTATCAGATCAATTATAAATGCCACATAATTGTGGTTCCTAACTCTGAAACTCAGATATTTGTGTGTGTGTACGTATGCAGATGACGTATGACCCAAACCGAGCATCAGAAGTCCTGAAGTCGTTCACGTTTAGAGATGTGGTGCAAGGACGAGTCGCCATCGAGGAGTCGCTCAGCGACGGTGACAACCAGCTCCACGGCAACAAAACGGAGCTCACGACGGCTCGAGGCCACACCCCCGCCAGACCTCTCAATGACTCCTTCATCTTCCTAGTGAAGGCTGGAACCGTGCAGCCGGCGAAGGGCGAGCTTCACTTCACCATCTTTCCCCACCACCAGATGCGTCACGGTGCGAGTGGTTTGAGCAAAGAAGACGGCGCGAGTCACAAACACGCCACGACCCGTCTGCCGACACATAACAAGACAACGTCCGGAGGCGGGAGAGTGAGTGGACGAGGGGGATCCACGACCCAGAGCGGCGCTGAGGTGGGTTTGCATCCGCACATTTTGTCACATAAAAACCACAACAGGACACAGCACAGGTCGAGGCCTCATAGCCGATGGGGGAACCATACGCGCGGCGGAAGCCACGGAGGGAGATCGGCGAGTCCCGCAGAGGGAGCTGGAGGTCACGCTCAACAACCCCACTCTCCTCCAGACAAACATGGCCCGATGATCCATCCTGACAACCACCCGGTTCACTTCGAGGTCGTCCCTCGTCCGGCCTCTGACCCGCTCCTCATCATCCTGCCTCTGCTGGCCTGTTTGTTCCTCATCATTATTCTCGTGGTTTTGATTCTCGTGTTCCGCCACCGAAAGGAGAAACAGGCCCGGCTGCGGCTCATCCAGGAGCTGGCTGCGTTAGCGTTACCCCCTGAGGACAGTCCTTATCTAGGCCGGCCAGAGCGGAGCATGGCGATGCCATCTGTGGTGGTGACCCCACTCGGCCCGGCAAGCTGCCCCGCCTCACCGAAGATACAACTAATGCCTAAGAGGAGGAGGCAGAGTCTGGCCCCTGGAATGACCTTCTGGGGGCCGATTGACGCTGATGGAAGAGGAGGCCATGGGAATATTCGAGTTGGTGCTAGTAACGAACGAGATAATGCGATTTGTCGTAATGTACCCCCAGCTGTTACTGCAGGCTTCAAGACCTCGGTGAGAGCCAGGTCCCCGACTCTTAAACACAACCAGTACTGGGTTTAATAAAGGTGCGATTCCAAGGAAAACTGTGCCTTAGAGGTGTATGTTTGGTGGTAAATGGCTTATGACGAGTCTCCCGGAGACATTTGTGGTCATCTGATCTGCTATGAACAGAAACAATCTGCATCCTGATGAAGAAATCATACTATTTCAGTTACTGTAGTAGTATTTTATATGGATTAAATTACCCAGCTGTATAGGAAGCAAACAAAATGTCTCCTTAGGCTGCTATTTTCAAAAAAAATGTCCTTTTAAATAGTATTTTTCTGTTGTTAGTGCAGACAACCATCATTATTACCTTTATGAAACATTTTACTGTACTGATCCCTGAAAACACTGGTTAGATATTATCTATATAGATAATATTATTTATTTGGAACCGAAACAAAGGTGCAAAACATAGACTTAAGTAGCTGAATTTCACGTTTGTGCTCATGTAACTGTTATCTCGCACCTAGAAGCTAATTTGTTGTAGTGTTTTGTGACCTATTGTAAACTTACTTTGAAGACCAAACAATTTTCTCCTACTTTTACCCTTAATGCTGCACTTTTCCGTTTCCTGTCACCATACTGTTTCTGATGGATTATTAATGAAGTCATAGTAAGCTGTAATAACATACAGTAAAGTAAACATCTCCCTTCTGGATGGACTTTAACATCTTCAGTCAGTCTTAACCCTTTTGTTTCCTGCGCCTGTTTGCCATGCACTTTGCAAAATTTATTTTTAAATAAAAAATATTTCTTTAATACTTGTATGTGTGTGTGTGTGTGTGTTAATAAATGCAGTCAACAGTGAAGTTACAAGCAAAATCATGGCAGAGGACAACACTGTTTGAGATTGAGGGTGTGTTTCCTGTCTGCAGGGTCTATCACATGCTGTATATTCTTTACTTTTACTTAAGGGGAAAAAGCTTAAGTGCAGAGGAGACACAGCAAAGGGTGCAGTAGCCCATGAACGTCCACTAGATGTCACATTTGGCACTTAGCATATACTTGCACACACTTGCGCTGAATCAGCATCCGCTCCTCCATTCAGGATCATGGAGAAATAAAGCTGAAGTTTTGTTTTTTTAGTGGCTTTAAAGACCATTAAGTGTCTCCAGTTTCCAGTGATGACAGGGTTTTTTAAAAGTGCATGTCTGCCGCATGTATCGGGCAGCTGTTTTTAAACATATTGTAAGTGATATATATATATATATATGTATATATATATATATAGATGCAACACAGGGTCATGATTAGTGATGATGCTGTGAAATAGAGCTATAGAGCTGTAATAACACAAGGAAATGTTAAAAACCGATAATTATGTGAATTCCACTCTTCCAAAAGTCAAAATACCACTTTATCACAGTATTATTTTTGAATTTCAACTTATTAAGAAACCTTTCAACTCATATTTTTCCATTTTCTTCTCCCGTGTTGTTTACAAGCTATTACCTTTTGTGTGTATTTGTGTGTGTGTGTGTGTGTGCATGGTCTCTCTCTGGCTCCTGTCTGACTCAAAGGGCTTTTCTTGCTTAAGAATAGACAGATTGTCCCATAAACGTGGCAGCACATGGGCGGAGGAAGAGGAGGAGGAGGAGAGAAGTCCCTACTTTAGGGACTCACTCATGCTTTTGTTTTATTTCTATTTGTGGACCTGCTCTTTGTTTACTGGGCAGTGCTGGCGGAATGCTTCTTCTCAGACTCTTTAAATATCACAAAGACACAACATTCTCTCTCAGTCTTCCCCTGCCTGACTTTAAAATCTTGCATCAATCTCAATTAAAGATTGTATTGTTTTCCTTCATTTTACTGTTACCGTCTTATCACGTCGCATCTTCCATCCTAACAAGTCTCCTCCTTTCCTCTTCTCCTCCTCCTCATCTACTCCGATCCCTCAGTTAGGTCAGGGGTTGCCATGACACTCCGTTTTTCCTCAGTATCCTCCTGCTTTGATCTCCTCACTTCTCCTGTGTGATGCTGTTTCATTTTTGACGCCAGCAACACATGGGAACATTTAGTGACTCTTTTATTTCTCTTTTCCTCCAGGGCCCATTTCCATTCCATTCCATCCCCCCTGTCCTCCTCGCATCCTTCTCCTTTTCTACCCAAACCCTTCCTGTCTACCCCTTTCCCGTCATTTCCCTCCCTCACTCACATTTTGCCACATTTCTCCTCCTTCTAACCCTTTCTCCTCGTTTCCCCATCGTCGCAGACACTGTAACTGACTCTTAATCAACAGGGTGTGTTTGAAGAAACCATTTTATAGCCATTGCAAAAAAAACCATGAGTCAGTTTTGTGTGTGAATGTGTATGTGAGAGGCTTTTCCTGCAAGTGGCGACACAAAGATGCCACGTAGCATTGATAAGTGGAAATGATTTAAATAAAAATCAGTTTCAGCTCACCAAACATTGCTTCTTTTGCTGTGCAACTATAGTATATAGTGCTGTTTTTTCCTGATTTGTGTACAAAGGTTGGATTGTGTTTAAACCTTCAGGAGGCAAGCGGAGAAAAACATAAACTCAGTCTCTGTTGCCAGACTTTTCCCAATTTGACGACCAGCAACACACCTAATAAAAGCTCTCAATAAGTGTTACAGACAGCACTATACCATAAACAATAAACATGTTGTTTTCTGTGCGGGCCAGTGTTTCATTGTGTTTCCTTAGGTTTTAATTCACTTGTGGAGTCAGTAGTGGAACTCAGGCACATGGACAAACACACAGTTATCCACATGTCATGAGACAAACAGCTGAGTCTTCAGTAACACTTGAAGGACAGATCTGAAGAACCAGGGTTAAAAAGTCTTAATTGAAGTCAGGTGTGCGGCTGAACCAGCAGCAGGTTAACGAGAAGCAGGTGCAGACCATGGAAGTCACGCCCAGACAAAGAGGGGAAAGACAGAAGCTGCCAGTATCATTATCACACTCCATATATACATATATATGTAAAAGCTGGACGTATGTAGTTTTTCTGTGATTTGTTGGATGACTGCAGCCAGGGTAAGAACATATCTTACAGCTGTTGGGGAGCAAAAAGCACTCCGTTTAAATGGAAGTCTGTGGGGAAATGAGCTTGGACTTTTACTGACGATTTCATCTTCTCGAATGTTCTCTAGTGTCTCGACAGGATATGATGTGTATTTTGTAAGTGATGTTCCACTTTAGACACCGCTGAACACTCGTGTGATGGACAGCTGCTGTTTACAGGTGACGTCTAACAAATATCTGATTCGCAAAAACCTCAAAATGGTGTGAAATTGTGAACTTCGAGGCTTTAAAATGGAAGCTCAGATTTTTATGGGTGATGTCACTGATATTGCAGTTATTTAGTGGAAGACAGGATTTATGAAGTGAATTCTCATGAGGTATATATATACTGTATACACATATATGTATATATATGTATATATAAATAAATGTACTGTATATATATATATATATATATATACTGTATATATATATATATATATATATATATATATATACATACTGTATATATATATGTCATCCTTTCATCCATCATGTATCCTGGCAGTTCACAAAACAGTATGAGGTCACACACTAAAAAAAAAAAATATATATGCTATAGATCAGTGGTGTCATGGCGCCCACCACCTAATATCATGTGTTTAAAACACAATTTAATACTAAATATGTTTGCTAGCAGTATTTTTTTGTAATAGTAATAATAAGACATTTGCTTTTAATTATCACAGTATTAAACGTATTGCCTTCAACATTAACTTACATTATTTATTACATGTATATACTGTAAGCCTCACAGTTGTCCACGTTATTATTGACTTAATTTTACAAACATATACTTCTGTGAAATATCATCATGAATATCTTTATTGTGACATCATGATGGAATATTGTGATATAAGTTTTAGCTCATATTGCCCACCTGCTACTGAACAGTCGTGTTTTCACACTTACCTCAGGTCATTAGAGTTTGACACCCCTGCTAGATAATAGAAAGTATATGCTGCATTTATTAGGGGGATAAAACTGAGGCAATAGTCACTCTCTAATTATAAAAAATGTGGCTCGTCAAGTGTTATATATAACATGTACATCTTTTGCTGGCAACCATCACTGGAAGAAAGGCTGACTGTAATATTGTTTTTTTAAGCCTAAATCCTATGCATTATGAAAGGTACCGCACATCTGTAATATTAATAGCAACGTGACACATCAGCAATAATAAAGATGTATCGTGTATTTCTGAGCCTCAGTATCAGGTTTACTGTACACAGGGAAAGGAAAACGTCGACTTGTTTGTACAGCGCCTGTGCCCTTTTTGGAGTAAAAGTCCAGCAGGTACATGACAGATTTTCCCTCTGTTATTTATTGTGGGAAAGTGTTTTATGCAGGAAAAGGTCAAATATTTTTATAAATTGCGCTCACAAAGAGCGGCTTCTGTGGCACACGCACACACTCGCACACACATTTCCTGTGTGACTTTGAGGGTCTCTGGTATTTGAACAGATGTGTGCAGACTGAGCGTGTCTGGATCCCCCCCCCCCCGACCCCAACGTGCACTTCCTGCTCCGAAAGCTAACACCCAGAGCGAACAATCGTTGTCTGTAACCCTCGGAACACACGCACTCACACACACACACACACACACACAGTCACAGTCGCATATAAGGTCAACAGGCAAGCCATAAACACACATAAAACACATGCTCACAAACACACACACACCCTCACTGAGAGAGCTGTTAGTGTGTGTGTGTGTGTGTGTTATCGTCAAATAAGGGAGAAGCTAGTCAGTGTGACTCCCACAAAACATTTACCTCACACCTTTAAATCACTGCCTTTACTAGATATTAGTGAGCGTTATTGTGTCTTGTTATTGTGACTTTTAAAATATACGTAAACGGACTGAAATTGTACTGAAACTTGGAATAACACACCCATATAATGTGAATGAGAGTTGAGCATCTATACTATTAGTCGGACCAGAGTCAGACTCAAGCAGAGTGTTGCTTACTACTTATTTAGAAGACAAGTCAAGTTGTCGTTAAGGACAAACATTTAAAGGTAATCAAAATATGTCATTTAATTTAATTAACGTAAACGATGGAATTGTAAATTCCAATCAGAAAAATACATCCTTTCCGAATGAGGACATTTTGCACACGCAAACACAGCTTTTGTCTTAGTACTACTTTGGTAGTTTGCCCTGAGGTGTTCAGAAACACCTGAAAAAGGCATTTATAATGGACAACAGAAAAGCACTGCTACATTCCTATGTGCACAGCCGCCACTAACTTCTATATCGCTTATTACACGTGGTAACTTACTTATCGTTGCCTTACAACTTCCCGTAAATAGCCTTGCTAGCTTATTGAACACCAGAAAGAGGATATTTTTAAGTTACTGGATGGCAGACGACTCAAAATGGCGCTCGACATGCTAACAGCTAGCCACATGCTTAACCTGAAACTGCCTAATAGGCTACTCTTAAGCTAAAAGGGGGTGTTTCGCCCCCTAATGGAGTGGAGGTGGTGGTGTTGTCTGGTGTTGACGAGTTACAACTGTAGCTCAGCTTAACTGTGCATGGAAATGTGTGGCTACACAATTTCGTGCCTTGGGAAACAGTGTGACGTCAAGAAAATAAAAGCTGAGGCCCAAACTGTGAGGAGATCGAGAGAAAAAAGAGGAAATACCAAAAACCATTGAGAGGAAATGTGAGACCGACAAAGGGGAGAAACTGAGGAGGGTTGAAAGTGTACAGAGAAAAATGTCATAAATTAAGAAAAAAACACAGCCAGAAGGAAACAAAGTGAGACTGCATTTCCAATGCAGAGAGACAAATTGATGGAGCGAGAAGTACGAGAATAATGTGAGAAAAGCAAAAGATCCATAAAACTATTCCATAGACTCACTAAAACAGTGAGTAACGGAAAAAAAAAGAGACGGCGTGGTCATGACCTGTAAACTGTACTTATGCCAATGAGGCAGAGTGGAAAACTACATTACTACTACAGCAGGAGGAATGGATTATCAACACACATCCATCCTTTTTTTCCCCCCAGTAATGTGAATCAGGCATGGATAAATGATGTGAGATTTTTTGAAATCGTAAAGTGGTTTCGCTGGTGAAAGGTTGGCAAAGTCGCAAAAAGGGAATCTACGAAATCCATAAACCCAAGCGATATTCACACACGTGAATCGGGTTAAATGTGAAATCGATCAGCGGGAAACAATAGAGTGAGGCCACAAACAGCTGCCTGGGGGCCAATTGCGGCTGAACCTTAGCAGAGGGGATCATGCATGGTTGTGTGTTAAAATTACAACAAGGTCATTAAAAAAGTTGTAGGTGTTCTTACAAGCAAATGTCTTGTCCATGAAAAGTCAGTTAAAACTGTTGGAACTAGTTTTTCCACCTGGAAAGTGAAGTTCTCACCACTCACTCTCCCACACCAAACTCCATAGAGAAAATGGGCATTTTTAGCTCATGGGGACGCAGGAGCTGCTGGATTACTGCTGCCTCATTTGGTAAGTTTGTGTCACTTATATGAATCTGAATGAAGGATTTCAAACACAGAATCCACAAAATAACACATTTGAACTTAGTAAAGGAGGCAGAAGTGGTTCAACAACTGCTGCGTGCCATGATGTAAAATTGATGATTTTCTCAAAGGACTTTGGTGCAGGGAGTAAGCAACAGCCCAAAGTTAAGTTTCCAGTAGTAAAAGGCTGTCTAACAGTTATATTTGTAGATATTGTGGGTTTTACAAGGTGAGACGTTGGTTAAGTGGCGGAAATCTGTGTTTCCTCGTGTCCCGACTGGAAGCCATCATTTTTAATGAGGACAAGCATCGGCATCTTAGGCAAAAAAAACCTTTAGCTATCCCAAAAAACGCCCACAACTGCATGGTTTTAATTAAAGTAAAACAAAAAGAAACCAACCAACCATTAGAGGACATATTAGGATGTGACTGAAGAACGTGGGGAGGAGTCAGGGACACGTTTGAGAGTCGAAAAGTGTTGAGAGAAGGACACAGAAAAACAAAGAAGCAGTCTGCACCTCCAGCCCCTCACATCTGAAGCCATGAGTAAACATGCAAATATGCGCGTCTGCACTCTCACACTCACTTTTCTCTATATTTAAGCAGAAATGAGGGCTTTTTACGGAAACATGTCACCACTTTTCCACTTCTCCCCAGGAGTCAGGATACCTGGTTGAGTGAGACAGCCTTCCCGACTGAGAACATACTCTAAGAACTAAGAATCCAGACAGTGGCTCCAATCCAGATACTTGTATAATACCGCTAACAGTGTTTAGTACATTATCTGGATTACGCCGTTGGGGCGTCATTGCATCACTGCACTGGCACTTGCGTGCGACTCATTCAGTAACTATAATTTGTGTTATAGACACAATTATGGAAAACAGTTTCTGTTTACACGGTCGAAAATGAAATAAAAAGTCAGAAATCGACTTATTTTAAGGGAATCAGTGGATTTATTCCATTGATTATTGATCTTGACAGAGGCACATTTGAGGAAAATGGAAAACGTGAGGAGGCTATTGAGAGAAATTTATATTTTATGGGATACAGTGTGGTTTTTCAGAAGCAAATCATTCACTCTCGTTAACATTTCAATCACATGCACAAGACGTATTTTAAGAATATTTATGGATCTAATTGAATGAGGATAATTTGACAATAAGGTCAACTGGAAAAACAGCTGAACTTAAACTAGCGCGTTACAAGTCATCACCTTCCAGCAGCAGAGGATTCACACTGTGGTTTGGAGAAGAAGAATAAATCTTTGTTTTGTTTTTTATGCAACAGAATAACAAAATAACAAATTCAGACGAGAATCTCCGCTGCCAAGTTCTGGATGAACCGCACTCACACACTTTGTTCCACGACCACTGTAGTAAAAAATCAGTTGACAGAGACAGTGTTAACGACAATAACAGTGACTGCGAGGGTAAACGTGATTAACAGACTCTGTGCGTGTGTGTGTGTGTGTGTGTGAGAGACAGGCCATCATGACATCACTCTTTCCACAGGAAATCATGTTCCAAATCCCTGGTTTTCCACTCGGTGGCCGACCTCAAACACTACTCACTTCTACTCATTTTCTCTGCGTCTCTCTGTGTCCAACACATGATGCAGCATCCGTTTAATGATGTTTTTCAGTGAGCTCGTACCCAACAACAGAAAGGATGAAGTTGTTTTGTTTATTCTTACATATACGCCGAGGTCCTGGGAAATGCACACAAAAGCGAGCGTGACAGGAACAATACTGTATGAAACTGGAATTTCCCCGTTATCATTCCCAATGAAATCCAAACAGAGCGGTCGACAATGCTGCATCTAACGAGGAGGTTTTCATTAGGGCTGTATGTAATGTAATCTCTATGAGGATCCTAATGGTCAAATCACGGAAAGAGAATGAGCAGATAAATAGATGAAGACAGGAAGTCAAGGATCGAGGGAAATGGAGGTTGAGAGAGAGAGAGAAGAAAGAGGAAACTAGGTTTAGAGGAACTGGTGTAATTATGATAATGATAAATGCGGATTGCAGTCTCTCTCACACACACACACACACACACACACAATGCTAATTACCGTGGATAAAAACGCACACCTGCACTCCCTCATGCGCTCTAGTTTGGCCGTATTGCCCAATTACGAGCGTAAAAACCCTCCATCTTCTAAAGTGGTGCAGTTACTCCATGACTCATATGCACTGCAGACACAGTCAGACACGTAATCACTCGATGGTGACAGAAGATACTGAGTCAACGTTCACATCCAAACACTTGTAAATAAAAAAAAAATAAAAAAATCCCCAGCTACTCTGTGATGTGTTTGCAAAGTTGATATGTGAAGTAAAAGCGGAGGTTAGCCAGACCTACAATCACTGTTCCATGTAATGGGCGGTTTCTTTGGAGTGTCATGACGCTGTTTGAGTAATCTCTGGTTTCTGTGTCTTTCTGCACATTCAAACAAAAAAGACAGGCCGTGAGTGAGAGAGAAAAAAAACAAAATGAAATAAAAGAGGAGATTAAGAAGGAAGGGCCGTTTCTGCTAATCAAAAATCCTTCCAAGTTTGGTCGTACAGAGATGAGGAAAGATTTCCTAGCATTCTGGGAACCAGCTGTTGCCAACTTAGTGACTTTGTGAGTAATCAGACCCCAAGTCAAGTGACTAGCAACAAATCTAGTGACTTTTCTGGTGTTATTTGAGGACTTTGGGAGTCTCTCTTTGCGCAGCAGTCCACCGCTGGCTGATCCATATATGAAAAAAATTCTTTGTCTAAAAATCACTATATTTTTGGGGCCCTTTGTCCCGACCCAAGTCTGAATAAAAGAGGAATGTTGGAATTGTGACATAAAAACAACAGAAGAAAGTTCATTTGTAGTTCTCAACATATTTAGTTATGTTATTCCTCTCTCCTACAGCGTCCGCTTCAATACATACACGTGGCCAATTACACAAATTAGGTAATGACGTAATTTAGCGACTTTTTGGACAGCCGATAGCTACTTTCTATACTGAGGAGTTGGGAACTCCGCTAAATGAAACAGGCTAGCAAGTGTGTGTCACATACTGCGTTGACTAGCCGCTCTTAAAATGTCAACGTGACAGAAATCACACACTGTTTAAATTCATCTCATATATTTTTTTACAAGCAATTTCTCATATATTTTGCCTTAATTCATGCTAACTAACGGTGTCAGCTAGCAAACGTGCCTATTAAGGCTTAAGCTAGCACTTTCTAGCTGAGCAGTAGGGTGATGTAGCATTTTGATGTAATTAACAACATATTAGTGACAGAGTTAAGGTTAATGTTTAAAATAAGATTATTAGTGTAGATATTGTGGGGACTGCACTAAGGATATAAACGTGCATTTGTGTTTTAATTCAAACAAACAACTGAGTCCTTTTTTATTTTCATTCTTAAAACACAAAGTGATAAATGTTTTTTTGAAGAGCTCAGTGTGAGTCACAGCAGGTGTTTCCTGTGTGTGTGATCATCCACCTCTCTGTGACACCTGACATTTTTCTGTTTGGATGAGTGAGTATACTCACTTTCATTCTCCCTCCTCCTCACACCTGCTCTCCATCACAATCAAGAGCACCTGGATATCATCACTAATCAGCTCTCCTTTAAGAAGCCTGGTCAGCTGCTGTCAGTCCCTGCTGGAACTCTGTGCCACATGTGGTGCTTTATGTGCATGAGGTCTGTTTGCCAGTAGTTTGTAGTAACTTGCGTGCCTGAAGAAACCCATTTTGAGAGTTCTCTGCGTCCAGGATATTCTTTTAACCCAGTGTTTCCTAAAGTTTCTATACAGGGTCTCCCTTTTTAAAGACTCAAATCACAATATCAATCACCACAAAGGCAAGTTTGTGCATAATGTAGTAGCCGACACATTCCAGGAATAATTTCCAGGAGTTTGGAAATGTTTGGGAAATTAATTACAACTTAACTTTTTATTAATTTTTTTGTTAATTTTCTTACATGTGTACTCATTAATCTCAACTAAAAGGTCAGGGAAATAAAAAAAAAAATTGGTTGGGGACCTAAAACAATTGTTCCGCGACCCATCTTTGTGTCTGGACCCAGTCTTTGAATGACTGCTATCACCTGTATTGCTCCGCTTCTGAGTTTTGTGCCGATCATGACAATCAATATGGAAGTTTATTATTAATAATAATAATAATAATAATAATAATAATAATACAGTGGGTCTAAATTGTTTTGTCAGATGTGAACAGCAACATCTGCAGATCATGTTTACTGATGAAGTTTGAAGCTAAAGCATGAATAAATCATCCAGTCATCGCTCCTTAATCTGTCTTCATCTGAATTTCTTTTCATTTCAAGCTCATCTTGGCTCACTCAGGAAAAATGTCAACAAAAAAATTGCTGCTGGAGAGTAGTATTGGTAATTAGTTTGGGCCTAAACTTATAACTTGGTTATGACTGTTCCTCAACCATAACTGTGTTTATCATCATTTTTAACAGCAATACTGAGACTCAGAGTTGGAACAGGTGACAGGTTGAGGACTTATTGGCAAAAATGTGTGTTTCTCTTTTCAGGGATATAAAACCCGACAACAGAAGCACATACGCTGTATATTAGATGGTAAAAATGTGTGCTTCAGCACTTCTCAACCGTTTTAAAAACAATGATAGATGATTTTGGACACATCCTCCTCAGATGTGGCCGCAGAGATTATCTCAGTGTTTGTAGCAGGGAGAGAAAAACAGAGAGACGACTTTGACAGAAGGGAACATCGTGTGTTTTTCCCCCTGACCTCAGACTGAACCAGTGAGGAAGCACTCACTGCCAAAACATTGCACATGACCAGATTTCTGCATTAGAAATAGTGTGTTTTTTATTTTTATTTTAGGATACAACATTTAAAATGTTTAAATGCACTGACCACTCCTTCTTTACCGGTGTTAGAACTCGAAACAACAGCACATATTAGTATTACAGGAAAAGCCTTAATTATATACCATATTTTATTATTTGCACCTCTGTGTTTGCTTACTGTGTCATGAATACAACATTATTAACTAGATGTAAACCCTCTCTGTTCTTGTAGGAGAATGTAAGAGGGATACAGACCAAGTACACATTTTTTTCAAACACTTTCCATTCATTAAAAATTATTCTTGGATTGTAATTTAAGTGTCTGATAAGCTAAATCTTTAGTTTAAATGTTAGTTTAGTCCAACTGTGATCAGAAACTCAGATCTGTGACAGTCATACTTTGTACATAAAGTAAACTAAAATATATGAGTAAGATAGATAGATAGATAGATAGATAGATAGATAGATAGATAGATAGATAGATAGATAGATAGATCTAAAAATTTTTATGTGAATTTCTCTGTGAGATGAATAAAGTATCTATCTATCTATCTTTAAATACAGTATTTTACTGCATAGTGAAACATATTACATAACACATTACAAGTAGGTAAGGCAACGACAGAGGAATCTGAGGCACTCTGATGTTGAAAAATGTAAAAATCCTTTATCTATTCATTAAATCTTATCTTAATAGTTGAAAACCGCCGTAACAATTCTTCATCAGGGCACTTTAGGGAGTTTTTGCGTCTTATAAAAAGCTTTGTTGGAGCAAAAAGTGTTTGCTCCAACAAAGCTCAGTCAGTGGGGACAAAGTGACCTAAAATCACTGGAATCGACTATCGGAATGAGAAAAAAAAAATCAGATATAATCAGCTGCAGTCCACGACCTTTATGGATTTTTTATGTTGTAATTGATGCTATTATTCTGTTCTGTTTGGTCTTCATGATCAGAAACGGTGTAACTTATCTTAAATTAGACACCGCTAATAAATAATTAATAATAATATAGTTTTATTTTAGGTTAGGAATGAGTTACCGAGATATTCTCAAAAGCCTGGCATTACAAGGAATCATAATAACCGAATTATTACACAAATGGATATTTCGTGCGCATGTTAGTTCTGTGAGTTCTGAGGCTCTGTAGGAGAATGTACTTCTTTGCGTTTTCAGTGACACGACAACCTGTTTGCAGTCATCTAGCTTTACTAGCGCGATGTTCTTCTGCCTTGACATACTGTAACCCACACCTAAAAAGTACTGTGTGAACCCTGGTTTGAATGAAACAGATGTAGGTTATTAATTAAAAATGTACACATCACTGTCAGACTGATGATATCTGTATCACCAGATACTCAAGGTTGGAATGTCGGTATCAGTATTGGACATGAAAAAGTAGTATTGAGACATCACTGCCTGCTGAATGGTCCAAGTACCCAGGACTGAGTACGGACTGTCCAAGGCCTCCAGACATGAGTCAGTGTATTGGATTTTTGGCCGTGTTGAGCTGGATGTTGCCACGAGCTCTCAGGTGGTCTTATACGCTGGCAGGTTTACTACCACACAGATGACCTCCTGCCTGTCTGTAGTGCATGTGCGCATATTAGTCTTTGATCCTCCAGTTTTTTATAAATATCCCAATAGCTATTAAAGTCCGTTTAAGACCTGGAATCTAAGCCGTTCCATCAGATTTCTTTCTTTTAGGTACCTTCATCTTCAGGGTATTTTATCTCTTTAATCTGGAGTAAAAGTCTGTGCGAGGACTTTCTAATAACCAAACGGACAAAAACATGTCATAAAACAGCTGGAGAAACTAAACATCGTGCTCTGCCCGTATCTGTTTTCCATTTTATCCTCTGACCAGCGACGACTTGTTTGTCTTTTTATTAGTCTTACTTTTTGTTGGACGTCCATCGCCACTTATATTATTCTTTTATAGAGATAGATATAGATAGTGTCCTGTTGTTTTTTTTTTTATTCTTTTGCAAAATGAACATTTGGTTAAAAAACACATGGCATAACAGTATAATAATCTGTCTCCAGGCCTGTCAGCGCCTTGTAGTGAGTCAGTGTTTGAAAAGAGAGAAAATTGCCACATCATCTTTTTTTTTTTTTCCTCCTGCCTGATCAGTTGCTCTGTGTTTACTTTGGCAAAAAAAAGATGTTTTCATAGGATCTCTTGACTTGACTCAGCTTTCTTCCCCCCGTGTGCATAACTCGGTGAATACACACTTTTTTGTGTTAATCTTTGTCACATTTCTTTAACTTTTATGCACCTTTTTCTTCACTTTCACAACCCATGCTCCCCTTTTTATTCCCCCGTTCCCTCTTCTCTTTCACACCCAGGACACTTACTATTGATTTTGGGCGTATAACTTCACCACATGAGTCAGTCCCAAACACCCAGAACACATTACAGTAGTTAATGTACACAATGTCGTTAACGAACGACAGCTTGTAATTGTAATTTTTCACATTTTCTATCACACAGACCCACCATTATGTCCTTGTTTTATGCTTTTTGTATTGACAGTAAAATCAAGTTCTTTGCAAACAGAAATGCAACAAAATGCAAACATTTGCGAACCAAATAAACAAAACCACATGCAGAAACCTAACAGAGGATTTTCCCGTGTAAATATTTCCATTACACATCAATAAATCTATTATTGTAGGCATTAGGCAACAGGAATTGTTTGGGTCAACCCCCGATGTCCAAGCCAAACACTTTCCCCAAACAATGATCTCTGCCGCTGACCTGAAAACACTTCACCTCCAATAACACAAACGTTTGTGAGAGCCGCCCAGCTGTGACTGGACAGCTTGACTCAATTTCAGGCTTTGATGGCGACGTGTGTTTTCTTAATCCGTCGCTCTCTCGAGTCGCCTGACGTCACACGGGAGTAAAGTGCAGATAATGTCTTTGAGAATTGGGCTTTAAAAGCAACAGCGAGTGAGAACACGAGGCCTTTCTTTCACAAGAAGACGCCTCGCAGATGAGAGGAGACTACATCTCTGCGAATGATTTAAACAGACACAGTATTTCTGCCTTTGAGTGGATTAGGAAGAGGAGATTTTTGGTTTGGAACATTTCTGGCTTTGACTTTTTGGCTCATTTCAATTGCACCTTCGATTCATTTTAAGGCGAAAGAGCCTTAAAAAGACATGAAATCAGAGCGGGGAACTTGCCAAATCCAGGCCCATTCATTTCCAGTGAAGCACTCTGTTGTGGTTGCAGGTTTTTTGACACATTCCTGTGCGATGATGATGATGATGATGATGGTGATTATTATTATGTTGTCTTTGCTGTGCTTTCACTCATCCGGCGAGAACAAACAGTTTGACCTCACTCGAGTGAGATTTCGCAAGTGCTATTTTGAATCATCGACCAATACACGAAGCTACAGTCAGCAGCTACATGTCATTATTATGGCTCATCGTGTTGTACTAACAACACCAGTATTTTATGGAGCTGGAATGACGTCGCCAGGCGATTGACACGCCCCCAGATCACAGACTGACCAATCACAGCATAGGAGACTGACTACAATGTAAAAGTGTACAGTTTTGTACATTTTTACTATGTTGTTATGGTTCAATGTTGAGCTTGGGGAACATTTAACAGTGACACGTGTTACCTGGAGGGAATATCTGGGTTTGTTTACATTACCAAAACGATAAACAAATCAATTTTTCTGAGAAGTTAAAGGTCTCACTGGCTAATTTCAGGTCTTCTTCAATAATCTATGATGTCAAAAATGATGTTCTCATTTAGAGGAAAATGTTGAATAAAGCATGGCATTGTCAGATAAATGTATTATCATTAATGACTAGCAGAAGAACCTATGTACAAATAATAAAAAAAGAAAGATAGAAATATGCAAAATTGCACCAAGTAATAGGGGAATAAAAACATCTAAAATTGCACATGGTGTGATATTAAGAGATACTCAGATCAGAATCAAAAATGTAATAGCATAGATGTAAAATTGGACATAATGTGTGAGTTAGAGTGTAGGTTGAATTGAGGCTATGGATAACACCGCTCCTATTGTCCAGTATAGGACTCTAGCTGCAGGTCAGGTCTGTAATTTCCAATTTCAAAAGTTGTCATGGTGTCGTTCAAATCATAATTTGCAAGGCTTCAAAACTAAAATATTGATGGATAATAATGTCTATTTACTGTATATCCCCCGTCCTAAGGCCTGTCTCCTCCTTTACACAATATGTCCACACATTTCAGTTGCAGTCTCTGAGGTTCAAATTCAAACATTTGCAGATCTATTCAAGAATTCCCATCTGCATCTGAAGGACCAGTGTAAAAATCAATGTGTACACTGGTTGTTTCGACTTCTTAACATTCACTTCCAAACAAAGATAAAAATGTCTGACCCCACACCTCTGAGTCTGTGCATGAGCACACCGGGGATTAGCAGCAGGTAAGGTCGTTGACTCCTCTCGAGAAGGGGCGTCAGAAAACCCACCGACAGAAAGAACCAACAGGGTCCTTTGACCCCGTGTGACACACAAACATTGGGACATATGCTCTCTGGCTGTTTCTCTCTTTCATTTGCTCCCAGTGTGACTTTCCCTCTCTCTCTCTCACTCTCTCTCTCTCTCTGTCTCACACATGGATGACTGACATTCTCAGCGCTGCTTTGACGGTGGGTGATCTGCTGTGGTTGACCCCCCTCATCGAGGTCTGGTGCTAAATGTCACCTCTTTGAAGTCAACGCACAACAGCCCTGTGTGTCTGTATGCATACATATGCATGTGTGTGTGTGTGTGTGCAGGGCCGGCCTTATGCATTTTGTTGCCCTAGGCGAGAGTGGGATTCGGTGCCCTCCCCCCCTCCGTCCTCTGTTACCCAACACACTCACAACCACAGTGGTTTGTAAACACAGTAACTTTAAGTAACTCCTCAGACAAACATATGCTGCTTTTCCACTACATGGTCCCGGCACGACTCGACTCGTCTCGGCAAGGCACGACACCTTTTTTTTGCTTTTCCATTAGCGACGGTGCCTAGTATTTTTTATTTTTTTTTAAGTACCTGCTCTGGTGAGGTTCTAAGCGAGCTGAGCCAATACTATATGTGACATCGACAGACTGCCGGCCACCGATTGGTCCGAGAGTGTCGTCACTGGAAGAGTCATGAGAGTCAAGAATCAAGCCGAACAATACCGAACTGTAGATCAGCTAAAAAGACTTTAAAAATCCTGAAAACGTGCATTCATCTCCATAATTTAGTGCGGAAATGTCTAAAATCTCAATATTTATCAAAGGAGTCTGGCGTATTTAGCCTGCGAGCGACGAGTCACATCACAACTGCCGCTGTTCTTTTTAATTAACTGATTCTAATGATTCAGTTAGACTGAAAACAACTGTTTTACAAATCACTAGTCACTCGTTTGTTTGTGTCGCGTGTAAAACAAACAGTTTCATGCAGCCGTGCTGTGATGACTCCGCCCACGTTGAGGAAGTACTATATTGTAATGGAAAACCAGCCAAACTGTGTAGACTCGAGTCGTGTCGGGACCATGTAGTGGAAAAGTGAGAAAAACCTAAAACACTATATTATACAGTATGGTGGTCAATAGTGAAGTTTACAATAGAAGCAATGCACACTTCAAGCTTAATTAGCTTAAAAAAAAGATATAAATATTCTGCATAATAATACGTATTTGTAAATGGTAATAAAAGAAATAAATGGTCAAAGAAACAGCATTACTTTACAGATCATTGAAATTTGACACGTCCAAACTCCCATACACTCTTTCTTATTCTGTCTTTACTATTATTATATCATTATATATTATTTATATACAGTTTATTTAAGTGGTTATCCACTGGCCACAGACCACGTTCAGTACCTTCCCCTCAGTTAAAAGGTTCTGTGCCGTACCCTGAGATGATCTCCCTGTGCCTTCAACTCAACACAAGCAGCTCCTTCGTCTCCTCAGCAGAGAATCATTCCTGTTTCCTGCATTTGAAACCTTAAGCAACAATGGTGCCAGATACACACACACACACACACCTGGCTTTTAAAAGTAACGACAAGTGAAACTCACACTGTTTAACAGGGAAAAAAGTGGACTTGGACGCGTCCTCGTGCACTTGCATCATGCACTTCAGACCTGCAGCGCTATACATCATTTAAATTGGCCTCTTTAGGCTGATAAGTTCACTATTAACCTCCAGTATCAACACTATTATTGTAAATGTTGTATACAGTCATGTGCATGACCTCATACTTTCATTGTGTTAATGTTTGTTCCGGGAAAAGTAAACTTTAATAGGAAATGTTAACATTATACACGATTTACATACACATAAATACATATAAAAGTTGGGATAGTTTTCATCAAGTTTTTATTGTCTACTGCACAATCTCATGTTTTATCTCAACATCTCATCCCACAGAATCATTTTTATGCAAATAACAAATCACACTTTTATACTGTAGTCTATATGTTGTATTTTCTTTATACCATCTTAATAAATCGTCATCTAAATCTTATATAATCTCACTTTTCGTCACCGCCAAATTCTTTTTATTTAAAATCTAAACAATTTCTCATTCGCGTTTCCATCCAATCCGCATATACTGTGTGTCATGTCTCATGAAATGTTACTTTTAAGTTGTATTATTGCAAATGTTCACATCTTTATTCTCACTGACGCGTTTACAGATATGGCAGATCTGGAACATGTCTCTTTTTCTTTTTGAGACTGAATTAAAGAGAGCTGAAATGGACAAGGGCTTTCTTTTACCTCCATGGGCAGGGACCATTTCCTACCCTTCTTCCTTTCCTCCCTCCCTCCCTCCATCCATCACTCCCTCCAATATTTCTTTTTTAAGCTCCTGATATCATTCTCCTCCTTCTTCTTCTCTGTCATCTTTCTCTCACTCGCTGTCAAATCTCTGCTGAGTCCTTCTTTTTGGGATTCTGGCGTAGGAACTGACAGTGTGTGTGTGTGTGTGTGTGTCTGTGTGTGTGTGTGTGTTAGCCAGAGCTCCTGTGGTTGCTGCGACTTCAAAGCTGAAACCAGAGTCTCTCCACAGTCTGCAGCGTCCCTATAAATCACACTAATCATACTGCATGTGAGCATGCACACATGTATACACGGCCACAACAGAGAGTGACGCAGAGAGAGAGAGAGAGAGAGATAGATAGAGATAGGAGTGAGAGCGAAATCTTAATAAAAAAGGACGACATCGGAATCTGAACGTCTGAAAATAAAAAGCAGGTACACACACACACACGTGCACGCGGTGGGTGGAGACTGTGGAGAGAAAGATGGCTGCGTGTGACACATGTGAGGGTGCACTGGAATCAAAATGTGGAGGAATTTGGCAGCGGTGGAGTCGAGAAAGTTGAGTAACGGCAGGAAAAAAAAGAGCAGTCTTTCATTGAATTTGCCATAGAATAAACAGGGTGTTGCCAGCCAAGCCCTTAGTCCATTTATTTTTGTAACTGGATTCTCCGCTGTTATGTATGCAGCTATGCAGCCCAATCAAACAATTCACAAGAGTGAATCACTGTCTGTACATGGCAAACACAAAACAAGGCTTTTATTTCTTTATTTTTTTCTTTAATTGCGATTTTGTGCTATTTTTTGCTTCGTTTGTGTGTGAAACAAGATTGTGCTATTGCAGAGCTTCTCAAACAGTGGTTTTAGGCTCCTGTAATTTAGTTTTTTTGACATGTCCATTAGCAACGACACTGAAGTAAACGTGAATCTTAATATTGATCAAAATAAGCGTCATTTTACCATTTTGGACAACACATGACACATTAATACAATGGAAATAACAACAAATTGAGACATCATTATAACATTTTGACCTTTTTTTCCATCAGAACTTAGAAACTTTCAGTTAAATTTGGTCAGAATTTTTATATCCCTGTCTTGGGTCCGCCTGCAATACCGCCGATGCCCTGTAGTGGGTAACTGGCCCTCACTTTGGGAAGCACAGCTCTAGTTAGTTTCGGTATAGGTCGTTTTTTTATTGACTCAAAACATTGAAACACTTGTGTTAAAACTAAATAAGGAAACCTTTAGTAAAAGGTCAAATAATGCTGAACATGTTTTTCACAGCAGCTCCAAACTAAATGATTTAGTTCATGTTTTGTGTTTAAATATAAGATTCTTCTCATTTTGTTCATTTAGATCACAGCAACAAACGACAGCAAGTGAAGTCAATAATCTTGTTCGGGGTTACAGTGTATCCTTACAATGGTGATGCTGTTCAAAGCTAAACTTAATTTATTTCATTTTTAAATGACTGTTGCTGTACGATCCGTTAAAAGTGAAAACCAGTGTACCAGATCTATTTTTTATTAGGGATTGGGAAACAGTATTGGTTTGATACTGGTCAAAATCACTGGACAGAATGCAATCCAAAAATCCTGTAGACTGTAACAGAAATATACAATTTTTGCTGTTTATTTCTTCTTTTTGGGGAGAACAATATTTGTTACACAGTTGGAGAATTATGACTCAGCACAAATACCATCCCTGATTTTGTATAAGTTTAAAGTCACTACATGTTTTCAAGCAAAGAAATTGTACTTTTGTTTATTTTTACAACACCTATATACTTTGATTTTGATTTTGTCTCAATATTGTGTCCATGCATTAAATGACTGTGGACATTTCGTTTGGACACAGTTGTCTCAGATTTTTTTTTGGAAAGACTGACCGACGTCCAGCTGTTGCTGCTGCTTTGGCTGCTGCTGTTGCTGCTGCTGTTGCTGCTGCTGTTGCTGCTGCTGTTGCTGCTGCTGTTGCTGTTGCTGCTGCTGTTGCTGCTGCTGCTGCTGCTGCTGCTGTGGCTCAAACACAGACATTTTAGAGCTGATTGTCTCCAACCCGGAGTTTTAAGAAGAAGCTGATTTTTTCTTCTTCTCACAATGCCTGAGAACTGTATCAGTCAGCACTGCACCACAATGGGTGGTAGCTCCACATCCTCCCTTCAGCCATTAAAACAAATAGCTCTTTATCCAAGAATGTGTGTGTGCGTGTGTGTGTGTGTGTGTACTTGTATTTGTTACCTCTTTTGGACTTTATGTGGCATATTTGCTGTCCTTGTCAGGACCAGGAGTCCTCATGGAGACCAAAGAACCTTAATTCTGAGGTTAAGATCAACCTTTAGAACACAGACAGAGCATTTTGGCTGCTTTTTTCTCATTACAATGTTAAAATGTATATACAAAGGCTATAAGAATGTGCAATATAGCCTTTTATCCTTTCTTTTTTAGCATAACCTATAGGCAGTATAAATTAATTTTCACAACTAGAAACAAACCCGAACAAAAAGGTTGAATTTGTTCACAAAAATAAAGTAAAAACGGTTTGTTTTGTGACTTCTGCACAGTTATTGCTACTCTTAAAAATATGCGACATAAAATGAATCATAACTTTGACTTAATGACACATAAGAAGATGAAAAAATGCATTTTGTAAAGCCTAAAGATGGGGCCTATAAACACAACCCCCCAGGATGTCCATATAAGGAGTTGTGTATTATTTACCATGGGTGCACATGCTGCACCGATCTGCGCCGCATGACCACCAAGGGTTAAGATTAGTCATTAAGTAGTTTGAGATTAAACTACAGATAACGGCTAAATATACTGACACTCATCTGATACATCCACACAACTGTGTTTTATTTAATTAAAAAATAAGAAGAAGCCTAAATTCTGCTCTGAAAACACCTGCTTTTCACTTCACCGTGGTGGTTCAGAGCCCAGAAAATGGAGAAGTTTGAAAAACGCTGCTGTAGGTCTATTTTTGCTTGAATGACATGGAAAAAAGTAAATGGAACCGAAATACTGAGCTGTAAAGTTTCACTCATCTGTGTCTTGGAATTTCATGGCATTATCATGACAATGATGATGATTCTGTGTCATTATAGAAACTATTGATTATATTTCTACATATGCTGCTATATTTTATTCATACACTGAATAAAGGAAATTATTGACAAACACAAAATGACTGAAATTAAGTTGTTTTTCTAATTTATCAAGGTAACTCACTTCATTATCACTCACCTGTCCTCATCATTCATTCACCTGTCATCATTAACCTCATCTTTTTTTAACTCAGTAACAGATGTGATTTAAAACGTGGCAGTATAGTAACTTCCAAAAAACATGCTTAAGTAAAAGTAAAATTACACTAAGTAAATGACTTTAAAAAGTACAAGTACACAAAAAACCCACTCAATTACAGTAGCGCAAGTAAATGTAATTCATTACTTTCCACGTCTGATTAAACTGATCTTTCAAAAACACAAGAGTTTAATCTTGTAGTAAATCAGTTGTTGAAAATCTCAAGAATTAGTGTGAACACAATCTGCTGATGGTTGCTATCAGTTCAAAAGTATTAAAAGATATTTGTGTGACTACACTTGTCTCCTCTGCCCCCCAAAATGACAAATAATATGTGAACACAAGTATAACAAATGTGAATAAAAACGTGAATACTTGGCCAATATAGTCAAGAAAGTTATAATCCTGTGAACAAAAGTGATTTATACTGTAAATATGGTAAATACTGTGCAGAAAAATCCACTCAACACAGATAAAATCATCTGTAAGGCAGCGCTGAAACCAAAGATGACAGCGAAGAAGAGCCGGATGGATAATTTGGTTGAAAGACAAAACCAAGAGCCAGAGAGAACAGTGAGAGAGAGACAGACTATGTGAGGGTTACCACAACCATGCCACTGAGCGCTGTGTTTACATGGCACCACTAGGCTTTTCACCACAGACATGGCAGTGCTCAGTGTATGTGTGTGTGTGTGTGTGTGTGTGTGACTCTCTGTTACTCTAACACTGACCACAGAGACGCCTGTGGGCAGAGAATCTATATGTTTCAATATGAA